>NC_091285.1:508633175-508939113 GCF_032444005.1 Ranitomeya imitator
TTGCCTTCCTCTGGATCAACATGTTAGGGCATGTTAGGTTAGGCTATGGGTTGAACTAGATGGACATATAGTCTTCCTTCAACCTTAATAACTATGTAACTATGTTACAAGCCCCACCCCAGTAAAAAAAAAAGTGTTCAATATCTAAAAATATTTGTTATAGTGTGGAGAACAAAATTTAAAATGAATTGTAGGGTTTCAGCTCTCTGGTAGCTACTTGGATACGCACAGGGTTTTTATATCAAAACATCAAAGTAGTTTATTGTCCATCATGAAAATGAAAACAGCCTTCCTTCAGTACAAAATGAATACAATACACTCCTTTTCTGCAGGCACAGTGAAACAACATAAATGGAGCAGCCTCACCAACCTTGACATTCGAGAAAGTAGTAGCTCCAAACATTTTCAGCAAATAAACACAACTCTTTTCATCCCCAACACAAATCCACTCTGCTGAGCAAACCCAGCTGCTGTTATTAAGCCTGTAAGCCCTGGGATGGATAATGGGAACGATTTTTCCCACACTGACTCTTTTGGTCGCTTTTAAATCCTAGATCCAAAATCCAGTCAAATAAATCCTCTCAGTAAGGGCTCCTTTCCACTTGCGAGATAAACGTCCGTGTCTCGCATGCGAAAACCAAGCTCTGGCGCCGACACTTGGGAGCGGAGCGTGCGGCTCTATGTATTGCTATGCTAAGCCTGCGGTGTGTACTACAGAGGACACAGCATGAACTTCAACCCAATATTGCGTCCAGCATGCAGCCAGCGGGTAAGGAAAGGGTGAATCAAACACCCGAAAACCCCGCCCATATGACCGCAAACCTGTCCCGCCAAATTCAGGTGACAGGTTCCCTTTAACCACCATGCAACCTTATTCTTAAGCAGTGGACAGATAATAAAAAGAAATGTGGTTAATAGTATACTAAATTTACTGACAACAGTTCTTAGAACATCTAATGCTTTCATGTTAAGCTGGATTTTTGTGTAACTTTTCATCTCCAAGTGAAAGCTTTCCTAATCCATGCTCATCTAAACACTATGAATAGTGCCCAGAAGAACGTGATGTTTATTTGCATGGCTGCTATGACCTAGAATGCTCCCATCTAGGAATGGACTCTCGGCAATGATAAACAATATTTGTTTCTTAGGATAGGGCTTCTCTTTTGAAACAAGATGGAAATATGAAATGTCTCTGGCTATGATGAGAGCATTCATCTACTTCTTCTCAGGCCACCTTGAGAATTCTCTAACTGGCAGCTTGTCCACTCCCTGCTTTAAAGCAAAGCATTTAGTTTCCCACATCCACAGGTTTTAACATCTTGGTTAAGCTTCGGAAACTAAGGAATGCTATTCCATTTTAAATCTTGCAAGAATGTGCTGGTCAAATCAAGTTAGCAGAGGTGTGTAAATTAAGCTCTACCAGAAATTAACCTGTTCAAAGGTCTGCAAACAAGAGTGTTGCAATGTATATGGTTTTTTTTATTATTTTTTAACCCTTTTTCTGGTGTACTTTGCATCCTTTTTTTGCCCATAAAATGAACACTACATTTTTCAATCAGTTGCACCTTACATGACACTTTTGTATACAAAAGTAATAAACAAAGTGTCACGATCAGCTGCAGCCGCTGATGCGGCCCAGCCCATAGACGACCCCGGGCCGACCTCAGAAGGCGTGGGGCGCGTGTCCCCTGGGGACGCAATATGGATCCTTTATACTGCAGAGGGGGACCTGGGCCTGTCCCAACTAGGGGATGGCAGAAACCCGGGTTCTGTGGCCGCTGAGCATGACTTTCCACGTGTGTCAGTGCTTGCAGTTACAGCCTGGTGCCCTGAGCCTCAGTTCCTGCACTGATTGTGCTTTAATGGTTTCTGTTTGTGCTTAGGGCGTGTGCATCCACACCTCCCCTGCTTTTATGAGGGTTAGGGTGTGTACTTGAGGTGCTGTCCCCAGCCAATTACTGAGGGGCAGCTCCTATATAAAGTTCCCCTGCCCTATGGGCGGAGCGTGAGCTACTCACAAAGCTCCTGAACTTTGCTATGTGTGTTTGTGTTCCTGCACCTCTCCTGTCTATGCTTTGGTACCAAAGTCCTTGCCTTTATTCCTGTTATGTCCTGTTCTGGCGCCTGTCCTGGAGGCGGTATATCCAGGCCCGAATCCTGGATCCTGTACCTGTCTGAACTGTGTCTGCTGTGTTATGTTCCTAGAATCCCTCTGCATCTGGAGCGTCGCACCCAGTGACTTTGAGTTTCTTGTAACTGGTGGTTCTGCTGAGTATCTACTACTCTGTGCTCTGACTACCATGCGGTGCTAGCTCCTGGCAGGTCCAGCAATCCTGCGGTTCTAGCACCATCCCGCTTCAGTTCCTTCCTAGGTCTGATGCCCGGAGCCTGATGACCACGGTTTGGAGCTTGGAGCCTGATGACTGTGGTGGTGCCTGTAGGTCGTGTCGGATGTCCGGAACCGAACGACTCCTGTCTGATGTCTGCCGGTGATCCTGGGTCCAGATGTCCTGCCTGTGTTCTGATGTCCTGCCTGTGTCCTGATGGTCCTGCTTATGTGTGCCTCGGTGATCCGTTGGTGCCTTGGGGTCCACTGGGTGGTACCCTTCTGGGAGGTGTGGAATTGGGAGCCTGGCATAGTCATGTTTGGTTTATGTACTGTGTGACTTTACTTTAGTAAACTTTACTTTCTCTATACCTGAAGTTGTGCAGTGTAATCAAGCCTTACTTGTCTCTTTCCTTGGCCACATGCTCAGCTGCCACAGAACCCCGGTCTCTGCCCTCCCCTAGTTAGGATAAGCCCGGGTCTCCCTCTGCAGTATAAAGGGTCCGTATTGTGTGCCCGGGGGACATGCGCCCCACGCCTTCTGAGGTCGCCATGGGGGCGTCTATGGGCTGGGCCGCATCAGCGGCTGCAGGTGATCGTGACACAAAGCGGACACAGTTTTGCTAGGGGTTGAGTAAAGGTATAATTAAAAAAAAATTACCTTAAAAAAATGACTACACAAAGCATCGTGGAGTACAAGAAACCACCAAGAAGATAAAAGAAAAAAAAATGTATTAATTGAATGAATGATTCCCCTTCTTGAAGAAGCATCCACGTGAAAAGCGCGTCAAGGGGTTCGGCAGGAGGACCCTTGGTCAATGCCAGTTACTATGGGTGAGCAATAACAACCTTCGGGTACCTGTGAGTTCGGAGGCCTTTGTATGCGACACTCTTTCTGTTATTTATCACTAGCCCTTTCCTTGTACCCATTACCATTATGATGGTTTCACATGCATCCATACAATTGAGGTGTTATCCGACTCCCCTCTGGCGATCGTATTGTTCCTAGTCTTGGTTCTCCTGCTGTGCCAGCATATCTCTGTACTTATTCCCCTCTTTTGGTGCCAAATTATTTGGCTTATGTTACCTGTAAGTAATTTTGATTTAATAAATGATTTTTTGTTTTATCTTCTTGGTGGTTTCTTGTACTCCACGTTGCTTTGTGTAGTCATAATTGAAGTATTTCACCAACCGATGCATTTCTTTGCATTTATGCACTTATTTTGGGAGCGAGGCTCTAGCCTCCCTCGGACCTGGCATTGCACTGTGCTTATCTTGACGCTTTTTCTATGACTATAAAAAAATGTTGCTTCTTTTGGCACAATTGTACTTCACTAAAGTGGCCTAAAGTGAAATTTTCTAAAAGGCAAAGTTCATTAACACTGGTGTGTACCATGCCAGTCTTAATGAATCGGGGCCTGCGGCACAGTACTACAACCCCTGGCAAAAATTATGGAATCACCGGCCTTGGAGGATGTTCATTCAGTTGTTTAATTTTGTAGAAATAAAGCAGACCACAGACATGGCACAAAAGTAAAATAATTTCAAATGGCAACTTTCTGGCTTTAAGAAACACTAAAAGAAATCAAGAACAAAAAATGTGGTAGTCAGTAATGGTTACTTTTTTAAACCAAGCATAGGGAAAAAATTATGGAATCACCCTGCAAATTTTCACACCCAAAAATAACACCTGTATCAAATTAAATCTGCTTGTTAATATGCATCTAAAAAGAAGTGATCACACCTTGGAGAGCTGTTGCACCAAGTGGACTGACATGAATCATGGCTCCAACACGAGAGATGTAAATTGAAACAAAGGAGAGGATTATCAAATTCTTAAAAGAGGGTAAATCATCACGCAATGTTGCAAAAGATGTTGGTTGTTCACAGGCAGCTGTGTCTAAAATCTGGACCAAATACAAACAACATGGGAAGGTTGTTAAGGCAAACATACTGGTAGACCAAGGAAGACATCAAAGCGTCAAGACCGGAAAAAAATCAATATGTCTCAAAAAAACAGGAAATGCACAACAAAACAAATGAGGAACGAATGGGTGGAAACTGGAGTCAACATTTGTGATCGAACTGTAAGAAACCGCCTAAAGGAAATGGGATTTACATACAGAAAAGCTAAACGAAAGCCATCATTAACACCTAAACAGAAAAAAACAAGGTTACAATGGGCTAAGGAAAAGCAATCGTGGACTGTGGATGACTGGATGAAAGTCATATTCAGTGATGAATCGCGAATCTGCATTGGGCAGGGTGATGATGCTGGAACTTTTGTTTGGTGCCGTTCCAATGAGATTTATAAAGATGACTGCCTGAAGAAAACATGCAAATTTCCAGTCATTGATGATATGAGGCTGCATGTCCGGTAAAGACACTGGGGACATGGCTGTCATTACATCTTCAATAAATGCATAAGTTTATGTTGATGTTTTGGACACTTTTCTTATCCCATCAATTGAAAGGATGTTTGGGGGACGATGAAATCATTTTTCAAGACGATAATGCATCCTGCCATAGAGCAAAAACTGTGAAAACATTCCTTGAAAAAAGTCACATAAGGTCAATGTCATGTCCTGCAAATAGTCCGAATCTCAATTCAATTGAAAATCTTTGGTGGAAGTTGAAGAAAATTGTCCATGACAAGGCTCCAACCTGCAAAGCTGATCTGGCAACAGCAATCAGAGAAAGTTGGAGCCAGATTGATGAAGAGTGCTGTTTGACACTCATTGAGTACATGCCTCAGAGACTGCAAGCTGTTAGAAAAGCTAGAGGTGGTGCAACAAAATACTAGTGATGTTTTTTTTGTGTGTTTATTTGTCATGATTCCATAATTTTTTCCTCAGAATTGAGTGATTCCATAATTTTTTCCTCAGAATTGAGTGATTCCATAATTTTTTACCTTTGCTTGGTTAAAAAAGTAACCATTACTGACTACAACATTTTTTATCTTGATTTGTTTTAGTGTTTCTTAAAGCCAGAAAGTTGCCATTTGAAATTACTTTAGTTTTGTGCCAGGTCTGTTATCTGCTTTTTTTCTACAAAGTTAAACAACTGAATGAACATCCTCCAAGGTCGGTGATTCCATAATTTTTTCCAGGGGTTGTACTCTGTAGTATGACACAAGCTTCTTACAGATCCTATTCATACAATAAGATGAAAAAATAGTAAAAAGTGATTGTCAGACTGAGGTTTCCATGCAGTACAAGTTTTGCAGGAGGATGTGTGTTCTCAGGTTTTCTTTGCATTATTATGACCAATGTTAATGAGCTGTAATGACATCACATGCCAGCTATGAACATCATCATGGTGTGATGAAAATGCAAAGTCTGCCTGAGCAAGATTTATCAACAGAACGGGAATTAGTGCACTGAATGGTAAAACAGATTCTCTGAGGTTTAATGGTGCAGGGCCGGCTCCAGGTTTTTGAGGGCCCCGGGCGAAAGAGTCTCAGTGGGCCCCCACCTTTAACACATACCCCGATTCATGATGCCCAGATACGGCAGAGAAATGTATAGTACAATGCCAGGTTTCACTTCTTACATGAGTGACAGCTATTGTGGAGGAGCGGTACTTTGTACAGTCATGGCCAGAAGTTTTGAGAATGACACCAAAATTATATTTTCACATGATCTGCTGCCCTCTGGTTTTTATTAGTGTTTGTCTGATGTTTATATCACATACAGAAATATAATTGCAGTCATATTATGAGTACCAATAGGTTATATTGGCAGTTAGAATGAGTTAATGCAGCAAGTCAATATCTGCAGTGTTCACCCTTCTTCTTCAAGACCTCTGCAATTCTCCCTGGCATGCTCTCAATCAACTTCTGGACCAAATCCTGACTGATAGCAGTCCATTCTTGCATAATCAATGCTTGCATTTTGCCAGAATTTGTTGGTTTTTGTTTGTCCACCCGTCTCTTGAGGATTGACCACAAGTTCTCAATGGGATTAAGATCTGGGGAGTTTCCAGGCCATGGACCCAAAATCTCTTTGTTTTGTTCCATGAGCCATTTAGTTATCACCTTTGCTTTATGGCAAGGTGCTCCATCATGCTGGAAAAGGCATTGTTGGGCGCCAAACTGCTCTTGGACGGTTGGGAGAAGTTGCTCTTGGAGGACATTCTGGTACCATTCTTTATTCATGGCTGTGTTTTTAGGCAAGACTGTGAGTGAGCCGATTCCCTTGGCTGAGAAGCAACCCCACACATGAATGGTTTCAGGATGCTTTACAGTTGGCATGAGACAAGACTGGTGGGAGCACTCACCTCTTCTTCTCCGAATAAGCTGTTTTCCAGATGTCCCAAACAATCGAAAAGGGGATTCATCAGAGAAAATGACTTTGCCCCAGTCCTCAGCAGTCCACTCCCTGTACCTTTTGCAGAATATCAGGCGGTCCCTGATGTTTTTTCTGGAGAGAAGTGGCTTCTTTGCTGCCCTCCTTGAAACCAGGCCTTGCTCAAAGAGTCTCCGCCTCACAGTGCGTGCAGAAGCACTCACACCAGCCTGCTGCCATTCCTGAGCAAGCTCGGCACTGCTGGTAGTCCGATCCCGCAGCTGAAACAGTTTTAAGATACGGTCCTGGCGCTTGCTTGGTCTTTCTTGGGCGCCCTGGAGCCTTTTTGACAACAATGGAAGCTCTCTCCTTGAAGTTCTTGATGATGCGATAGATTGTTGACTGAGGTGCAATCTTTGTAGCTGCGATACTCTTCCCTGTTAAGCCATTTTTGTGCAGTGCAATGATGGCTGCACGTGTTTCTTTAGAGATAACCATGGTTAACTGAAGAGAAACAATGATACCAAGCACCAGCCTCCTTTTAAAGTGTCCAGTGATGTCATTCTTACTTAATCATGACTGATTGATCGCCAGCCCTGTCCTCATCAACACCCACACCTGTGTTAATGGATCAATCACTAAAATGATGTTAGCTGCTCCTTTTAAGGCAGGACTGCAATGATGTTGAAATGTGTTTTGGGGGTTAAAGTTCATTTTCTGGGCAAATATTGACTTTGCAAGTACATTAATTGCTGTTAAGCTGATCACTCTGACATTCAGGAGTATATGCAAATTGCCATTAGAAATAATGAAGCAGTAGACTTTGGAAAAATTAATATTTGTCTCATTCTCAAAACTTTTGGCCATGACTGTAGTGTATATATACAGGACAGGAGGAGTGGTACTGTACAGTGTATATACACAGGAGGAGTGGTACTGTGCAGTGTGTATGTATATATATATATATATATATATATATAAAAGGAGTAGTACTGTTCAATGTATATATACAGGAGGAGAACATCCCAGAGAACTCCGCAGTGCAGGCTCCTGGAGACCCCCGGATTCCTGCAGCTGCACCCCACATCCCAGAGAGCTCCGCACTGCAGGCTCCTGGAGACCCACTGGAACTAATGTAGCTCAGTCATCTCCCGCCATAGAGAACACGCAATGTGCGGTCACGCTCCCAGGGTAGGTCCTGGCAGCCAGCCTTTTACCTCACAACCAGGCTCATGTCCACTCTCTGCACAGACCGAACTCCGGAGCACTGCAGCCAGCCAGGGGCAGAGAGCAGAGCAGGAGAACGTGCTCTCTCCGCCCACAAAGTCACGGCTGGCTGAGTTCTCTTAACCCCTATGTGCCTGCTGCCTGCCTGGCTGCACTGAGTGAGGGAGTGAGAAGATGCTTGTGCCGGCAGCTGTATCTATGACAGCGTGAGTGGGCCCCCCTCTCTTGCCAGGGCCCCGGCATTTGCCCGGGTGCGCCGGGTGCTGACGCCAGCCCTGTAATGGTGGGTTGCTTGTGAACAAGCTGACTCCTTTATATGAGCAGGTTTTGCTCTACAAGTCCACTCCTGTGTATTCCCCAGCTGTCAGGCTGAATGCAAGACACAACAGGGAGGTCACGAAGCCAAGGTCTTACCACTAGTGATGAGCGAATATACTCGTTACTCGAGATTTCTCGAGCACGCTCGGGGGTCCTCAAAGTATTTTTGGATGCTCTGAAATTTAGTTTTTTTTGCCGCAGCTGAATGATTTACATCTGTTAGCCAGCATAAGTACATGTGGGGGTTGCCTGGTTGCTAGGGAACCCCCACATGTACTTATGCTGGCTAACAGATGTAAATCATTCAGCTGCGGCAAAAAAACCTAAATCTCCGAGCACTAAAAAATACTCGGAGGACCCCCAAGCGTGCTCGAGAAATCTCAAGTAACGAGTATATTCGCTCATCACTACTTATCACTAAATAAACGGAATATGGTGCTGTCTTTATTGTCCGTACACGTCTCTGCATAATTGTAAATTGCTGCAGAATATGTTGACACTATATATTAAATTATTAGAGGGGAAATAATCTATTTAGTTCAAATTGAAAATCAAATCATGAACACTAAAGTGGTTGTATTATTAATAACATAATGTATATTAATTATTCACCAGATAGTTAATACATGTCTAATCACAGGGATCTGACTAAATGGCGTAACCCACAGCTTGGTGCACCCAATGCAAAATCTCCAACAAAGCCGCGCAACAATTACAGGTTTTTAATAGTATTGGTCTTCTCATATAGGCCAAAAATACATATCAAAAGACTGATTGACACTTCCAAACAGAATACTGGTGTGTACAAGAGCAAACTACGTGAAGCCTTCTCCATATATAACCAACAAATAAAATTACACTCTGTAGAACTATAGCAAGTGTAGTGCAGCAGTGTCCACGCTATGCAGTGATGAGGCAGTGACCCAGGAAAGTTCAAACTAAACGTAGGGTTAATGTCCAAAAACTTACAAACAACAGAAACGGTATCCTCTGGATTGCAGCTGGGAAAACAAAACAGTCTATAAATGCGTCCGGTTGCCGAGGGCGACTGCACCACCGTATTATGCTGCAGGGTGCAAGGCGTTTGCTGGGCTCTGTGTTCCCTCACACAGGTAGTGCTTTTGCAGAGCTGTCTGCTCTACACCATGCAACTCCACACTGACACACCCAATGCTCTGTTGCAGGCATGAAACAGACTGCATCCACAGTTATGACTGTGACTGCAATGTCCTCTCATGACCTCAATACGTCTCTGTGTGCATCCTGGGGAAACATACAGCGACTCCTACAGGTAACACCAGTCACTGCCTCACATACCTCCTCCCTCTGTTCAAACCTGTTGGGTTGAACACTTGTCACCCCACATGGGCGCGTGACAGGGCATCCACATGACCCTGTGATACCCCTGCCCAACATTGTACTGAAAACCTGAAGTGGGGACCGAAACCATCGGTTGACGCCTACATCCCTACCCTTTATGTTTCTCCTCCATACTTTGTTACGTGACCACCCACTGTTAGGACTGGCGGAACGCACCAAGACAGGTGACGAAGATGCGTTCGCAGTCCGGGGTCCACCGTGCAGGTGAGAACCTGCTGCTAGCAATTTGCAGACTCTATAGCGGTACACTAAAGTAAACACGCGTGGGTTAAACCTCACCCAGCGTGAGGAAAGCGATCCTGTTAATTCACAGGACCGCAATACCGCACTAGAGAGCGAGCAAGTGGCCAGCGGACTTAACCCCAGAAGGGATTGAAGCCCGATTAGGCCCTTGCTGGCACAACACCGCAACTGGGTGTGTAGAGAACCTTCAGAAATATAAGCGCACAAGTGCGCGAGCGATGCCGCACTAACGGACGCCACTAACCACCCAGACTTGGGTATGGAAAGCGCAAGGCAGGCGCACGGCGCCGTACTGGCAGGCACAGCTACAGGACGCTGTGATGTGTGTTTAGTGTAGTAGGCTAAGTCGGGCGCTAGATAGCAACCGTACACCTTCCGCGAACAGACATTCAATAGGGAAGGGGTAACCAAGAACGACTTGCACTCACACATACACACATATCAATTGTAAGACAATACTAGCGCATGGCCGTGCGGTCATGCGCAGTTTATATAGCTGCAGCACAGGAAATGGCTACAGAACTTTTGCCCTTCTAGGACCTGCCAAGAGGACCAATGGAATGTGCCGCAGAGCCTGAGCACATGACCCTCGATCTCCAACGGGAGATCTTGCCCTGGGCATGCTCAGTGTGTGCAGATAAGGACTTAGTCCCAGAGAAGTCCGCTCGCTGCTGACCAGAATAGGCTTCAAAGGCAGAAGCTGGAGAAGCAGCAATAACTCTTCTCACAGAGTCAGACTGAGCGAGACGCTGGGATCGACGTCCCTGCTGAGCAGACTCCACTGCGGCTGGAGGGGAATGGGAGACCGCAGCGGAGACGGATCGAGATTCCCCCTGTGCAGCAGAGGAAACTCGACTCCTAACATTACCCCCCCTCCTAGGGCCCCCCCCTCCTTGGGCCTCGCTACGCTCGAAGGCAGCAATGAGCTGTGGGGCCCGAATGTTTTCAGCAGGCTCCCAAGACCTGTCCTCTGGACCATAACCCTTCCAATCCACCAAATAAAACTTTTTGCCGCGTACCACCTTGCACCCCAAAATAGCGTTCACCTCGTAATCGTCCGTAGACGAACCCGATGTCCCGGCAGATGACTCGGAAAACCGGGACATGTATACGGGTTTCAAGAGGGACACATGAAAGGTGTCGGTGATACCCAAGCGTGGAGGAAGAGCCAGGCGGTAGACCACGGGATTAACCTGCTCGAGGACCTTGAATGGGCCCAAGTAGCGAGGAGCAAACTTAGTGGACTCAACTCGCAGCCTGATGTTACGGGCGGAGAGCCACACCAAGTCGCCAGGAGCAAAGGCCGGGGCAGGGCGCCGATGTGCATCGGCGGAGGACCTCATTCTCTCCTTCGAGGCCCGACTGGCATCCTGAGTGCGGTCCCAAATGTCCCGTGCCTCCACTGCCCAGTCTGCCACCCTGGAGTCAGCAGAGGACACGGGCATAGGCACAGGAACCCGCGGATGCTGGCCGTAATTAAGGAGGAAAGGAGTCTGACCGGTGGAATCGGCTACAGCGTTATTAAGGGCGAACTCTGCCCATGGTAATAAAGATGCCCAGTCATCCTGCCTGGCAGAAACAAAATGTCGCAGATATGTGACCAGAGTCTGATTGGCCCTCTCTACCAACCCATTCGTCTCGGGATGATATGCGGAAGAGAGATTTAACTCAATGCTGAGAAGACGACAAAGCTCTCTCCAGAACCGAGACGCAAACTGGGGACCCCGGTCACTGACAATTTTGTCTGGCATGCCGTGTAGGCGGAAGATGTGTCTTATGAACAACGCTGCCAAGGCCCGTGCAGAAGGTAACCGTGGGAGCGGCACCAAGTGCACCATTTTCGAGAAATGATCGGTAATTACCCAAATGACGGTACAGCCGCGAGACTTGGGCAAACCCACTACAAAGTCCATCCCGACCATCTCCCAGGGCCTGTCTGCCACCGGCAAGGGATAGAGTAACCCAGACGGCCGTTGTCGAGGAGACTTATTTTTGGCGCATGAGACACACGCCAGAACGTAATCCCTGACATCTCGCAGCATATGCGGCCACCAGTACGTCCTCGCCAGCAGCTCAGATGTCCTTTTAGTCCCAAAGTGTCCACCCACCCTGGAGGAATGAGCCCAAGAGAGAACCTCCGGTCGCAAATTTATGGGCACAAAAGTCTTGCCTGGAGGCACAGACTCAAGCGACACCGGAGCCACGGTTCTCAAGCTCTCAGAAGGAACAATAAGCCGAGGCTCTCCTTCCTCCTCCTCAGATGACACAACAGAGGGAGAAAGAGCATCAGCTCGAATGTTCTTCTCCCCAGCGACATAATGGAGGGTGAAGTGGAATCGGGAGAAAAATAAGGACCATCTGGCCTGGCGAGAATTTAGCCTCTGGGCTGTTTGCAAATATAGCAAATTTTTATGGTCTGTAAATACTTGAAAGGGAAAACGAGCCCCCTCCAAGAGATGTCTCCACTCAGAGAAAGCCAATTTCATCGCTAGCAACTCCCTGTCCCCGATGGAATAATTCCTCTCCGCTGGTGTGAAGGTCTTGGAGAAGAAAAAGCACGGATGCTTCCGACCTTGAGCATCCTTCTGGAAGAGGACTGCTCCAGCACCAACGGAAGAGGCATCCACCTCCATTATAAACGGCTTATCGACATCGGGACGATGTAGGATGGGAGCGCTAGCAAAATGAGACTTAGTAGAAGAAAAGGCCCTGGAGACCTCTTCAGACCACACTTTGGGATTTGCTCCCTTCTTGGTGAGGGCTACCAAGGGAGCTACCAAAGTTGAGAAATGGGGGATGAACTGGCGGTAATAATTAATGAACCCCATAAAGCGCTGCACCGCTTTAAGTGAATGGGGTTCTTGCCAGTCCATCACAGCCTGTAGTTTGGCAGGATCCATAGCCAATCCTTGGGCAGAGATGATATAGCCCAAGAAAGGTAAAGACTCCTGCTCAAACACACACTTCTCCAACTTTGCGTAAAGAGAGTTTGCCCGTAAGAGGTCGAAGACTCTGCCAACATCTCTCCGGTGGGAGTCAATATCTGGAGAGAAGATGAGAATATCATCCAGATAGACTACGACCGAGGTGGAAAGCATATCCCGGAAGATGTCGTTGACAAAGTCTTGGAAAACGGCTGGGGCATTACAGAGCCCGAAGGGCATCACCAGATACTCATAATGCCCATCTCTGGTGTTAAACGCCGTCTTCCATTCGTCCCCCTCACGAATGCGAATCAGGTTATAAGCTCCCCGCAGGTCTAATTTGGTAAATACCCTTAGCTCCCCGTAGCCTATCAAAAAGCTCAGAAATCAGGGGCAGCGGGTACTTATTTTTAACGGTGATGGCGTTAAGACCCCTGTAGTCTATGCAAGGACGCAACTCTCCATTCTTCTTCTGTACGAAGAAGAACCCTGCCCCAGCTGGTGACACTGACTTCCTAATAAATCCTCTTGCCAAATTCTCCTGGATGTATTGGGACATAGCCTCCGTTTCCGGGAGAGAGAGGGGATAGACACGTCCCCGAGGAGGTTCTGCTCCAGGCAAGAGATCTATAGGACAGTCATAGGGACGGTGAGGCGGAAGGGTCTCCGCGGCTTTTTTGGAAAAGACGTCTGCATAAGACCAATAGTGTTTGGGGAGAGTAGAGAGATCTGCGGGTATCTCAGTGGTGGAAACCTGAACGCACTCTTTCACACATCTGCCCTTACAGGATTCACTCCAACCCAATATCCTCCCAGAGGTCCACTCAATATGTGGGGAGTGGAAACGAAGCCAGGGCATTCCCAGCAGAATCTCATCCATTCCCTCGGGAAGGACAAGAAGGGAAATAGTCTCCTGGTGGGATGGGGACATGGCTAACGTGAAAGGGACAGTCTGATGTGTGATCTGTAATGGAAGTGTCGACCCATTCACCACTCTCACGGTTACTGGTTTGGCTAGCATAGCCAGAGGTATTGCGTGGCGCTGAGCAAAAGCAGAAGACATAAAATTTCCCTCTGCTCCTGAATCCACACAAAGCTCTACTGTAAGAGTGGATGTGCCTAACAGGATTGTCCCTTTAAAGGACAATTTTGAGGAAAATGCCGCGGTGTCCAGTGAACCTCCTCCAATGGACACTAGACGCGATCGTTTTCCCGACCGCCATGGACATTTATTAGCGAAATGTCCCGGTTGCTGGCAATTTTTACATAGCACAGGTACTCGAGCGGTCTGAGACCTAGATCCCGCTCGAGAAACCTCCATGGCCTCATGGGAGTCGGACGCCATAACAGGAGATTCTAGAGGTTTGGCAAAGATGGGAGCCAGCCGAAACCTCTGCCTACACTGGGTCCGCTCCAACCTCCGCTCGTTAAAACGGAGATCGATGCGGGTAGCTATAGTAATAAGCTCCTCCAGTGTGGCGGGAATCTCCCTGGTGGCCAAGGCGTCCTTCACATGATCTGCCAGTCCTTTCCAGAACACCGGAATAAGGACTTTATCCGGCCATTCCAGCTCAGAAGCTAGAGTCCGGAATAGGATGGCAAACTGGCTGACCATGGACGAAGCCTGAGTAATTGCCAACAATTGGAGCGCGATATCGTGGGTGACACGAGGTCCCAGAAAGACCTGCCTCAGAGCGTCCAGGAAGATAGGAGCACTCTGCACCACACGATCACCACGTTCCCAAAGCGGCGTTGCCCACTCCAACGCCCTGCCCGACAAGAGAGATATAATGAATCCCACTTTCGCCCGTTCCGTAGGAAAACGTGCAGCCAGCAGCTCGAGATGTATGGAGCACTGGCTCACGAATCCCCGACATGGCTTACTGTCACCAGCAAACTTGTCTGGAAGCGGGAGACGGGATAAGGTCGGAGCAGGGGTGGCAGCGGACAAACTGGCTGCAGCTGCACTTGCAGCCTGAACAGCGACAGCAGTAACGTCCACAGCTGAGGTTGTGCGCTCGAGAGCCGCCAACCTACCCTCCAGCTGCTGGATGTACTGCTGTAGACGCTGACCGTCTGCCATTTACTAGCCAGACCCTGGCGCTAGTATTATGTTAGGACTGGCGGAACGCACCAAGACAGGTGACGAAGATGCGTTCGCAGTCCGGGGTCCACCGTGCAGGTGAGAACCTGCTGCTAGCAATTTGCAGACTCTATAGCGGTACACTAAAGTAAACACGCGTGGGTTAAACCTCACCCAGCGTGAGGAAAGCGATCCTGTTAATTCACAGGACCGCAATACCGCACTAGAGAGCGAGCAAGTGGCCAGCGGACTTAACCCCAGAAGGGATTGAAGCCCGATTAGGCCCTTGCTGGCACAACACCGCAACTGGGTGTGTAGAGAACCTTCAGAAATATAAGCGCACAAGTGCGCGAGCGATGCCGCACTAACGGACGCCACTAACCACCCAGACTTGGGTATGGAAAGCGCAAGGCAGGCGCACGGCGCCGTACTGGCAGGCACAGCTACAGGACGCTGTGATGTGTGTTTAGTGTAGTAGGCTAAGTCGGGCGCTAGATAGCAACCGTACACCTTCCGCGAACAGACATTCAATAGGGAAGGGGTAACCAAGAACGACTTGCACTCACACATACACACATATCAATTGTAAGACAATACTAGCGCATGGCCGTGCGGTCATGCGCAGTTTATATAGCTGCAGCACAGGAAATGGCTACAGAACTTTTGCCCTTCTAGGACCTGCCAAGAGGACCAATGGAATGTGCCGCAGAGCCTGAGCACATGACCCTCGATCTCCAACGGGAGATCTTGCCCTGGGCATGCTCAGTGTGTGCAGATAAGGACTTAGTCCCAGAGAAGTCCGCTCGCTGCTGACCAGAATAGGCTTCAAAGGCAGAAGCTGGAGAAGCAGCAATAACTCTTCTCACAGAGTCAGACTGAGCGAGACGCTGGGATCGACGTCCCTGCTGAGCAGACTCCACTGCGGCTGGAGGGGAATGGGAGACCGCAGCGGAGACGGATCGAGATTCCCCCTGTGCAGCAGAGGAAACTCGACTCCTAACACCCACCTTCCCATTCTCCGTTGCAGAAGACACGCCCACTTTCCTTACTAATAGTAGTTTTGGGCCAGTTTTGAGTGGTCTCGACTGTGTTTGTTTATTTGGGATTCCCTGCAGCTCATCCCGTGACCTAAGTACCCGCCTGGGGTCCCTTGGTATAATTTCCTCTGTACCCACACCCGTGCCTTGGTGACTTTTTTGCCCTGAAATGCAGCGGTCTGCCCCGGCAACTCCTGGCTTGCATCAGTACCCCTTTTTCCCCGAACCTGAGCCTCCCGACGCTGCTGTCTAGCAAGAGCTCTATCCATTTTACCCTGACCCCTGGCCACATCCTTGACAGCTGCCAGAGGGTTCCTCATGCGTACATCCCTAGTCACCTCCAGGACCATATATTCCCGGTTCCTCCCGGCTTCCTTTTTATACGTGTGGTTTTTACCCCTGCGTCTTTGAGTGGAACCCTGGAACTGAGGTGTCCCAAACTTACCGGGTAACATTTCCAGCTCAGGGTTCACTGGGGTCTCCACATCCTCTCCTGCCACAACCTCTATGGGGAACCTATCGGGGTTACACTCTGTCCCTACGTTGGCGGCCCCTATGGCAGGTATCCCTGACTTGGGACCTTCGGGTTCTACGCCCGGTACAACATTTACCTTGGGAGGGTTGACCCTGGTCTCCCACAGGGACCAGAACAGGGGCAAGCCTCTTCCCAACACAGCCCCATATGGAAGGGTCTTTACCACTCCCACCACATGTTTAATCTCTTAACAAGATGTAGAAAAATTAACCTCCGTGGTCGGGTACTCCTGGATTTCCCGATGGATACCCATCACATCCACTTTCTGACCTTTGGGTTTGTCCCCGGCAACAAGGGACCAATGGACCAAAGTCACCATGCTCCCCGAGTCCAGGAGGGCCTTTGTTTGGTACCTGTTTACGAATACCTGGAACAGTTGGGGTTCACTGCCGGCAGTGCCTGTAATGGCAGTACAGACTGGCAGGGCATACAAAGACATACGGCGAGTATACCCACAGTCCATGGGTTCAGACATAAGGGGGCAGTTAGCAGCCACATGTCCGGGCCCTTGGCACCGCCAGCACCTGATCACTGCGGCACAACTATACCTTGAGGCCGTTTTAGGGAAGATGGAACTTCTGTCACCTTCACTTTAGGTCACCCGCTCATCCCGGGCTTGGTCCTGGTCAGCCCCAACAGAGATTTGTGGACTTTTCCCAGGCTCCGTAGCTGGCGGAGCCTTACGTGACAGCCGAAGTGGAGCAGTGTCCTGTATAACGTCCCGAGTGGCGGTGTACCAGAGTCCTTACCAGTTGGTCGACCACAATCCTCTCTACCATCTGAAACAGGGTTAAGGTCTCAGGCTGGAGCCATTTTTTTTTACCAGCTGCAGTAAGTCATATGTCTAAGACCTGGCAGGACGAGACTCCACAAAAGACTATTGGTACACCCGCTAAGCCCGCACATAGGTACTAATCCCGAGTCGGGCAAGGATATGCATGTCAGACCAAATGAGAATCATGAGGTCAAAGGAACTGGCCAAGAGCACATTGGCCTGAATAATCTTTAAATGGAAGAAGTTTGGGACCACCAGAATTCTTCCCAGACCTGGCAGTCCAGCCAAACTGAGCAATCATGGGAGAAGAGCCTTGGTGAGAGAGGTAAAGAAGAACCCCAAGATCACTGTGGCTGAGCTCCAGAGATACAGTAGGGAGATGGGAGAAAGTTCCACAAAGTCAATTATCACTGCAGCCCTCCACCAGTTGGGCCTTTATGGCAGTGGCCTGATGGAAGCCTCTCCTCAGTGCAAGCCATATGAAAACTCATATACAGTTAGGGCCAGAAATATTTGGACAGTGACACAATTTTCGCGAGTTGGGCTCTGCATGCCACCACATTGGATTTGAAATGAAACCTCTACAACAGAATTCAAGTGCAGATTGTAACGTTTAATTTGAAGGGTTGAACAAAAATATCTGATAGAAAATGTAGGAATTGTACACATTTCTTTACAAACACTCCACATTTTAGGAGGTCAAAAGTAATTGGACAAATAAACATAACCCAAACAAAATATTTTTATTTTCAATATTTTGTTGCAAATCCTTTGGAGGCAATCACTGCCTTAAGTCTGGAACCCATGGACATCACCAAACACTGGGTTTCCTCCTTCTTAATGCTTTGCCAGGCCTTTACAGCCGCAGCCTTCAGGTCTTGCTTGTTTGTGGGTCTTTCCGTCTTAAGTCTGGATTTGAGCAAGTGAAATGCATGCTCAATTGGGTTTAGATCTGGAGATTGACTTGGCCATTGCAGAATGTTCCACTTTTTGGCACTCATGAACTCCTGGGTAGCTTTGGCTGTATGCTTGGGGTCATTGTCCATCTGTACTATGAAGCAAGTCCAATCAACTTTGCAGCATTTGGCTGAATCTGGGCTGAAAGTATATCCCGGTACACTTCAGAATTCATCCGGCTACTCTTGTCTGCTCTTATGTCATCAATAAACACAAGTGACCCAGTGCCATTGAAAGCCATGCATGCCCATGCCATCACGTTGCCTCCACCATGTTTTACAGAGGATGTGGTGTGCCTTGGATCATGTGCCGTTCCCTTTCTTCTCCAAACTTTTTTCTTCCTATCATTCTGGTACAGGTTGATCTTTGTCTCATCTGTCCATAGAATACTTTTCCAGAACTGAGCTGGCTTCTTGAGGTGTTTTTCTGGAAATTTAACTCTGGCCTGTCTATTTTTGGTATTGATGAATGGTTTGCATCTAGATGTGAACCCTTTGTATTTACTGTCATGGAGTCTTCTCTTTACTGTTGACTTAGAGACAGATACACCTACTTCACTGAGAGTGTTCTGGACTTCAGTTGATGTTGTGAACGGGTTCTTCTTCACCAAATTAAGTATGCGGCGATCATCCACCGCTGTTGTCATCCGTGGACGCCCAGGCCTTTTTGAGTTCCCAAGCTCACCAGTCAATTCCTTTTTTTTCTCAGAATGTACCCAACTGTTGATTTTGCTACTCCAAGCATGTCTGCTATCTCTCTGATGGATTTTTTCTTTTTTTTCAGCCTCAGGATGTTCTGCTTCACCTCAATTGAGAGTTCCTTTGACCGCATGTTGTCTGCTCACAGCAACAGCTTCCAAATGCAAAACCACACACCTGGAATCCACCCCTGACCTTTTAACTACTTCATTGATTACAGGTTAACGAGGGAGACGCCTTCAGAGTTAATTGCAGCCCTTAGAGTCCATTGTCCAATTACTTTTGGTCCCTTGAAAAAGAGGACGCTATGCATTACAGAGCTATGATTCCTAAACCCTTTCTCCGATTTGGATGTGGAAACTATCATATTGCAGCTGGGAGTGTGCACTTTCAGCCCATATTATATATATAATTGTATTTCTGAACATGTTTTTGTAAACAGCTAAAATAACAAAACTTGTGTCACTGTCCAAATATTTCTGGCCCTAACTGTAGAGTTTGCTAAGAAACACATGAAGGACTCCTAGACTATAAGAAACCAGATTCTCTGGTCTGATGAGCCGAAGATAGAACTTTTTGGTGATAATTCATAGCGGTATGTGTGGAGAAAACCAGACACTGCTCATCAACTGCCCAATTAAATTCCAACAGTGAAACAGTATGGTGGCAACATCATGCTATGGGGATGTTTTTCAGCTGCAGGGACAGAATGACTAGTTGTCATTGAAGGAAACATGAATGTGGCCAAGTACAGAGATATCCTGGATGAAAACCTCTTCCAGAGTGCTCTGGACCTCAGACTTGGCCAAAGGTTCACATTCCAACAAGACAATGACCCTGAGCACACAGCTAAAATAACAAAGGAGTGGCTTCAGAACAACTCTGTGACCATTCTTGGCTGGCCCAGCCAGAGCCCTGACCTAAACCCAATTGAGCACCTCTGGAGAGAAGGTAAAAAATGGCTGTCCACCAATGTTCACCATCCAACCTGAAGGAACTGGAGAGGATCTCCAAGGAAGAATAGCAGAGGATCCACAAATCCAGGTGTGAAAAACTTGTTGCATCATTCCCAAGAAGACTCATGGCTGTACTAGCTCAAAAGGTGCGTCTACTCAATACTGAGCAAAGGGTCTGAATACTTAAGACCATGTGATATTTTAGTTTTTCTTTTTTAATAAACTTGCAAAAATATTACATTTCTGTTTTTTTCCAGTCAAGATTTGGTGCATAGTGTACATGAGAAAAAATGAACTTTTTTGAATTCACCAAATGGCTCCAATGAAACAGAGTGAAAAAGTTAAAGGGTATGAATACTTTTTGTACCCACTGAAATGATCAGAAATACTAATGTGTGTGAATGAGGCCTTACTGAGCTGAGCCAAATGAACCAAAACACTAAAGAGCTGGAAAGTCTGTCATGAGCGACTTTTTATACCGTATTTTTCCCCATTTTAGTAGCTCAAAATGGGGAAATATCACCACACAAATGTAACAAAAAAACAGAATTCCTGAAAAAGGGCACATTTACTTATAGCAATGAGATTGTCTGAGCTGTGTATGTTCCAATATGCAGCTGCTGCTGCAGATAAAGTTTCTAACCACTACTCCATAGTGTCCGCATGCTGCAATTGATCACTGCTATAGTCACATGAAATATGTGGCTGTTGTTGCCATCTTGTGGTCATGTGATAGAATAGCAGTTTACTTCATGGCCAATTCTGCAAAGAAATAATAATGTTACTTATATTGTGCCAACATATTCTGCAGTACTTTACAATTAAGAGGAAACATGTACAAACAAGAGCGGAGTAGCTTAGGCCAGAAATGTTACTCTTGTCCTAATAGTTTTGCCAGTTGTCAGATGCATCTTTATTATTATTTATATAGTAATAATAATAATAATAATCTTTTTAATTAAGTTGTGTGTGTCTACAGTGAATTGGGCATATCTTACTCCAGCATGCCCATCATTAAGACTAGCATGCACAGTCTGAATAAATCGGGCCTCATGTGCTTGTCATATACATGCAATCATATTGTATGGGATCTGACTTCAGTATAAATGTACACACGTGGTCAAAATTGTTGGTACCCCTCGTTTCATAACAGAAAAACCCACAATGGTCACAGAAATAACTTGACTCTGACAAAAGTAATAATAAATAAAAGATCTCTGAAAATGAACAAATGAAAGTCAGACATTGCTTTTCAGCCATTCTTCCACAGAATAAAAAATAAATAAATCTCATGAAATTGGCCTGGACAGAAATGGTGGTACCCTTAACTTAATATTTTGTTGCACAACCTGTTGAGGCAATCACTGCAATCAAAAAATTCCTGTAATTGTCAATGAGACTTCTGTTATGTGCTTTTCTGTCCACACATTTTTAACCCCTTCATGACCAGGGGATTTTTCGTTTTTCCGTGTTCGTTTTTCGCTCCCCTCCTTCCCAGAGCCATAACTTTTTTATTTTTCCGTCAATTTGGCCATTTGAGGGCTTATTTTTTGCGGGACGAGTTGTACTTTTGAACGACATCATTGGTTTTAGCATGTCGTGTACTAGAAAACGGGAAAAAAATTCCAAGTGCGGTGAAATTGCAAAAAAAGTGCAATCCCACACTTGTTTTTTGTTTGGCTTTTTTGCTAGGTTCACTAAATGCTAAAACTGACCTGCCATTATGATTCTCCAGGTCAGTACGAGTTCATAGACACCTAACATGACTAGGTTATTTTTTATCTAAGTGGTGAAAAAAAATTCCAAACTTTGCTAAAAAAAAAAAAAAAAAGTGCGCCATTTTCCGATACTCGTAGCGTCTCCATTTTTCATGATCTGGGGTCCGTTGAGGGCTTATTTTTTGCGTGCCGAGATGACGTTTTTAATGATAGCATTTCGGTGCAGATACGTTCTTTTGATCGCCCGTTATTGCATTTTAATGCAATGTCGCGGCGACCAAAAAAACGTAATTCTGGCGTTTCAAATTTTTTTCCCGCTACGCTGTTTAGCGATCAGGTTAATAAGACTTCTGCACCTCTCGACAGGTATTTTGGCCCACTCCTCAAGAGCAAACTGCTCCAGTTGTGTTGTGTTTGAAGGTTGCCTCTTCCAGATGGCACGTGTCAGTTCTTTCCAAAGACCCTCAATAGGATTTAGGTCAGAGCCACGTCCAGGGAGGTTGGCTACAGTCCCATGGATCTTACATTTCTGAATAATATGTGCAACTGTAGTCACAGGAACATCAAGCTGCTTGGAGATGGTCTTATAACTTTTACCTTTAACATGTTTGTCTATAATTTTCCTTCTAATCTCCTGAGACAACTCTTTCCTTCTCTTCTTCTGGTCCATGTCGAGTGTGATACACACCATGTCACCAAACAGCGCAGTGAGTATCTGTAGCCCTATATACAGGCCTCACTGATTCCAAGATTGTAGACACCAGTGATGCTGGTTAGTGGACACACCTTGATTTAACATGTCCCTTTTGTCACATTATTTTCAGGGGTACCATCATTTCTGTCCAGGCCTATATCATGAGCTTTTTTTTTTTTAATTCTGTGGAATCATGGTTGAAAAGCAATGTCTGACTTTCATTTGTTCATTTTCATAGATCTTTTATTTATTATTACTTTTGTCAGATTCAAGTTATTTCTGTGACCATTGTGGGTCTTTCTGTCATTAAACAAGGGGTACCAACAGTTTTGACCACATGTGTATGCAGTTATTATTATTATACATTTTTATAGCGCCATTTCTTCCATGGCGCTTTACATGTGAAAAGGGGGCAAATATAGACAAAAACAAGTAAACATGAGCAATACAAGGCAAACAGGTACATAAGGAGGGAGGACCCTGCCCACGAGGGCTCACAGTCTGCGGGGGATGGGTGAGGATACACTAGGAGAGGGTAGAGCTGGTTGTGTAGCAGTTCAGTAGGTTGAGGATCACTGCAGGCTGTAGGATAGTTGGAAGTAGTGAGTCTTCGGGTTCTTTTTGAAGGTTTCTATGGTAGGCGAGAGTCTGATGTGTTGTGGTAGAGAGTCCCAGAGTATGGGGGAAGCACGGGAGAAGTCTTGGATGTGGTTGTGGGAAGAAGAGATGAGAGGGGAGGAGGAGATCTTGAGAGGATCGGAGGTTGCGTGTAGGTAAGTACCGGGAGACCATGTCACATGTATGGAGGGGATAGGTTGTGGATGGCTTCGTATGTCATTGTAAGGGTTTTGAACTGGAGTCTCTGGGCGATAGGAAGCCAGTGATGGGATTGGCAGAGAGGAGAGGCTGGGGAATAACGGGGAGACAGGTAGATAAGTCGGGCAGCAGAGTGTAGGATGAATTGGAGTGGTGCTAGTTAACAGGTCCCCCATTACTTTATGGGCGTTATCATTATATAGTATTATATATGTACTGTAAGAGGGAGATTTTAAGGTTAGAAGGTATTTAAGTTCCTACCGACCTTCGGATAGGTCATCAATATCAGATCAGCTCTGGATGTAGACAGCAGCCACTGATGAGACCTGAAGATCAGCTGCTATTCTTTCAGCCAGAGGTAATTCCTGCTGATCACTGGAGGAGTCAGATGTTGGACCCCTAGCAGTCAGATATTGATGACTGATCCTACAGAGAAGTCATCAATATTAGAGACTCAGTCAATCTCATTAAAGGTACGTTCCCACAGGGCTTCTCTGCTGCAGATATTCCACAGAAGGAAATCCACACTGGTAAAAAAAAAAACACTGTAGATTTTGCAGGAGGAAATGCTGTGAATTTGCCTCACACATCGTTCTATGCTTTGCAAAGGATGAAATCCACAATATAAATTGAGATGTCAATTTAACATCCGCAGTGCTGGTCAAATCACGTTTCTCAACAAATTTTGATAGAGATATTGGTATTTCTCATCCACAATGCTTCTCCGATAAGTTGTCAATCAGACATTCATTTGTTTTTTTCGTATAAAAATATTTTTTTATCATTCTGCCAGATTTTATTTTCATTTATTTTTTTATCTGTGGTCCCATTGTTATCATCAGCTTATTATCTGTTTTTCTCAGATGCAATGGCGTGCTGATCAAGTTACCTGATCACTGCAGCCAATCACCAACTGCAGCAATCCTATTGCTGGCGGAACTGTGAAATCTCTACCTGTGTCAGTGCTGACCACGAAGCGGTCTGTGTTAGGCTACGTGCACACGCTGCGGATTGGTGTGCGGATTTTTCCGCACTGTTTTTGCAAAATCCGCAGGTAAAAAGCACTGCGGATTACCCGCGAATTTACCGCAGTTTTTGTGCAGATTCCACCTGCGGTTTTAACCTGTAGATTCCTATTGAGGAGCAGGTGGAATCCGCACAAAGGCTATGTGCACACGTTGTGGATTGGGGTGCAGAATTTTCTGCACAAAATCCGCATCTCCTGGCAGAAAATGCAGGTGTGGATTTGATGTGTTTTTATGCGGATTTTGTGCGTTTTTGTTGCGGATTTTCTGCGTTTTTTACCCCTGCAGATTTCTATAATGGAAGGGGTCAGAAACACTGCAGTTCTGCACAAAAGAAGTAGCATTTTTTTTCTATTGATTTACATTGTACTGTAAATCACTTTGCAGAACTGCAGCGTTTCTACGTGTAAAAATCCGCTGGGGATCCGCACTAAATCCACATCGTGTGCACACAGCCAAAGAATTGACATGCTGCGGAAAAAACACAGCTGCATTTCTGCGCGTTTTTTTCCGCAGCATGTGCACTGCAGATTTTGTTTTCCATACGTTTACATGGTACTGTACAACGCATGGAAAACTGCTGCAGATCCGCAGCAAAATCCGCAATGTGTGCACATAGCCTGAGATTTAGGTTGGTGCCGTTACCAAGAGTACATTCACATGACTGTGAAAGTGCATTTACTGGAAGAAAATTAACTTATTTTGTCCCGGGAGCAGCCTGCTTTCAGTCATAGGGTGGTGCAGGCAACGGATACAGACATTGCTCACTATACTGTAAGCATGCCACAGCACTTTGATTGACAGCTGGCTCCGCAGTGCAGCTGTGTACAGTGAGCCGTCAATCAAAATGTTCGGGCATGCTTACAGCTGCAGCTCCCTGTATAGTGAGCAGTGACTGTAGCTGCTCCATACACACACCTATTGGATTTCCTACAGGCTCATCCTTTAATGCATTAATAGTTCCAAAAAAGCCCCCCTTCACTTGTGTCAAGCTGCTTCCCCCTGGAAACTCTATTCTCCCTCTCAGCCATTTTATGGGGTAAAACTCACACATTGTATTAAAACTTTGAATATACCCAACTCTAACAGTTATTTCGCTCCCTTGTTACTGCTAAGAGATCTTGCATGTCCCCTATCCACATTCAAAAAATCTGCAATCTCGGTTTTATACAAACTACTTTCAATTCCAGAGCTGGATTCCCTTCCTCATTTTTGCAGAGCCTGGTAAACGGAGCTAGAATTGAAATTCCCAGATGAATAGTGGGGTAGATGTTTCCATCTCTCCCATAAATCCCTCATCACAACCAAAATCCAATAGACAAATTATAAAATTGTTTCCAGGTGTATCGGGTTCCCTCGGTTCTGCATAAATGGCTTCCAAGTACCGCATTTCTAACTTGTGCTGGAGTTGCGGAGCACAAGAGGGCACAATGGCCCACACCTGGTGGTCTTGTTCAGCCCTGGTATTGTTTTGGAAGTCACCTTAGTGGTAGTCCCTAAAAAACCTGAAGCAAAAAGAAATAGCTATTAAGACATCTGCTTCAAGCAGCTAAAACAATGATCCCTGTCACTGGAAACCTTCAGACGTTCCATCTCTACAGGAATGGTTTTCGGAAAAAGCCATGGCACAATGCATGGAAATGCTGATTTCTCATTCCCAGGAGGAAAGGGTCAAAATTGGTTTAACTGGTGCACCTTTCCTAACATCCCCTCTCTACAGCTCCAACCATGGGTAATACATTTTCAGCTTCTGCCATTTGCAACTCACTTTTCTTATTACTGATACCTGGCCTCATGTCCGCCTCTCGATTTCCTCCATTATCCCCCATTTGTTCTCGTCTTCTCCCCGATGTGTCTTCACAATTACTTCTCTATCTCCCACTTTTACCCTCCTCCTTTCACGATTTACACTACTCCATAGCCATCCCCTGAGTCCTGATGTGACCCCCAGTTTACTATGTTCAACTATTGGCTACACAATGATGTCTGGGCTTTGTGACCTGTCTTGTAAGTGGTGTACTTTGGAACATAATTCCTCCTGTGGTCGCCTGTAGTTCTAAATGTTTTGAACATGTTTGTTGAATTTGTTTTCATTGGTATGTTAAAAATTTCAATAAAAATCAAATTTGAAAAAAAATCATCTGACAATAATTGAGAAAAATCGTTGATTTTCCATCCGTACTGTCATTTGCTTTGTACATCCATATGGCATCTGTTTTTATTCATCAAGTTAATAAAATGTAAAAATGTACAAAATAAGCGTTTCCTATGTTAAGGAATTGCAAATGTATCAGGAAAAATCCCTGTGAGATCAGTTTTTTTCTGACAGGGCTCAGATGAGCCTAAGGGTATGTGCACACGTTGCGGATTTTTCCGCAGAATCCGCAGGTAAAATGACCTGCATTTTACTTGCAGGTTTTCTGCGGATTTTGCCTGCGTTTTTATGCCTGCGGATTCCTATAATGCAATAGGTGTAAAATGCTGCGAATTCCGCACAAAGAATTGACATGCTGCAGAAAATAAACCGCTGCATTTATGCACTGCAGATTTGGTTTTCCATAGGTTTACATGGTACTGTACACCGCATGGAAAACTGCTGCGGATCTGTAGGGCCAAATCCGCAACGTGTGCACATAGCCTAATGGTTGTTTCAGAATAATTGAAGGGGCCGATTCATTAGGGCTTGTGCACACGTTGCTTGGTGCAACCTTGAAACCAGCAATGTGAATGAGAAACCTGAAGTGTCATGCACACGTTGAGTATTTTTTACTTTCAGATTCGGTGTAGAAAATAATCTTCAGCATGTGAATTCTGTGTGCGTTTTTGCCCTATGTTTTTCACCATTTACTTCGCTCAAATTAATCAAAAAATGTGCGTTCTTCCTGCCAAGAGCTGCAGAAATGGTGCAGAAATTTCTGCACCCATTTACTGAATGTGTGCACGGGTGAACCTATCACCCCCAAAATCGAAGATGAGCTAAGCCCACTGGCATCAGGGGCTTAACTACAGCATTCTGGAATGTTGTAGATAAGCCCCCGATGTATCCTGAAAGATGAGAAAAAGAGGTTAGATTATACTCACCCAGGGGCGGTCCCGATGCAGTCCGATGGGCGTCGCGGTCCGGGACCTCCCATGTTCATACGATGACGTCCTCTTCTTGTCACAGCTCCGGCGCAGGCGTACTTTGTCTGACCTGTTGAGGGCAGAGCAAAGTACTGCAGTGCGCAGTTGCTGGGACAGGTCAGAGAGGCCCAGCACCTGCGCACTGCAGTACTTTGCTCTGCCCTCAACAGGTCAGACAAAGTACGCCTGCGGCGTGAAGACAAGAGGACGTCATTGTAAGAACATGGGAAGCCCCGGACCGCCCCTGGGCGAGTATAATGTAACCTCTTTTTCTCATCTTCCAGGATACATCGGGGGCTTATGTACAGTATTCCAGAATGCTGTAGATAAGCCCCTGATGACGGTGAGCTTAGCTCACCTTCCATTTTGGGGGTGACAGGCTCCCTTTAAGGTGTTTTCAACAGAATTCTATAGAAAACAACTTAATGTCACAGTATTTTATGCAACAAGGAAATTGCGCAAAACTATTGTGACTTTTTTGGTATTCGCACAATTTCCGGCCAGTTACACCAATATGGCGGGGGATGGGCAGAATGGGGCTATGCGACCTGTGTGGCACAACTTTCCCCAGGAATGCCCTCCGCCCCTGACCACTGGAGTCTCCTATAGTGCTGTGCTGCCATCACAGGGACATTCCCTCACTCATCCTGCCCACCCAGTCGGCCATAGTCACTACTCCAGTCACTCCTCCTATGCTGACACGCGTGTACATTGGTGACTGCTTATCACGAGTGGAATTATTATACACATCTGATTCCATCCTTGCATTTAATATTCAGTGGGCGCCATTGTTACAATACAATCCATCTTCACCATCCGCTCTATCAGCCCAACCAGGGCCGCATCCCAGTAGCAACTCTTTCTCCAACCCTCCTGCCCCGGTCTAGTTCTCTAGCATATTTATAAGTGCGCATGCGCCGGATCGTGCAGCACAGCATCTAGGCATGAGTACTGTCGGCAGAATAGAGGCCACGTGACAGGACTTCCGCTCACGTGATCTTTCGCGTGTTAGCTCCTCCACTGAAGTGATGTCGCGTCTGGATGACGTACTCCGTGATGCGTCCGGTCTGCGCGCACATCCGGGCATGCGCTGAACAAGGTTGGGTCGCTATTTATTTTCCATGCTTTAGCACAGCGGTGCGCTGCTTCCCTCCTTCCTCCATGTTGGCTGCTTACGCGCTTTCAGTATATACCCAGCTATAACGCTTTTACAGTCTGTTATGTGCTTTTCTGTCCACACATTTTTAACCCCTTCATGACCAGGGGATTTTTCGTTTTTCCGTGTTCGTTTTTCGCTCCCCTCCTTCCCAGAGCCATAACTTTTTTATTTTTCCGTCAATTTGGCCATGTGAGGGCTTATTTTTTGCGGGACGAGTTGTACTTTTGAACGACATCATTGGTTTTAGCATGTCGTGTACTAGAAAACGGGAAAAAAATTCCAAGTGCGGTGAAATTGCAAAAAAAGTGCAATCCCACACTTGTTTTTTGTTTGGCTTTTTTGCTAGGTTCACTAAATGCTAAAACTGACCTGCCATTATGAATCTCCAGGTCAGTACGAGTTCATAGACACCTAACATCACTAGGTTATTTTTTATCTAAGTGGTGAAAAAAAATTCCAAACTTTGCTAAAAAAAAAAAAAAGTGCGCCATTTTCCGATACTCGTAGCATCTCCATTTTTCATGATCTGGGGTCCGTTGAGGGCTTATTTTTTGCGTGCCGAGATGACGTTTTTAATGATAGCATTTCGGTGCAGATACGTTCTTTTGATCGCCCGTTATTGCATTTTAATGCAATGTCGCGGCGACCAAAAAAACGTAATTCTGGCGTTTCGAATTTTTTTCCCGCTACGCTGTTTAGCGATCAGGTTAATACTTTTTTTTAATTGATAGATCGGGCGATTCTGAGCGCGGCGATACCAAATATGCGTAGATTTGATATTTTTTTTATTGATTTATTTTGATTGGGGCGAAAGGGGGGTGATTTAAACTTTTATGTTTTTTTTATTTTTTTCACATTTTTTTAAACTTTTTTTTTTCACTTTTGCCATGCTTCAATAGCCTCCATGGGAGGCTAGAAGCTGGCACAACTCGATCGGCTCTGCTACATAGCAGCGATCTGCTGATCGCTGCTATGTAGCAGAAATGGAGGTGTGCTGTGAGCGCCGACCACAGGGTGGCGCTCACAGCCACCGGTCATCAGTAACCATAGAGGTCTCTAGGACCTCTATGGTTACAATATACAAGCATCGCCGACCCCCGATCATGTGATGGGGTCGGCGATGACGTCATTTCCGGCCGCCCGGCCGGAAGCGGTAGTTAAATGCCGCTGTCTGCGTTTGACAGCGGCATTTAACTAGTTAATAGGTGCGGGCAGATCGCGATTCTGCCTGCGCCTATTACGGGCACATGTCAGCTGTTCAAAACAGCTGACATGTCCCGGCTTTGGTGCGGGCTCACCGCGGAGCCCTGCATCAAAGCAGGGGAGCCGGCATCGGACGGTATAGTACGTCCGATGCCGGTAAGGGGTTAATACTGTCTAAAGCAACATTTAAGACATTAAAGGGGTTGTGCCAAGTTTGGACCCGATCCCCAGTCCACACAATAAGGGATACCTTCGTGATCACTGGGGACCGACTGCTGGAATCCCACTGATCCTGAGAACAGGGGTCTTAGTGGTGGTCGATCATGCGCACTGCTGCTCCATGCATACTACATACTGGGCCCCAGTCATCACAAAGTTATCCCCTAACCATGGAATCTAAATCTGATATACCCCCTTAATCTGAGCCTTAAAGGGGTTGTCCAGGCTTGTGGATAAAGTCTGCAGTCACTTTGTGAATCCTTCAATAGTGAGCTCTGCGTACTGTCAAGGCTAGTGAATGGAGCCGGCAGTCATGTGACTTCAAATACTTGATTTGTATACATGCAGTCACATGACTAGACGTGTGTGGTCCCTCTCAATAAAAGTGAATTGATCACAGTCAAACACATATAGGTAGAATGTGGCAGGACGTTTGCAAATCGCATCTTTGCAGTCACATGACTCCCCCGAACCAGAGAATCCCGACAGTGCGCACTGTGCACGCTGTGAGGATTAGAGTGATCGCAGACTTTATCCACAATCCTGGACAAACCCTGGGGAAATATTCTGCAAGCAGTGCAATGTGCTTAATCCTACTGGTAATGTACACACTGCTAGGATTTGGCACTGAGCGGTCATCAGCGGCTGCAGGTATGCGATTTGCAGTCATATAACCACTGGTGCCACCCAGATATTCTTAATGTTGTACACTCTTGGGATTTGGTAAGCTGCAGCACTTGTAAAAATCTTCCCCAGACTGGACAGTCCCTTTAATTTATGTCTAACTCCTTTATGTGGACTGTAGAACATAATATTGCCTGTCGTTACTCTGTCACAGATGGATCTGGAGCTGAGGTTATTGCCTGTGAATCATGAAGATCACGGAACCCAAAGATGCAGATTAGGACCCAAAGCAATGTCTGCTCTGGGACTTAAAATCGGATCCCCTCTTCTGATATCTCTACCCAGGGGCGGCTGCCTGTGTACTGCCTGGCCGACAAGAGATCTCTCTGATGGCTTCCTACAAGCGGATCTCATGTGCTCCACGTCACCTACACCTGTGGTGGAGTACAGGGATCCTTTGTCTCTAAATCACATAAAAAGACTCAATTCTGTCAAGTTAAAAAAAGTGACTGTAAAAACGGTATTGAAAAATGTAAAAGAGAAACTTTGCCTCTCTGGGCCTGGTCTCCTAGAGGTTGTCAAAGACGTGCTAAGAAATGTGTACGTCTTACCTGCATACGTGGTGACAGTCCCAGGAGCTTCCCCCATCGTGAATGTGGAAATATTAGACATGGACCCAGTAACAGAAGGAGCCGGATTAATAACGGCAAAGACAAGTGTGCATGTGAAAGAGACGACCACCCCGGAGTGGTACAAGACCAGAGCAGACAATAGCCCCCAATATCAGGTGGCTGGAATGGACGATGTGTGCACGGCACTGAAAGAGATTCTTAGCTTGCCTTTCCTTTACCCTGAGACCATAACTAAATTAGGGATTTCTTGTCCAAAAGGCGTCCTCTTGGTGGGGCCGTCTGGCGTTGGTAAAACGCTCCTGGTGAAAGCGGTTGCCACACAGGTCGGTGCTCATCTTATTAGCCTGAGTGGGCCGGTTATTCATGGATCAAGACCTGGAGAAGCTGAGGAGAATTTACGGAAGATTTTTGAAAATGCCAGAAATGTTTCTCGTGGTGGCCCTTGTATCCTCTTTATCGATGAGATTGATTCTCTGTGCCCTAAACGAGGGCACTCTGGTAACGCCCCTGAAAACCGGATTGTCGCCCAACTTTTGACACTCATGGATGGGATCCACAGTGACAACAAGATGGTTATTGTCGCTGCAACAAACCAGCCAGATGTGATAGACTCGGCTCTCCGGCGGCCTGGGCGGTTTGATAGAGAGGTAAACATCGCTTGCACACATCACCGTATTACTAATTGTTTATTCCATGTAACATAGGTGCCGGTAACCAGTTTATTTGGACTAGTTTCCATAACTATATTTGCCTTGCTGCCAGGGGTTACACCTGGGCATTTCCACACACCAAAATTAACGTAAAAAATGGCGCAAATGGAAAGATGAAATTGGTGTAAACAAAAAAGGCACAAATTTTCAAAAAGACTTTGGGGGAAAAGAAGAGGATTGCAATAATGAATATGGCACATAGTGTATAAAGGAAATAATAAAGAGGAAACCAGCCAGTACAGCAGTCTGATTGTATGCGGCTAGTTGGTTGTATGCAGATAGTTGACTGTACACAGGTAGCTGGTTATACGCAGGTAAGGACCTCCGCAAACTGTTTTGGACAAATGTTGGTAGGCTGAAGCATTATGATTTTTCTTTACTAAAACTAAGGGACAAAGGAAATCAACCCTATAACATGACCCCTCCTCATCCATCTTTACAGTCGGCACAATGCAGTTAGTAGCTTTCCTTGGCATTTGCCAACCCCAGACTCACCCATCACGCCACAGGACACATTCCACTTCTCCTGAGTCCAGTGGTGATGAGTTTACACCACTTTGCCCTATGCTTGGCAATTGTGCTTGGTGATGTAAGGCTTGTATGCGGCTGCTTAGCCATGGGAATGAAACCTCCAGCATAGTTTTTATGCTGATGTAAATACCAAAGTAGGTTTGGATTCTGCACTCAGTGAGTCTGCAGAATGCTGGTAACCTTTATACAATATGCCCCTCAGCATTTGACAACGCTGCATCGTAACTTCACGTGGTCTCCACTTTGTGGCTGAGTTATGTGGTTTTTAAACGCTTCCACTTTTTAGTAATGTCTCTTATAGATAATTTTGGAATATTTAGGAGGCAAGAAATGTTATGATCTGACTTGTTACACCGGTGACTTCCTATTACAAGACCACGCTGGTTCTCTCACAAATGTTAGTAAATGCAGACAGCATGGCGACAGGCTGGATTGTATACACCTGTGGGACTGAATGCAATTATTAAGACTTGTGTCCCAATACTTGTGTCCATATATTGTATATAACTTCGATTTGTTGCTGTCCTGGAATTGCTAAGTAATACAAAGTGCATGCATTATCCCATCCAGATTATTATTGGGACCCCCACAATAAGCCAAAGAAGATCCATTTTGAAAGTACTTACGGCACAGATCCCTGTACACAGTGACATGGACCTGGATGCCTTGGCTGATATGACTGTTGGTTACGTAGGAGCTGATCTGACCGCTCTCTGCAGAGATGCTGCCATGCAAGTGGTGCTCCAGGCCAATCAGGTAAGAAGCACATCATCTCTATAATGGGAGGTTTAGCCATTAGATTGAGCACCCTCGATATTTCCAAAAGAAAACATCTTGTGGGTTTGACCTCTGAGGACTGATGACATGACTGTATGTTCCTATCACTGTGTCTGTACATGCAGCTCTCAGGACAGTATGCATATATAGAGAAGGGCCTGCTCTGAGGTTGATGTGTAGACCATAAACATAAGATACGGGACTGCCGGCCCAACTCTTGTTCAGAGAAGATCTCCTGCTCAGTTTTCAGAATTAGATCAATCCACGTTGAGCGCCCGACCACAAGAGGTAGTAATAGCAGACACTAGAACAGTCTTTAAAAAAGGCTGGACGATTTCCTCAATACACATAACATTGGGGGTTATAGATAATTTAATAACAGAATGTATAATTGGTGGAGTAAGGTTGAACTTGATGGACCTGGGTCTTTTTCCAACCTATGTAATTATGTTGCAGTGGAGCCGCAGCAGGGTTTCTAGTTTTAAAGAACAAACTTCGCCTTACTCGCCCTCCCTGGGTCTCCGCTGCTGCTCCTGGTGTCTGTTATTGTGTGCAGCCAGTAAATGAGCTCTGCTTCTGAGGGGCTGCAGCTTCTGAGGGGCTGCAGCTGCTGAGCTCAGTCATTGACGGCAGCGCTGTTTGATGTGGCATTGGCACAGCAGACAATAGCAGACACCAGGAGCAGCGACAGAGATTTTGTGCTTTACTCACCCTCTCTCGGGACAGCATTGTTTTGTTTTTTGCTTCTTTTTCTAAAACAAACTACCTAGGAAGAAGTAAAGTATCTTCATTAGGCCTCTTTCACACTTCAGTCTTTTGGCGTCAGTCTAAAACCGCCATTTTCCTCAAATAGCGGATCCGCCATTTTTTGGGGGCGGATCCGCTATTTTCCCATAGACATACATTAGTGACGGATTGTGGCTGATGGTCGTCTGTTCCATCCGCCATGTGACGGATCCGTCGAGATTTGGCGGACGTCATCTAGACATTGACGGACATTATAACGTTTTTTTGTCTACGCCGAAATGGCGGTTCGTGACGGATCCGTCACATCCGCCATTCTATGGAATGGCCGCCTATGGGCGGCGGATCCGTCGCCCCAATCCGCTTTTCCAATTGCGTATGCTCCAAAAAGTAGATACTTTTCCCTGACAACCCCCAAGTAACGGATCCGTCAAAAAAACGGATCCGTTAGAACCGTTTTCTCAACAATTGTGACGGATCCGTCGATCCGTCACTATGTCGGAGCAGACTGACGCCAAACAACTGAAGTGTGAAAGAAGCCTTAGAGAAGAGGGGATACGCGGCTGCTAGGCCAACCTCCTGTACTGCGGATTGATGCATTTCATGTGCTTTCCTTGTCATTTTCACGGTATTGTTTTGTTCAGATATTTCCATCAGAGGTATATACCGTATTTTTCGCTTTGTAAGACGCTCCGGATTATAAGACGCACCCCAAATTTTGAGGAGAAAAATAGGAAAAAACTATTTTTTAATAAATTGGTGGGGCGTCTTATAATCCATGCGTCTTATTACTTACCGGGGGTTGTGGTTGTGGTGGATCAGGGTCCCAGGCTCGTTGCCGGAGGCAGGAGTGGAGCATTGCTGCAGGCTGGGATGAGGGGGTCTGCAGGGGGCTCCTGTGCTGCAGGGGGGCTCCTGTGCTGCAGGCTGGGATGAGGGGTCTGCAGGGGGCTCCTTTGCTGCAGGCTGGGATGAGGGGTCTGCAGGGGGCTCCTTTGCTGCAGGCTGGGATGAGGGGTCTGCAGGGGGCTCCTGTGCTGTAGGGCTGTCTCCGGTGCTGCGGGGGGCTCTGGCGACATTTTGTGAAAGACCAGAGCCCCCCGGCAGTTCTTCCATGCGTTCCAGTATGACTAATTCCGGGAAAATGGCCGCCGGAATCTCGAGAGATGAGATCTCAGCGCTGAAATCTCATCTCCCGAGATTCCGGCGGCCATTTTCCCGGAGTCAGTCATACTGGAACTAACTCCGGGAAAATGGCCGCCGGAATCTCGAGAGATGAGATCTCAGCGCTGAAATCTCATCTCCCGAGATTCCGGCGGCCATTTTCCCGGAATTAGTCATACTGGAACGCATGGAAGAACTGCCGGGGGGCTCTGGTCTTTCACAATATGTCGCCAGAGCCCCCCGCAGCACCGGAGCCTTCAGCATCACCCGGGGCAGCAGCGGACAACCCCGGCAGTGGCGGCGGACGACAGCGGCGGCAGGCGGTAGCGGCGGCGGACACCCCCTCCTCCCAGCCTGTAATGGTAAGCGGTATATCCGCTTTGTTAGACGCACCCACATTTCCCCCCCAAATTTGGGGGAAATAAAGTGCGTCTTACAAAGCGGAAAATACGGTACATCTTTAAATTTAGTTTCAGAGCTTATGTGTGACCACTGCTCTATTAAAACTTTGCCTGACTGCTCTAAGTGATTTGGGGGGTCTCAGTGATGACACATTCCGTGGATGAGAAATAATTGGGTGGCCTTTAATGTTTATTCTAATGGGACAACCCATTTAAGGTTTAGAAGAAGAAAAATGGGATTCCCGATACCTGTAAAAAAGGAAAAGGTGTGAGATTCTGTCGTTTTGTGTCTCCAGTTCTGAGGCAGTCCATGATTGCAGGTCACCAACTAATGCTTTCATTCTTATCCTGTGCAGAATGTATATTATTCCTAGATCTGATTAGAAAACCAGAGCAGTCATGTCTCCTAGTGTGCCCTGCGCATGAACAAGAGAATGGGAGCAGTGATACTGAGCTACTGCCCATGTGTGACCACTGGCACTAGATATGAGGTGGGCTTGTGAGAAATAAATAAAAAAACAGGTCTCTATAACAAGTATGTAACAGCAATAACGAGATACTGGAGCAGTTTTGTTAATGATTCCACATGAAAAATTGTGTGATCTAGCATAGTAAGCTAATATGTATTTGTAGAATCTTCCCCAAATGATACCCGGTTTTCTCCAGAATAAATGATCTGTCTCCAGAAAGGTGCTGTCTGCATCATCCGTGTGATGAATAATGGGGTGCCTAAATATTGGTGCCCTGTATGTGAAATGGTTGTATCCAGAAGTAAAGCTGCATCGCTAATTGTGCCCTGCGCTCTTTCTCCAGGATGGTCAAGTCAACCAAGTAAGAAGAGAACATTTTTTTGAAGCCTTCAAAAAGATCCGACCTAGTGCAGCGCGAAGTGCTCTTGGACAGGTGGACTTGAAACCGGTGTCCTGGGACCAAATTGGTGGCCTAGAAGATGTTAAACTTTTATTACAACAGGTAGAAAGCTCATTTCTCAGATTTGTTTTTCTTTCTTGAGCAATGTATTTCTACATTTTAAAATCTGATTGAAGTGTTTTACATTAGATCTTTTAATCAAGTCAGGAACGGGTAACATTATGGACTTACTGTAAAGTCGTTGTCCAACTCCAGAAAACTTTTCTCTATAGGCCAAGTTCAATGTAAAACAACCAACTACTTTACTTGCGCTCCCCTGGGTCCAGAGTTGTGTCTCTGCTGCTGACCTGGTCTCTGTTGTTTGGCAGCAGCGGTGTCACCATGTTGACAGTGCTGCAGCCAATCACTGAGCTCAGCAGCTTGTGCCCTCTACCTCGGCAGAGATTTGCTACAGTGCTATTGATTTGATATCACCATTGCAGCCAGTCACTAGAAGCCGGACCCATGGTGGAGATAGAACGCTGGGCCTGGGAAGGGTAAGCAAAGCTCAGTTTGTTACTTTACAATGAATTGAGCCTGTGGAGAAAAGTTTTCTGACAAGAGACAACCCCTTTATAAACCATAGTATTGAAAAGTGCATGAATGTGGCATGACAGATTTGCTGGACATATTAGCCTTTTCTTCTTATTTTTAAACCCCCTGATGGCTGGCAAACTTATCTACATACTTTGCCCCATACAATGTTGTGGGTTGATACATTTGACATATTTGCTGATTACTCAAAACTGTTGTACAAGGTATAAACAGTATTTAAAAAGACTTAATAAATTGTAAATTGCTTAGTAAATCATTAAAGGGAATCTGTCAGAAGGTTTTGCTATGTAATCTGAGAGCACCATGATGTATGGGTAGATAATATGATTACAGTGATATGTAACTTACTAGGCTGTTTGCTGTTTCAATGCAATCAGCATTTTATAAGCAGGAGATTATCATTACAGGTCTAGATGTCTTGTGCCAAAACCGTCCCCACCACTGATTAGCAGCTTTCCGTCAACACATTGCACACAGAAAGCTAATCAGAGGTATGGGTGGGGCTATGCCGGGCTCAACTTCTGAGCCCTTCTAAATCTGCTGCGGAAAAAACTGTGATTCTATCACAAACTAAGTGATACATTGCTGGAATTAGGGTCTCTGTCCCTACATCATGTTGCTCTCATGTCATGTAGCAAAAACCTGCTAACAGATTCCCTTTAAGTGTTGGATTGATATAGCAAGTCAAAACTGGAAATTCCAAGTATATTGGAGAGAGGTCCCTATTATAGTAGAACGTCACATTTAAAGGATTGCTAGACCCTTCCACTATCTGCAGAGCTTGTTTGTAGGAACACTCATTCTCAATAATGGGGTTCACAAATTGAGCCAGTGATGGATATTCACAATTTGCAGAGGGTTTTAGAGAAAGGAGACTGGGGAATTGTGAGAGCAGTATCGGAAAGTTCCCAAGCTTCTTCTGTAGGGGTTATGTCAGCAAGGTTTCTTCTGATGCCCTAATTACTATAGGAGGTAGGTTTACCTATTCCTTTTCCATATGATCCAGTGTCCTGACACTATTTGCTCAGCATTCACTATGTGACTAGCCAACCTGTCACCACCTGATCACATGCCAGTCATTAGTGGCATCACAGCAGTATGGCATGTGACCTCTGTGACTACTGACTGGTTGCAGTGGTCACATGCTGACACGTTTGACAGATGAAATACTATTCTTTATATTATGCACCCACACAGTCATATAATATATGAGGTCTTACCTGTGCAGTTAGGAATTAATGTGTTAATCCAAGTCATTCTTCACTTCTAGAGCATTGAATGGCCCATGAAGTATCCTGATACTTTCATGAGGATGGGATTAACCCTACCCAAAGGAGTCCTACTGTACGGGCCTCCAGGATGTGCAAAAACCACCCTGGTGAAAGCTGTGGCCACCAGCTGCCATTGCTCTTTCTTCTCTGTTAGCGGTGCTGATCTTTTCTCCCCTTATGTGGGCGACTCCGAGAAGTCGTTAGCACAGGTAAGAACATTACATCTAGAATAACGGGTTGAAGATTTGCCTTTTATCTCTTAAGATAATCACATTGACAGATGTGCATGCATTTTGTAGGATGTCCCTCTGACGTGCACCTTGGTTCTCATTACCTCCGCAGCTTTTCCGGCAAGCAAGAGCAAGCACTCCAGCAATTGTGTTTTTGGATGAGATTGATGCAATTGTGGGCTGTCGCTCAGAAGGCAGAACAGGTTCTGGTGTCCAAGAGAGAGTTCTTTCTGTCCTACTAAATGAACTTGATGGTGTTGGCCTCAAGGTTACTGAGCGCAGAGGCAGACCAGAACTTCTGGAGGGAGATCATCAGCACTGCCACAATGAAGAGGTCAGCTACTACACCGTCTCAGTCTGGGAAACATGAAAAACAGGGTTATTTATCTGTCATCTACATTCTTCTGGTGGTTTCATTGGTTTTGATAGCACATGACATGATTGACATTTTTTGCTGCAATATTTTCAAATATTAGCCATATATGTTTTTGAACAGCACATGCTCTCAACTGCACGGTTACTAGGGCAAGGTGCGTTACTGTGTGGGTACTTAGAGGGAATCTGTTAGTAAGTTTCCTTTCCACCCCCACAAATTATATGTGCATGTAGCTCTTACAAAGACAAGTATCCACCATACCTTACCATGGCTAGTCTGTTCCTCCGATATTGAGAAATCAGCATTTGAATTGATGTGAAAATGAGGTTGTAGATCTAAAGCCTCTGTCACTCCAGCTCTATTCCCTGCCCAGCGTTGCCTTCTACCGCTTCACTGATAGCCTCTATGCTGTGTGGCCTCAGGCAAAAGAGCTGTCAATCAAGCAGGAGGTGGCAGGAATAGAGCTGGGGTGACAGAGACTTCAGATTTACCATAGTCCTTCAGCCTTGTTTGCATATAAATTTAAACGCTGATTTTTCAGTAACAATAACAAACTGGCCAAGTAAAGTTTTTGCTGGACTTGTCCTTTAAAGAGCTACCTGGACGTATACGTAGTTTTGGGTGTGAAATTCTGCTGACCGATTCCCTTTTTAAGGCTGTGTGCACACGTTGCAGATTTTCTGCGTTTTTTTCGCATTTTTTCGCTATAAAAACGCGAAAAAACGCATACATTATGCATCCCATCATTTAGAATGCATTCCGCAATTTTTGTGCACATGATGCGTTTTTTTCCACAAAAAAAAACGAATTGCGGTAAAAAACGCAGCTTGTTCATTAATTTTGCAGATTTTTTGCAGATTTCCCACTATATAATGCATTGGGAACCTCCGGAAAAATCCGCAAAAAAACGCGCAAAAAACGCATGCGGATTTCTTGCAGAAAATGTCCTGTTTTGCTCAGGAAATTTCTGCAAGAAATCCTGAACGTGTGCACATAGCCTAAGGGGTTTTCATATTGAAATAGAATTATTTTATATATCAATTACGAATACATATCTAGAGAGCTTACTAATATACTATTAATAGTCTCCTATCAGCTCTGCTTCTGGTATGTTTTTGACACAAGAAGGCTTCTGTTTCCGCATGTCATCAGTGCTTTGTGGCAAGGCATTTGGCTCTCATTTCAGCAGTTAAAAGGGTGGTCCGAAACCAAAGTTTAATTTAATCCTAAATGTCTGTTTAATGTAATAATCTAATTAATTTTCTAATATAGTTTAATTAAAAATTCCCTTCCGTTCCAGCTCTACTCTATTTTGATTTTTTTTTTGTTTTTTTCCATTTCGATGGCATGTCAATCTGGGATTCTCACACGGGACATTATTGGGGGTAGTGTCATTAGTGACGCCAGTTTCACGGACTGGTCTAGTCCCTGATCTACTGGGCATGGTTCAGTTGTCAATTCCAATGCATAATCGGTTTGAGCTACATGCTTACAGTTCTATATTTCCTTTGAACGTGCAGTGACAATGTGCTCCCTCGCTGGCTCTGAGATGCGGCGGCGAACAGAGACCAGCCCCGCTCATGGAACAGATGTCACTGTGCTTCCCACTTTATCTCCTTTTCAGTGCACACTGACAGTGCACTCTGTTGCTGGCCTGTCACTTTTCATTAGAGCCAGTGAAGAAGCGCACTGTCACTGAGCTTAACAAGGAAATAAATCAGTGTAAGTATGTAGCTCATACTGAGTATGTTTTAGAATTGTCACCCGATGCATACTCAGTAGAGCCATGGGGGGAAAAGCAGTTGTGGCAGATGGCAGTGACCGCAGCATCGGCCTTTTTGATGACGTCCTGTTTGAGTATCCCAGATTTTCAAAGAAAATGTAATCAAAATGGAAGTGGGAAAAAAATTAGATAATTTTAAGCTAGGTTGGTGTTTATTGATGTAACAATTTTGCCTGTGCGTTATGAAAGCTATAGCTTTTACATTTTCCATCAAAGGCTCATCTGAAGGTTTGTGCTGCTGTAACCGGAGGATGCAGCAGTGTGGAAAAGAACATGGACACAAATATATTCGGTCAGATTTCAGTATGAACGGTATCCTTGTTTTTAATACAACCATATTTAACAAGAAATGTCCAAAATACACACATTTAAGTGTCCTTCTGCTCATTAAGTCGTTGGCATATAAATTCTGTCCATGTTGTTCATGGCTAGAACTCTTTTATTTGTCTATGATAGTTTATGGATCTCTTCTCATGTCCATTTTTTTTTCCTGATGAAACCATTTTTCTCGTCCAAGAAAATCACTGATGTCTGAATTAGCCCTAATTGTGTCCATATCCTTACAGGGTACTAAGTAAAGAGGTTTTCAATAAGTTAAAGGGAACCTGTCACCTTCCCCCCCCAGGGCCTATTAAGGTAAAAGAGCCACCTTCTGCAGCACTAAGGCTGCATGCTGTGAAGGTGGCTCTTATGCCTTTGCTCCATAATAACACTGAAATATTCACTTTTATAAATTGCACGCTATACCTATATTGAGTCCGAAGGGTACGTTTTTCCCCCTGACATCAATCATCCCCTCAGTGCTTTGGGAGCCGCCTCCTCTGTTTATATTCATGTCACCGGCGCCTGCGCTGTGCTCTCATTTCGGGCATGCACCGTGCGCACTGCCCTGGAACTCACATCAGCTGATGTACCGATATCGTGCCTGCGTGTAGCGGTGGCCCGAGATCCCGCCCCGCAGTGTGTTATGATGTATTCACACTGCGGGGCTGGGCATCTGGCGCATGCGCAGTTAGTGTCTGCGGCTGTCCCCATCTCCCTCTGCCTCTTTCCTCTAGCGTTATACAACTCGTCTGCAGCTTGTGATCACTCTGACGCTGCAGACGAGTTGTATAACGCTGGAGAAAAGAGGCAGGGGAGATGGGGACAGCCGCAGAGACTAACTGTGCATGCGCCAGATTCCCAGCCTCGCAGTGTGAATAAATCATTACATACTGCGGGGCGGGATCTCAGGCCTCCGCTACACGCAGGCGCAATATCAGTACATCAGCTGATGTGAGCTTCAGGGCAGCGCTCGGTGCATGCCCGAAAAATGAGAGCACAGCGCAGGCGCCGGTGATGTGAGGAAACGCAGAGGAGGCGGTTCCCGGTGCACTGAGGGGATGATTGACGGCTGGGAGGCCGTTGAGTCAGGAGGAAAAACGTACCCCCCGGACTTAATACAGGTATGGCACGCAATTTATAAAACTGAATATTTCAGCGTTATTAGTGAGCAAAAACATAAGAGCCACCTCACAGAATGCAGCCTTAGTGCTGCAGAAGGTGGCTTTTTCTCCTTCGCCACATTGGGGGACACAGAGCCATGGGTGTATGCTGCTGCCACTAGGAGGCCGACACTAAGTTGAGACAAAAAAAGTTAGCTTCTCCTCTGCAGTATACACCCTCATGCTGGTTTCCAGAGACCCAGTTCAAGCTTAGTGTCTGTAGGAGGTCACACAGGGTCTGCTATTCAGACCAGTATTTCTTTTATTTATTTTATATTTTTTAATTTTTACCCGGATGAAGGGGCGACAGAACCTTTCAAGGCTCCGGTCTCCCCGAACCAACAACAGGCGAGCACAGAGAGTGTCGCCTCTCCGTATCCTCTCCTGCGACGTAGGATGCCACTGCCTGGGCTGTTTTTAAGGGCGACGGGCCCCTTCAAGGGCACCGATCTCCCCACTTCTCTTAACAGACGAGCACATGGAGTGTCACCTCCACGTATCCTCCTCTGCAGCCAGGCCTATTGCCGGACATTTTGCCCTGCCCACCAGGTCATACCCTTGGATGTTCAGAGGCACCCTCCATCGTGGCGTCCGTGCAGCCCCCACTGCATTACCACTGAAAAAAGCGGATGATGGAAGGATGCGGACGGTTCCTCTCCACCCCCCTTTTAAGGGGATGGTGGATGGAGGCTCCCCCAACCCTGCACCGACCTAACTATCCCCGGACACAGCTCCAACCTGCTGCACAGCTGCTCTGCCCTCAGACCCGGCGCTTCTCACTCCTTGCGAGCCATCTTCCCCCCTAGCAAAGCACCGCTTTGCTCCTGCCGCCTTCTGCACGTGTCTGCAGCTCTGGATGCCGGTCTTCCCCTACTCAGCGCCACCTCTTCAGCTACAGGAGGGAAACATTGCGGGGCACAGGACCTGGGTAAGGAGACTGCACTAGGTACTTCCCTACAGCCTTTCTCCCCATCGCTTCCATAGCAGTTTTTTAACTTTTATATTGGGGTACATCATGTCGTAGTCAAAAGCTAAAAAGACTTCAAAAGTACATACCACCTTTTTCACTGCGTGTACCACTTGCCAGGCTCCTCTCCCTCGGCCTCAAAGCTCCCCTCTCTGCTCAGCCTGTGATACCCAATGCGCTCAGGAGCCCTCCGCTGCTACCGACTCCAGTGTATCTAGCCCCCCGGAGTGGGCCGCGTCACTATCACAATCCATGGCTTCGTTGGCCAAAGCGATTGAATCCCTTCAAGACCCCTCTGGGGAGCTGGGCAGTCGTCTACCTGTGTTAAGAGACCCCTCCCTTATATGGGAATCATCGGCCAGCAGGGGCCACTCTCACCTGAAGGTGGTACGGACATCCAAAAAACGGATCCGCACTACCTCTCCTGAGCATTCATGCCATTCAGCCTCAGGTAGCTCCACTTCTTGCACACCCTCTCCAGGGGTTTGCAGCGATCATGACTCTGAGTATGAGTCTGACGCATCCTTGGACCCGGATTCTGCGGAGTTTCAATCGACTGTGGATTCCCTCATTGAAGCTGTCAATCACGCGCTAAAGGTTGACGACCCTAGTTCGGCTCCGGATCATGCAGTGTCTTTTAAAAGAAACAAGCGATCCCATAGGGTGTTCGCCTCTCATCCTGACTTTATAGACATAGTCCGGCGACACAGGGAGCGACCGAATAAGCGCTTTACGGGAAAAAAAAGTCCCTGGAAACAAAGTATCCCTTTTCCGCAGATATTGTCAAAGATTGGATGGAACCTCCATTAGTGGATCCTCCGGTATTGCGTTTGGCTACCAAAACGCTTTTATCCTTACCTGATGGGGCTTTGATTAAAAATCCCACAGACCGTCATATAGACTCCCTTGCTCGCTCTGTTTACGAAGCCTCAGGTTCCTCTCTCTCCCCCTCTTTCGCTGTGGCATGGGTCACAAAAGCAATGGTTTTCTGGGCAGATGCCCTTGTAAAATCCATTCAGGACTAGGCTCTTCCGTCTGAGGCTGCGGATCTCGCCAAACAAATTGCCATGGCCGGGGACTATGTGATGTATGTGTCTTTAGATGCAGCGAACTTCGCTGCACTTTCAGCTTCTTTAGATGCAGTGCACTTGCAGCTTCAAACGCTATCACCATTAGGAGAGCACTATGGCTTAGGGAGTGGCATGCGGATTCCTCTTCTAAAAAGTTCTTAATTTCTCTGCCTTTTCAGAACAGACGTCTGTTTGGAGAAAAGTTAGACCAGCTTATTTCCGATGCTACAGGAGGGAAAAGCAAATTCCTCCTGCAGCAAAGGCCCAAGATTACTTTTCAGCGTCAGCAACACTTTCACTTTCGGCCCTTTCGCAGTAGCCCATTCTGGTCTATCCCCACAACCTCGTCCAGATCAGGACGATCACCACGTGCAGAGATAGCCCCGGCCCTCATACAGGCCGACCCAGTTTTGGCGAGGTAAACCTACGCAACCCAGAACCAGGAGAACCAGGCCCTCCAGGTTCTCCTCAGAATGACTCGGGGAGTCTTCCAGTCGACACCACCAAAGTAGGCGGTCGCTTGCTTCTTTTTCAGCATGTCTGGCTTTCCGTCATCCACGACGAATGGGTCAGAGACCTGGTGTCTTCTGGTTACAAAATAGAATTCTCCGCCTCCCCTCCAGCACGGTTCTTCCCTTCTCATCTCCCAAGTTCAGAGGCTCAGTCTCGCACACTTCACTGCGCCATCGAATCTCTCCGCCGAAACGGGGTCATTGTTTCGGTTCCAGAACACGAGAGATTCAGAGGTTTTTACTGAAACCTCTTTGTCGTTACAAAAAAGGACGGGACGGTGTGCCCCATTTTGGATCTAAAGCTGCTAAACAAATTTGTCAAGGTCCAGCACTTCAGGATGGAATCCCCCCGGTCGGTGATTTCTTCAATGGAAAGAGGAGAGTTTCTGGCATCAATCGACATCAGGGATGCTTATCTCCATATCCCAATCTTCCCGCCGCACCAAGGGTTCCTGCGTTTTGCCATCCAGGAGGACCATTTCCAATTCACGGCCTTACCCTTCAGCCTCGCCACCGCGCCCAGGGTATTCACGAAAGTCATGGCGGCAGTCATGGCCATTCTTCACTCCCGAGGAGTGGTTGTGTTGCCATACTTGGACGACCTCTTGATCAAGGGACCGTCCTATCATGCTTGTGACATGCGTCCGCATTACCTTGGATACTCTTTCACGCCTGGGCTGGCTGATAAACATGGACAAGTCCTTCCCCGTACCAGCCCAATGGATCTCCTTCCTAGGCATGATCCTGGACATGTCCCAGGGGCTGGTCCTGCTCCCTTGGTCCAAGGCCCAAGCTCTCCAGCAGGGAACCCGGACACTTTGTCGCCCTGCCCCTCATTCCATCCGGTTTGGAATGAGGATCCTGGGGAAAATGGTGGCAGCAATGGAAGTGGTCCCTTTCACCCAACTTCATCTCCGCCCCTTGCAACAGGCGCTGCTGGACAATTGGGACAGGAGTCCCTTATCCCTCGATCGGCCATGTCCTTTGTCCCTGCGAATCAGGCAAGCACTCAAATGGTGGACTTTGGATTCGTCACTCAGCCAGGGAAGGTCTTTTCTCCCAATTCACTGGCTGGTGGTGACTACCGACGCCAGTCTCCTCGGTTGGGGAGCAGTATTTCGCCACCACACTGTCCAAGGCAGCTGGACGATTCGGGAATTGAGACTTCCAATAAACATCTTAGAGATTCGAGAGATCAGATTTGCCCTGAGACGTTTCCACTTCCTCCTTGCAGGTCACCCAAATCGAATTCAATTAGACGTCCCAGTGGTGGCGTACATAAACCATCAGGGGGGTACCTGCAGCAGGGCGGCAATGCAGGAGGTGTCTCTTATTCTCCAATGGTCCGAGAACAACCGCTCGATAATTTCTGCAGTGCACATCCCAGGCGTCGAGAACTGGGCGGCGGATTTTCTCAGCCGTTAGGTTCTCGCCTCGGGAGAATGGGAACTCCATCCGGAGGTCTTCCAGCAGATTTGCCTCCACTGGGGGACTCCGGACGTGGATCTGATGGCGTCCAGACTGAACGCAAAGGTTCCCAATTTCATAGCACGATCTCGGGATCCTCAGGCCATCGGTGTAGACGCACTCATATCCCCATGGCATCTTTTCCATCTCCCGTACGTGTTTCCTCCGCTTCCCTTAATACCAAAGGTTATCCGGAAGATGGAGGGGGTTCCTCTGATCCTAGTCGCTCCAGATTGGCCACGTCGCACGTGGTTCGCAAAGCTAATAAAACTAGTCTCCGATATTCCCTGGTGGCTACCAGATCGTCCAGATCTGCTTCGCCAAGGGCCGATCTACCACCAGAGCTCAGGGGCCCTACGTTTAACGGCTTGGTGGATCCTAACTCAAGCTGGTTTCTCCCAGGAAGTTGTTTCCACCATGGTTAGCGCTCGCAAGACGTCATTCGCTCGCATCTATCACCGCACTTGAAAAGCCTTCTTCTCATGCTGCAGGCACCTCGGACGTTCTCCTCTTGTCTTTTCAGTTCCCTCCATTCTGGCCTTTCTCCAGTCCAGCTTGGATTCCGGTCTGGCGCTCAGCTCCCTCAAGAGTCAGATTTCGTCGTTATCCATGTTGTTCCAACGTAAGATTGCTTCTAACTTGCAAGTCAGAACTTTCATTCAGGGGGTCTCCCACATAGTACCCCCCTATAGGATGCCGTTAGAGACCTGGGATCTCAATTTGGTCCTGAGTGTTCTTCAGGAGTCCCCTTTTAAACCTTTGCAAGATGTTTTGCTGACTGTTTACTCCTGGAAAGTTGCCTTTCTTGTGGCAGTAACCTCTATCAGACGAGTCTCAGAGTTGGCTGCCCTGTCCTGCCGGGCACCCTTCCTTATCTTCCACCAGGACAAAGTGGTCCTTCGCCCATCTCCGTCCTTTCTACCCACGGTGGTTTCATCTTTCCACCTTAATGAAGATATCGTTCCTCCCTCTTTCTGTCCACAGCCAAGACATCGGGTCGAAAAGGCCCTTCACACCTTGGACATAGTAAGGGCTCTCAGGAGGTACATTTCTAGAACTGCTCCCTTCCATAAGTCGGACTCCCTCTTTGTGCTCCCTGAGGGTCACAGAAAGGGTTTAGCTGCTTCAAAAGCCACGATAACCAGATTAATCTGGTCAGCTATTCAAGAATCTTATCGGGTCAGGGGCACACCTATCCCGGCGGGGATGAGGGCACACTCAACTTAGTCAGTGGGTGCTTCCTGGGCCATTCGGCATCAGGGCTCCGCAGAACAGGTTTACAGGGCCGCAACGTGGTCCAGCCTGCATACTTTCTCGAAGCACTACAATGTCCATACTCAATCATCTGCTGATGCGGCCCTTGGCAGATGTATTCTGCAAGCGGCTGTAGCGCATTTATAGTCAGTTGGTACACGGAGTTATTCAGTTATGTTGTTTCCCACCTGGACTGCTTTGGGACGTCCCATGGTTCTGTGTCCCCCAATGTGGCGAAGGAGAAATAGGGATTTTTGTGTATTCACCGTAAAATCCTTTTCTCCGAGCCACTCATTGGGGGACACAGCACCCACCCTGTTAGCCTTATGGCTCGTTTCTTTTTGGCTCTTTGCTTACTCTGACATGTTGTACTCTAATATTATGTTATATGTTGTTAATGATCTCCTACTGCTTTTACACAGAACTGGGTCTCTGGAAGCCAGCATGAGGGTGTATACTGCAGGGGAGGAGCTAACTTTTTTGTCTCAACTTAGTGTCAGCCTACTAGCGTCAGCAGCATAACACCCAAGGTTCTGTGTCTCCCAATGAGTGGCTCGGAGAAAAGGATTTCATGGTGAGTACACAAAAATCCCTATTTTACTTAAAAATGCCTTGGGGGGGACATGTTCCCTTTAAGAGGAAAACAAATCTTCTCCTTTACCTGAAAGCACAGCTTGTCTGTTGGATGTATATGGTATTGCAGCTTGGCTCCTTTAATTTCAATGGACGCATCCTGCAGACAAGAGTGGGGCTGCTGTTGGGAACAGAAGACCCTTTTATTGTAATCTTGTACACCAATTACTAGTTGTCGGACTTCTGAGAGTTTTCCCTCCACATTTCAGCTGGAGTTTAAAGAAGTTATAAATAAATCCGTGATGGTTGTTGCAGCAACAAACAGGCCAGACATCTTGGATGACGCATTGCTGCGGCCAGGACGACTAGACAAACTCCTCTACATACCACCACCCGATGAGAAGGTAATAGATTGCAGCTAATCTTAGTAACACTGGGTTCACACATTGAGCATTTTGTTCAGATTTTCAACATATAAAATTTGCACGATTTTACAGTACCATTAATTTGGAAGAGTTTTAGTTCAATTTTAAGCCCCTACTGCTTCTTTTTTTACCCATTCATTTCAGTGGAATAAACCACTTGTCGTCATTGTGTTTTTGTGACATTTTTGTAACAAGAGACATAAAAAAAAAAAGCATGAAAAAATGCGAAAAGTCTAAGCAGATTTTTGGTACAGGAACACTGGATTTGATTTCTGAAATACGCAGAATGGGCCTAACTGTGCTTGAGCATGGTGCTGCAATGTGCACATTTGCATTACTATGGGACTGTATTAACAGTAACACTTCCTGATGTATGGCGTATATGTACGCCGTGGGTGGGTGTATGAAGTTGACTCGAAATCTGAGCCTGCACAATACCTGGCAGATGACAGCTATGTTACAAGAGGTGACATTTACGGAGAGGTCTGTCCCAACGGGAGAGCAGGGCCAGCTGAAGAGACCTGGTGTAGAACTGAGAAAATGGGATTGCCTGGAACGGTCATAAAGAGAGGCAGGGGAGGTGGATTGGATGACAGTTGGTAAAGCCGTCATTTTGTCCTCAGGATGGAAAATTTTGGCTTGTAGTGTTGAAATTCATTCCTTGGAAGAGAATGCGCTGGGCTGGGATCAGAGACGTCTTTGCTTGAGGATACAGCCGAAGAGGGTCAGCGTGTCTAGTGTGATCTGCAGACTCTCGTGAAGAGAAGCCCAAACTGAAAATGGGACCAATTGGCAGTAAAATGGGAACCTTCTGATGCACTAGAAAAATGGGGATTTGGAGATAGGCATCCTGAACCCCCACTGAAGAAAGACAATTCTATGTGTTCTATGGAGGCAACAACCGACTCCATCCTGAAGCTGGACACTATTGTTCAGCAGGTTTAGGCCTGGAATAGGAGAATCCGAACAGTTATTCTTGGGGGCGACCAAAAGGTTTGAATAGAATCTGTTGAATCATTCCTGAGGAAACTGGAACTAAGACACCTTCGTGGAGAAGTGCTAAAGAGACTTTGGGGGGGGGGGGGGGGTGAATCTGTGGATGACAAAATAGAAAACAAACCATCTTGGAGAGTGGAAAATTCTACCTTGTATCTGGAGGAAACAGTTTCCCCCGACTCAAGCGTCATTGAGTGGGGAGCCACACATCCCAAAACAGTATCATCCTATCAAAAAAAAAACGAACACCTATTTTAGAATCCAACAATTATTATTGATAAAAAAACAACACATCATAAAAAGACCGAGGTGGTCTATAAAGATGCATCCTCTTCTGTTTCCCTGACTAGTGGGGGCTAGAGAAGAATCATTATTGGGCACCTGTGGTTCCCTTTTGCCTTAACCCTGCTGTTCTGTTCGGTCTGGGGAGACCTATTTTGAACTTTGGTATTTTTTGGGGTGTTCAAGATACGGTTCTGAAACTTGTGGTTGATTGACTTAAATGAGGATGGGTCGGTCGGCCAAGGGTTTCAGAGCCGCATCTTGAATATTTTAAAGAATATTGAAGTTCAAAGTCGGTCATTTTTGACCAACAGAACAGCAGGGTTAAATAAAAATGTAATTGGTCGTATTAAAATACATCTGTTTAAACATTTGGAACACCATATATCAAAGTTAACTGTTAATTGTGGAAGTTACGGAATGTTGATACATTCTTGTGTATATAGTTTAATATAGGAAAATGGAAGCTGGTGACAAGACAGATTAGAAGACAAATCGTTACAAGCATTAATAAATCTGTCTACACTATGGTTACTTTCTTTTACCTTTCCTTCCCCTCTTTCCCCCACCCAACATTCCCGTTCCCTATGTTCCCCTATATGTATCCATGGATGAAGCATATATCAATACAAAATCAATGCATAAAGTTTGTTGTTATATTTAAAAGTTTAATAAAAACACTTAAAAAAAAAAAAAATACATCTGTTTAGGCAAAAGATAAGTTCATTTCTTAGTTTACTGCTCACATTTTGGCAACTATCGAATGACAAGATGCATTCATGCTAGATGGGGTGGGATTTTACTACTACACTAGTGCAAGAAAAGTATAAAACCCCATGCACAGGCGCGTGTAGTGGCACGCAGCTTCTCCCTGCAGCTGGCACTGGGTTGCGCTATTGGCAGTGGTTCATAGTACTGCATCTGTCAGGTTTATTTCATACGCATTGCTGCTGGCTTTGTCATGAAATCTAACTACATGAGAATAGATGCGTCCCCCCATGTGAATGGAGTGGTGGTAAAGTGTATGCATGCCCTCTTCATTCAAAGTCTATGGGACTGATAAGATTGCCAAATTCAGCATTCTGCAGCTTGTAGTCTGAGGGTATGTGCACACGTCAGGATTTCTTGCAGAAATTTTCCTGACAAAAACCGTACATTTCTGCCAGAAATCTGCATGCGTTTTTACAGCGATTTTACCGCAATCTTGACGCGTTTTTGGTGCGTTTTTCCCAAATGCATAGAATTGCGGGAAAAACGCAGAAAATCCGCAAAAATAATGAACATGCTTTTTTTTACCGCGATGCGTTTTTTTTTGCGGAAAACGCATCCATGTGCACAAAACATGCAGAATGCATTCTAAATGATAGAATGCATTATGTATGCGTTTTTAATGAGTTTTTAGCGCGAAAAAACCTGTATGTGTGCACATAGCCTGACCTTGTAAGTTGCATGGAGATAAGTTTTGTATGTCTTTCCTTTTGATGTAATAACCTTATGTGTTCCAGGCCCGTTTATCCATACTCCAAATCTGCTCCAGTAGTATGCCACTCGCTAATGATGTGAGTCTGGAAAGCCTGGCAGCCTCTACCGAATCCTACTCTGGAGCGGACCTTCAAAGTCTCTGTAAAGAGGTGGGACATTGTAGATCTGTTTAGGTGACCGTAATTTCACACTATGTCCTGTTGATGTGCACAGCATACAAGTTAGAGAGTTTTGCTAGTTTTAGTTGTGCTGAATGGCACATAGCTCGTTCACATGAAGACACGGTAAGATGGGACTGTGGCCCATTTGAAAGTAACCCAAGCTCCTTCCCGCATATAGATTTACACCAGATTGAAAGTGATTTCCTGCAATCAGCAGTTAGATACATTTCAGGGATGACATAGGAACAAGAGTTGTGCCCATGCCAGCCACCGCGGGAGTCATCCCCACACACCTCTGTTTGTGACAGCAGCATGCACACAGTTTGACAGGCTGTTTGCTCCCTTTGTCAGCACATCTGCACTTTAAAGCAAAGGCCTAATAATGGCCCCAATGTGTGGCCCTTAGCTTATTAAATCTTGAAAAAATACATCTAAATTGCAAAACGTATCCTATACATTACAATCCCATCCATCCATGGACTGACCAATTGACTTGTATGAACAATTTTGATCTGTGACTAAAGGTACCTTCACACTGAACAACTTAACAACGATATCGCTAGCGATCCGTGACGTTGCAGCGTCCTGGATAGCGATATCATTGTGTTTGACAGGCAGCAGCGATCTGGATCCTGCCGTGACATCGTTGGTCAGAGCAGAAAGGCCAGAACTTTATTTCATTGCTGGATCTCCCGCAGACATCGCTGAATCGGCGTGTGTGACGCCGATTCAGCGATGTCTTCACTGATAACCAGGGTCAACATCGGGTTACTAAGCGCAGGGCCGCGCTTAGTAACCCGATGTTTACCATTGTAAATGTTAAAAAAACACAAACACTACATACTTACATTCCGGTGTCTGTCCCCTGGCGTCAGCTTCCCGCACTGACTCTGAGCGCCGGCCGGCCGTAAAGCACAGCGGTGACATCACCGCTCTGCTTTACGGCCGGCCGGCGCTGACACAGTGCAGGGAAGCTGAGGCCGGGGTACAGACACCGGAATGTAAGTATGTAGTAGTTGTTTTTTTTTTTACATTTACAATGGTAACCAGGGTAAACATCGGGTTACTAAGCGCGGCCCTGCGCTTAGTAACCCAATGTTTACCCTGGTTACCAGGGGACTTCGGCATCGTTGGTCGCTGGAGAGCGGTCTGTGTGACAGCTCTGCAGCGATCGGCATCGTTGCCTATATCGCTGCAGCGATCGGCATCGTTGCCTATATCGCTGCAGCGTCGCTTAATGTGACGGTACCTTAAGATTAAAAACAGACAAGACCACAACATGTACACGAGACATTTGAATGAGACCTAAGTGTTGAAAGAAATAAAAAAAATAATCAAGCCGAAATCAGTTTAAAGTGAACCTGTCAGCAGGATTGTGCACCGTAACTTACAGACAGTGTCAGGTCGGCACCATTATACTGATTACAATGATACCTGGGGTGGTTAAATCAGTCTTGTGGTTGTTGTGTAATCTTTATTTGCAGTTTTCAGTTAATGAGATTCTCTTCGGGGTGGCCTATGGGGGTCTTTATGTGGTGCTCTGCCTATACATGTTTCTGTATGGGCTTATGACCTGCCCCTTATTTTACATACTACATATAGTATTGTGGGGGTTAGAAAAAAAAAATACATTGAGCCAAATGGCACCTGTGCAGTAGCATCTATCTCTTACCGATAGATGCTACTGCCCCATTTTGCTGCAGTCACTTTTTTTTTTTCCTCTAGCAAAATGGTGTCAGCAGCGATAGATGCTACTGCACAGCCATCATTTTGCAGCATGTAAATTTATTTCTAAGGCAACAATATTATGTGTGGTATCGATGTGCGTTAAAAATATTCAAAGTTAGATACCATATAGAAAAAGGTTAAACGACAATGTATTCAGAATTAAGCCCTAAATATATGCAAACTGTACAAAGTGCAGGAAATTAGGTAAAGTGCAGCTATATGCTCGTACTAAAAGGCAACTGGAACTAAGTACAAATGCCTGTGTATAAAGATGAAAGAGCAGATGTAGACAATACACAAATAGATAAATGCACACAAACCATTCTATATACTGCCATAATAAAGAAGCTTCATCAGAAGAAAGATTTAGTAGTTCCAGTGTTTGCATATACCGTATTTTTCAGACTATAAGTCACACTTATTTCCTCCAAAAATTTGGAGGAAAATGGGGGGTACTTATAGTCCGGATGTTCCTGTGGCTGGGGATGGTGAGGTGAGTGGGTCACAGGAGGCAGTAGCCAGCTGCTGTGACTGCTGCTAAAGAGCAATGAATATTCACTGCTCCCCATGCCAATAAACCCTCCCACCACTAAGCACTGAAGCCAGCACGGAGAGGTGGGAGGGACTATGGGCATGGAGAGCAGTGACTTAATTTCTTTTTAATAGCAGGCACAGTGTTATCCGCCCATGCCTCCTGCAGCTGCAGGGCAATAGTGTGAGTGCTGCTAAAGCGAATTAATATTTACTGCTCTCCACGCCCATGAGAGTGGAGAGCAGTGAATATTCATTCCCTTTAACAGCGGGCACATGTGATTGCCAGGCAGCTGTGGCTAACACTGTGCCCGCTATTAATGATTAATTAATTCACTGCTCCACGCACCCATAGTCCCGGGTGCTGGGAGCAGCGAGTATTCCAGCAGCTGTCCTTTGCTTGTTAGCAGTGCATGATATCACTGCCATGCGCTGCTTGCCAGCAGCTTGGTTCAAGCTTGTATCACAGCAGGACGCTGTGAAGGGAGCGCAGGGAAGGTAAGTAGAACTGTTTATAGTTTTGTTTGTTTTGGGGATGGGGGCCATGCACACCAGAATGGGGATGAGTGGGCATTTTTTGCTTCAATTTTTTTTCTATTTTCCTCCCCTAAAACTTACGGTATTTAGGTTTTTTTTTCTAAATACATTTCCACATTTGTATATGGTATGGCATATTTTTTTATGTGTACATCAATATTAGTAGGTCAGTGTGGTGGGTCTCTTGGGATTTTAAATAGTATTTATGGAGCACTGATTTTTTCAAATTTTATGTATCTAATATATACACACACACCCATCAATAGTGTATGGTCGCCTTCTCTGTTTGGTCATTAGATGCCTTTAATGATGTAGCACCCTGATATTTTTGGGTCTTGTAATTATTGCCATCTATATGAACTGTTCTTGTCTGCAGGCTGCCCTAATTGCACTCCATGAAAGTGGATTCCAGGCTGCATTTGTGAATGAAGAACATTTCCATCAGGCTTTAGCATCTCACACTCCATCACTGAACGCCTGTGACCTTCTCGCCTTTAAAAAACTACGCTTTCATTCAGGACATTTAGACTATTAATGCTGCAGTGATCAATGCCATGTAATAAAGATTTTATATCACGCTTTATTGTGCAGCTTTTATACCATCCTTTCCATTGTTACACAAAGATCAATCATTATACATTACACTTCAGAAATCTCATAGTAAATCTGTTACACGAGGAAGAACATTTATCAGTGATCACTGATATAATCCATTAACAGAAACAAATTACAACAATTCTCCTGCTTCATCGGCAACCAATGACTTCATTACATGTTCAGTGCATATACGGATATGTATTATTAAAAGAAATAATCTAAGGCAGATCAATAACTATATACAGATCTTTCACGGCCAGGTAACCCTACATTGAAGCTCAGCATTTTTTTTTTACTACACTTCTCTTACAACGTATGGCTTGATGAATGTTATTGGAGGCCTCATTTGAGAAGAGCATCATGTAGTATTAATAAGATGCACACACTATGGTAAAATAGGAGCCATCTGCCCTGCTGACATGTCTGTTTAGAAAATTATTTTCCTCCCAAATGATCAAGTCTGCAATAGGGATAAGCGAGCATGTTTTGATGCCAATGGTATGCTCGAATATTGTGTTTGAGTCCCCGCGGCTGCATGTCTTACGGCTATTCGACAGCTGCAACACATGCAGGGATTGCCTAACAAACAGGCAATCACTCTGACAAACAGGCGATCCTTGCATGTGTTGCAGCTGTCTAACAACCGCGAGACATGCAGCCATGGCGACTCTCGAACATTGTAGTCAAGCATGCCAAAGTCACGCAGTTAGCACACGAGCATGGCAGATAACACCTTATCCCAGCATGTTTGCTCCTCAACACTCGAGAGCGGCAGCTCCTGTTATACCTGGTTACCGTTTACAAATAGTGAGAGCTGGGTGTGTCAAAAGGGGCGTGTCACCAGTCAGCACTGATTGGACCGTGTCTAGTAAGTAGGAACACGCCCTAATCTAGTAACACTTCGTTGTCCATTTTCCCTTCATACATATAAAAGAGTAATAGTAAGAGGAACAGCTCAATGCGAAGTTAAAAAGAAGAGCTGCTCCACTATTGGTATTTAACAAGGAATACAAATACTTACTTGTTTTAGTATGTCAAGGAGAGCCGACAGGTCCCTTTAAATACTCCTGTCCAAAATACTTTGAATAAAATACTTTTCTTTTATGTTGGCATCTATTTGTCTCCCTCTGTACATCCAATGTATGAAATCAAGAGGATCATTGCATTTACCCACAGTTGAAGTTACTGAAAAGAACCTTGTCAAGAGCATACACACAATAAAATACACTCCTTCCAGCCTGGTATAACACTATTCACACTTAGTTTGGTAAAATATCTGGTGGTCACTGACCAGAACCTGATTCAGATGTGCTTTTATTTCCATTATGATGTAGAATAATGAAATGGAAATAAGTTATTATTCTGTAACTTTAGTTTGCAGCATATTTTCCTGTAGGAGTGTGAGCAGTCATGTTACTTGCTCTAGAAGGATAAAATGAAATATTCATTAACTCAGAACCGTGCCACTTAGTGGCCAAGTAAATTATCATAAACTTCCAACTCTGTGCAAGAAATCCCCTTGGTTACAGTTCACATGACAAGCCCTATAGACGGGATGTGCTTTAATCAAGAAATCTGCAAGTATAACACTGGCCTGCTTTGCAACAAGCGCAAACACCTTAGGGTGGCAGCTGGAAGGTCCATTGTGTTCTTGGTATTGTCAGTATATTAACAGCAGTGGTAAGTGCAACGTTCAGTGCCACTGGTAAAGAAGACACTTCCAGCTTCATTTAATGGAGTGGACTTGGTTCAGAAACCATAAATGTGAATTATAACTGGCCCGATAAGTTATGGAGAGTTGTACTGCTACTATATTACTAGCAGAAAAACTAGAACTAAAGGTCCCATAAAGACTTTACAACTGCGCTCCTGAGGCTATAAAGATGCATTATTAACCTCCTCTGTGTGACGACATGGAGTAAAGAAGTGCATGCTCTGGAATGAAGTCATATACAAGCTCTTGCTTTATTTGCCCTCTTTTCAGGGGCATATGACATGTAAGTACCGAGAGTTTATCGGTCAAATGGGTTATCGAATGTACTAACCTATTATGTCAGTTACACAAATAATATTGCATTAAGTAAAGTTAAACCACATTGTTAACCAAACTAGTGTCTGGATAGGGTTACCACATAAGGATACATTGTGGTCTCAGGAAAGGGCTTCATTTTTGTCACCCTAGAGCGAGGTATGTGCAAACTTGCTTAAATCTGTAAACAGCACTTCAGAATTTGTCTGAACATCCACACTGGAGCATTCAGCATTTCTTCAAACGAATGCTAAGAATCACAGGTTCCCATAGAAGAAGAAAAAACAAAGTGTGCTTCTGCAGATGACGTGTACTGCAACATACGCCATCACCTCCTCAGATCGGGCCGAGGACATATGTATTGCTGTATTGTGGAGTGTGTGTGGCAAGGCGCAATCCACAGGACTAGGCACTGGTGCAGCTAGCGCAGGTCATGGTCTCCTCTGGTCTATAACTCTGCATCTGTATAAAGCACTTGTACATCCCATACGTATTCAGCAGGATTTGCCGGGCTTTGCTTTGCACTTCTTCCCACTTTGATGATGACCCTGGACCTACATGGACAGAAAGCGCACAATTTTCAAAAAAAAACAAAAACGTACATGCCTTTATTAACTCCCCACAAAAAAATATGAATTCTGCAGATAAGTAGAAAAATGGAGTCTTGCACTTGAATCCCATAGAACGTTGATGGGCATGGGTTCATATCGATTTGGACATCTACACCAAATGCCATCTTTATAGGGGGAGCAGTTATCAAGGCACAGCACGTTACAAAGGGAGAGAAGGACAAATCTGGCATACACTGAAATTTACCAAGATGCAGTACATTCTATACCATTACGCCACAGGAAGACTGCCATTCCAAAGTGTGCAAAAAAATAAGTGAAAAAAGGTGTTTTTTTTGTAATGTATTTGGGAATTGTTTAAATCGCTTCCATTTTAGCTTGACATTGTGTTGTACAATTAGCAGGACTGAGACCGAACGATAAGTGCCTCTTATTTTCCCTAAGTATACCACATCTCCTTTTGTAAATGTATCACATTACAGGGGTCATCCACTACTTTCCAAAACCTTGTTATTACCCCAGGATGGTGGGAAAATTGAAATCATGTCTTACCTCTTGGCTGCTCCTCACCATTATGATACATGATATGACCACTGCAGACAGTCTACTGATAGGAAGGTTTGTATACAACCTACCACTTGGACAGAATGTGAAGTAACCAAGTGGAACTGCTGAATATGGAGGTGCTCAGGGAACCAGAAAAGGTCATAGTGCCGAGTATGGAGGAGATTAATGTGTTTGGTTTTTTTTTTTTACTACCGCACCGGGGTAACCCCTTTAAATATCAGAATGTCACCATTGGCAGTGTAAAACCTATAACCCTGGCAATCATCATGGGGCAGTGGAGCCTTCAAGAAAGCATGCAGAAATCCTCATGTAATATTGAGCAGCCCATTGTTCTGGATGTCATGAATTTTTTTTTTTTCTTTAAAAAAAAAAAAAAAAAAAAAAAGACTTTCTAGCATTGCTACTGATTACCAGAAAAGTGACACATCACAGGGCAGTGACATGTTTTACATGACTGCAGTAGATTTTACTACTGAAAAAGGACTACAATTTAATTTCCTGACACCCTGCACAGTAACCTGGTATTCCCACCATTTACTTACATTAAGGAAAACCTGTTAGTAACTTCGTGCGCATTTCAAGTGTTTCCAGATTCAAGTCACAAAAAAGGACATCCAATCCCCCCCCCAAAAAAAGGTCCTGGTTACCAATATACTGAAGGATGGAGTATACGCCTTTTATCATATGGGCCTGTCTCCATCCTGCAGTAGATCAGAATTGTACGGCTGCTTTTTTATGTGATGTTTTCCAGTTTCAGCAGGAAAGTTATGCAACATTCTCATACACTTTGCTTTTCAGTGGTTCATTATTTTTAAGAGCTCTGCTTCTAGGATTAAAAAGCTTAATTCTGGTCATGTGTCCAGAACAGATTTTCATCCTCTTCAGGGCTCCTACAGATCTCTGAGCACGGACCGCAATGCACGAACTGGCCGAGGGTCTCCTGACCCGAGCTTGTCAGCCTCATAGGATTATATGTAGCCATCACGCTCCGCTCGGGAGTCCGTGCTTGGACTGCGTTGCACGGACGTCTCCATGAGCCTCTATAAAGTAAAGAATGCAGTTTCTCATTCAATGACTTGAGATTTTGAAATCCAGGCGTAATGGACCGTAGCTACCTGGATTAAATAAAATGTTACAACTTTAAGTAGTAATTATGCTTCATTTGCTAATGTAGAGTGGGGGAGGATTTGCCAGATGTACATTCCTGGTAGCGTTCTCCGCTAGGAGTGTACTTACTCAGCTGTAAACGGATTATGGCAGTGGACTTTCCTGTCGTCAGCGACCAGACATTGAGGTCTTCCACTGAATGCACATCATCGATTTTCATCAAGTCGTCTTTGATTTGATCCACATTTAGGTGTTTTGGAACGCCTGGAAGGAATTCAAGCCAAGAATAAGTGTTCAGGGTGTCTAATAAAACTAGTTTTGCAAGTACTTTGTTAGACATAGCAATAGGTCTTGTGCAAAATTCCTGATGTCAAGAAAAATGTAAGTTAAAGGGGTTTTCCACTGCTTACATACTAGATTTCCCAGTGTAAAATAACATACCTGCTGCAGGGGCGCCAATCAGCATGTGACATTGTACCACGTGAGCGCTGCAGCCAATCAGCAGCTTCACTCGCACTTCGGAGGAAGCTCACAAGTGTAAATTGCAGCACATTAGTGGCAGATGATTGGCTGCAGGGCTCAGGTGAAATATCACGGGATCCTCCACAGACCTTGTTAGAATAGTGTCGGTCTGAGAGTTGAGCATCTTATTTTTATTTTACACTGGGGAATATAGTGTGTAAGAAAGGGTTGTCCCTGTGGTGGAAAATCTGTTTAAACCTAATTTATACAGTAGCAATTTATGGGCACAAACTGCAGTAAAAGAGACAGTGGTCAGCACTGGTTATTAGGAAAGGAAGAAAAAGTAATGGAGCAAAGAGTGCAGACAACCAGAGTATATCTTGTAACCATGAGTATCAAGAGGAGGCAATGATGGCATATTGATTGCTGGACCACCACCTCAAATTAGAGGAGCAGCTGCACTGGCAAAGCATGGTGACTTCTTCCACGTTTTTAGCCCGCATAGATCTACAACTCGGATCATTTTACTTAAATGGCGCCATGCTGCATTCCCCAGTATGTCAGGTAGTGTGAAAGAACTGCTGAAGGGACATGTATCTTAACAGGTTAGAAATCCTGAAGAACAGACCCCCATTGATCAAAATGTCAGAATTTCCCTGCAATAGTCTACAGTGGCTTGCAAAAGTATTCACTCACCCTCCCTGGAATTTTTCGTGTTTTGCTACCTCCCAACTTGTAATTTCACTTTTTTTTTTATTGAGAGATTGCATCAGTTCATGTAAAGAACATGGCTGCAGCTGTGAACATTTGGCTTTCATTTTATTGTGAAGCAAACAACAAATAGGACAAAATAACTGAATACTTCATTTTGCAAACCCAGACACCACCCTAAACTTGGTACTTTGTAAGAATGTTGCTTTAACAATATGCTTTGGGTCATTGTCTTGTTGGAAGGTGAACCGCTGTCTCAGTCTCAAATCACTGACAGACTGAATCAGGTTCTGCTCAAGAATAGCCCTGAATTTCGCACTATCCAGCTTTCCTTCAGCTTGGACCATTTTCCCTGTCCCTGCTGCCGAAAAACATCTCCACGGCATGATGCTGCAACCACCATGTTTCACTGTGGGAGTGGTGTTTTTGGGGCGATGAGCTGTATTGGTTTGGTACCAGACATAACGTTTACCTTGGTGGCCAAAAAGTTCAATTTTGGTTTCAAATTACCACAGCACCTTCCTCCATACATTTTAGGAGTCTCTCACATGTCTTGGCAAACTCAAAAACGAGCTTTACAATTTGTGTAAGTAAAAGCTTTTTTCTGCCCACTCCTCCATAAAGGCCACCCCTATGGAGTGTATGGCTTATTGTAGCCATATAGACAGATACTCCAGTCTCTGCTTGGGAACCTTGCAGCTCCTCCAGGTTTACCTTTGGTCTTTATGCTACCTTTCTGATTAATGCATTAATTGCCAACGCTGAGGGTTTTGGTGGGTGCCCTCTTTTGGCAGGTTTGTTGTGGTACCATCTTTGTTCCATTTGATGATGATGGATTTGATTGTGCTCTGGAGGATCATCAGAGATTGGGATTTTTTTAATTTATTTTTTTAAATAAACCAACCCTGACTTGTACTTCAACAACTTTGAGGATCTCCTTGGTCTTTATGGTGTTGTTTGGTTAGGCTACTTTCACACTAGCGTCGGAATTCGGCCCGTCGCATTGCGTTGGGCCGAGATTCCGACGCTAGCGTTGTTAGCACCGTGCAGCGGATGCATTCTCCGGCGCATCCGCTGCCCCATTGTGAGGTGCGGGGAGGTGGGGGCGGAGTTCCGGCCGCGCATGCGCGGTCGGAAAAAGCGGTCCGTCTGGAGCAAAAAACGTTACATTAAACGTTTTTTGCTCCCGGCGGTCCGCCACAACACGGCGCAACCATCGGACGACGGTTGCGACGTGTGTCAATACAGCGCAATGCGTCGGTAATGTTACGCTATGGGGCAAAAACGCATCCTGCAACCAACTTTGCAGGATGCGTTTTTCCCCTAAACGACGCATTGCGACGTATTACAAAAAACGCCAGTGTGAAAGTACCCTTAGTGGCGCCTCTTGTTTAATAGTGTTGCAGCCTCTGTGGCCTTTCAGAAAAGGTAAAGTGTATATACTGACAGACCATGTAACACTTAGGCTACTTTCACACTTCCGTCGGTACGGGGCCGTCGCAAACAGTCGGCCGTTGTGCTAAATTTAGCACAATGTGGGCAGCGGATGCAGTTTTACAACGCATCCGCTTGCCCATTGTGATGAGCGGGGAGGAGGGGGCGGAGTTTCAGCTGCGCATGCGCGGTCGAAAATGGCGGACACGTCGCACAAAAAAACGTTACATTGAACGGTTTTTAGTGCCGACGGTCCGCCAAAACACGATGCATTCGTCGCACGACATGTGGCCATACGTCGCAATGCGTCGCTAATGCAAGTCTATGGAGAAAAAAACGCATCCTGCGGGCAACTTTGCAGGATGCGTTTTTTCTCCAAAACGACGCATTAGCGACACATTGCGACGTATGGCCACACATCGTGCGACGGATGCGTCGTGTTTTGGCGGACCGTCGGCACAAAAAAATGTTCAAGGTAACTTTTTTTAATGTGACGTGTCCGCCATTTTGCGACGTAGCCCAAACAACGGCAGTGTGAAAGTAGCCTTAGATTACACAGGTGGACTTCCTTTCACAAAGTGACTTATGAAGGTAATTGCTTGCACCAGAAATTTTTACAGGCTTCATTGCAAAAGGGTGAATATATAAGCACATGACAATTTTTAGTTATTTGATCCCATAAAATTAATTTATGCCCATATTTTTCTCTAACTTCAACTTAGACTATTAAGTGATGATGCGTCACACACAAATCAGATTACAAAACAATATTTGAACACAGGTTGTTCTGTCCAGCCATATAATTGCTGTCTAGAGAGTTTAGTCATTTTTATGTCTCCAGACATTGTATTTTTGTGTGTATTAATCCTTCCTATATTTCATATTGTAAGGTAACAGCACCACCTGCTGGCCGTTTAATGCATAGATTCTAGTTTAGTTTGCAATGTCTTGTGAGAAGTTCCTAGGGCATTGTGGGATTGTTCCTGTTGCATTATGGTCTTATTATGACACTGTGAAGGGAACAGCAGCCATTATTCCTCCACCATTCGTGTTCTTCATGCTCCTTAAACAGCCTATGTGTTATAATCCTGCGTTTATCAATACGTTTGTTGTACTAAGTAGGTAGTCATCAGTTTGTAGAATACCTCATGTTACCTGTGTATTGCAGACTATTTGTGTTTTTATGCTCTGTGCAGTTATATATTCTGAAATGCTCCTGTTATTGCATCCTATAGTTTCACCCTTTCCTGTCACATCTGCAATCAATAAAAGGTTACAATTTTACAGCTTCTTTTCTTAAAGGGAACCTGTCACCCCGTTTTTTCAGATTGAGATATAAATACTGTTAAATAGGGCCTGCGCTGTGCGTTACTATAGTGTATGTAGTGTACCCTGATTCCCCACCTATGCTGAGAAATACATTACCAAAGTCGCCGTTTTCGCCTGTCAATCAGGCTGGTCAGGTCAGGTGGGCGTGGTGACATCGCTCTTTTCTTCCCCAGCTTTCCGTTGGTGGCGTAGTGGTGTGCGCATGTCCAAGTTCCGAATTCCCTGTGCACACGTGAAGAAACAGCGCGCGATCTGCGCTATTATCCCTTTCATCGTTGGGGGCGGCCATCTTCCTGGGGCCGCGCATGCGCAGATGGAGTACTCTGCTGCACGGGGCTTCAGGAAAATGGCCGTGGGATGCCGCGTGTGCACAGAAGAGATCGCGGCGGCCATTTTCCCAAAACCGAGATGCAAACTCGGAGATGCAAAGGAGACCCACGGTCTGTCATACACAGATTTCATGGATGTCTAAGTTCAGCCCAAGTGTAAAAAAGCAATTTCTAAGAAATCTCCATAAAATAGCTGACTTTTCCTGCCAGGTTTTGCCATGGTGAAAATATTCACCAAATCAGACAAAAAAAAAAAAAAACACACCCACCACAAGGTCATTATCTATCCTGACTTATTTTTTTCCTCTGTGTGGATGGTGTTTCAAACCATTATCCGCATATACTGAACTGGAAGATGCTTCAGATTTGTGTAAATATATTCAAATTGTGAAGTAAAATTTCTACTCACCTTCAAGTATAATAAGTACAGTGTCCCTTACAAGTCGTACTGTGGTAAAAAGGACCAGTACCGAAAATACGTAGGTACAGATTGGGTCTGCAATTTTGTATTCTGGCTGTAGTACAAAAGTGAAAAAAAATTGTGTTATTCATAATTTAAATGGTCAATAAATAAATACAGTAGTGTGAAAGTGTTTGCCCCTTCCTGATTTTCTACTCTTTTGCATGTTTGTCACACTTAAATTTATCAGATCACCAAACAAATATATTAGACAAAGATAAAACAAAATGCAGTTTTTAAATTAAGATCTTTATTATTAAGGGAAAAAGAAATCCAAATCTACAGATTCCTGTGTGAAAAAGTGATTGCCCCATAAACCTAATAACTGGTTGGGCCACCCTTTGCAACAACAACTCCAATCAAGCGTTTACGAAAACTGTCAGTGAGTCTTTTACAACGCTCTGGAGGAATTCTGTTCCACTCCTCTTTTGCAGAATTGTTGTAATTCAGACACATTGGAGGGTTTCCCGAGCATGGACCGCCTTTTTAAAGGTCATGCCACAGCACCTCACTTGGATCAATGTCAGGACTTTAGGTACCGTCACACTGAACGATATCGCTAGCGATCCGTGACGTTGCAGCGTCCTGGCTAGCGATATCGTTCAGTTTGACAGGCAGCAGCGATCAGGATCCTGCTGTGCCATCGTTGGTTGGAGCAGAAAGTCCAGAACTTTATTTCGTCGCTGGACTTCCCGCAGACATCGTTGAATCGGCGTGTGTGACGCCGATTCAGCAATGTCTTCACTGGTAACCAGGGTAAACATCGGGTTACTAAGCGCAGGGCCGCGCTTAGTAACCCGATGTTTACCCTGGTTACCAGCGTAAACGTAAAAAAAAAAACACTACATACTTACCTTCCGTGTCTGTCCCCCGGCGCTGTGCTTCTCTGCACTGTGAGCGCCGGCCAGAAGAGCACAGCGGTGACGTCACCGCTGTGCTTTCCGGCTGGCGCTCACAATCAGAGCAGAGAAGCACAGCGCCGGAGGACAGACACCGGAAGGTAAGTATGTAGTGTTTGGTTTTTTTTACGTTTACGCTGGTAACCAGGGTAAACATCGGGTTACTAAGCGCGGCCCTGCGCTTAGTAACCCGATGTTTACCCTGGTTACCAGGGGACCGGCATCGTTGGTCGCTGGAGAGCTGTCTGTGTGACAGCTCTCCAGCGACGCTGCAGCGATCGGGATCGTTGTCTGGATCGCTGCAGCGTCGCTTAATGTGACGGTACCTTAAGGCTAGGCCACTCCAGAGTTTTAATTTTGTTTTTCTTAAGCCACTCAGAGGTGGAATTGCTGGTGTGTTTTGGATCATTGTCCTGCTGAATTACCCATGTGCGCTTCAGCTTGAAGTAACGACCAGATGGCCACACATTCTCCTTCAGGAGTTGTTGGTAGACAGCAGAATTCATGATTCCATTTACCACAGCGAGTCTTCCAGTCTCTGAAGCATCAAAACATCCTCAGATCACCACACTACCACAACCACCACCACCACCTTTTACTGTTGGTATGAAGTTCCTTTTCTGAAATGCCGTGTTATTTCTATACCATAAGAAGTTAAACTTTTGTCTCGTCAGTTCAGAGAGTATTTTCCCAAAAGTATTGGTGATCATCAAGCTGTTTTCTGACAAAACTGAGATGAGCCTTTATGTTCTTATTGCTCAGCAGTGGTTTTCATCTTGAACCTCTGCCATGCAGGCAATTTTTGCCCAGTCTCTTATGATGGAGTCATGAACACTCACCATATCTGAGGCAAGTGAGGCCTGAAGTTCTTTAGATGTTCTGGTGGGGTCTTTTGTGACTTCTTGGATGAGTCATTGCTGTGGTCTTGGGGTAATTTTGGTCAACTGGCCACTACTGAGAAGGATTACCACTGTTCCATGTTTTCACCATTTGTGGACAAGGTCTCTCACTGTGGTTTGCTGGAGTCCCAAAGCTTGAAAAATAGCCTTATATCCTTTTCCAGACTTCTAGAGCTCAATTACTTTGTTTTTCATTTTATCCAGAATTTCTTTAGATTGCGACAATGTCTAGCTTTTGAGGATCATTTGGTCTACTTCACTTTGTAAGGCAGGTCCTATTTAAGTGACTTCTTGATTGAGAACAAGTGTGGCAGTAATTAGGAATGCGTGTGGCTAAGAAATTTGAACTCAGCTTCCCAAACGTGACAGATAATTTATGTTTTAAGTTGGGGGTGGCAATCACTTTTTCACACAGGGCACTGTAGGTTTGAATTTATTTTTCCTTAAAAATAAAGATCTTCATTTAAAAACTGTATTTTGTGTTTACTTGTGTTATCTTTGTCTAATATATAAATGTGCTTGGTGATCTTAAACATTTAAGTGTGACAAACATGCAAAAAAATAGGAAATCCGGGAGGGGGCAAAACACTTTCACACAACTGCAGTACAAATATAAAAAAGTTCTTGGTTTTTTACTCCCTCATAACCTAAATCCTGAACTCATCATAAATCAGCTCAAATCCATATTTGTCAAAGCAAGACAAACTGCCAACTCAGCGAGGGGTTAAGTTACACCTCCTATTAGGCTATGTGCACACGTTGCGGATTTCCTGCGGATCCGCAACGTTTTTTACCCGTGCAGAAACGCTGCAGATCCGCAAGTGATTTACAGTACAATGTAAATCAATGGGAAAAAAATGCTGTGTTAATGGTGGGGAAAACTCTGCACTGAAAACGCTACAAGTCCCATCGGGCGATGCCTGCTACAGTGACAGTGATTGACACATTAGCCAATGATGGGACAGTAGTAGTCCCATCATCTGGCTAATGTGTTGAATGTAAAAAAAAAAACAAAAACAAAAAAAAAAAAAAACACGAACATACATACTACATGCATACTATATGCATACTATACATTCATACATTACATACAATACATATAACAGATTACATACTCACCATCACTTGTCACTTTGTTCCCCGAAGCCAGTGTCACCTGTAAAAAATATTAAAATAACAAACAAACAACATACTCCCTGATCCGCAGAAATCCACGAGTGTCCCACGACGATCTCCCGTGGAGAGCAGCAGCATCAGCTGATGGGACTGCTCTCTAGGGGCTCCAGGAATACAATAACGGGAGGGAGGTATCCTTCCGCACTGTAAAAAAATAGTCCCTAGTCTCACTTTTGGCATTGCTGTGTCAGAAAGTTCCCACGCAGCAATAGCATAAAGTGAGACCAGTGAACTAAGGTAACCTCTCAGTGATGCACTGCAGGAGCCATTGTCTCCTGTCTGTGTCACTGGAGGTCCTATAGAGTAGTGACATCATCCGATGTCACTGTTCTATAGGGGAGATCGTCGTGGGACACGTTATTAATTGGACTGCGTCGGACAGGGAGTTTACGGTTTACTATTTTACGTTTTTTGCAGGCGCTGAAGTATGGTATGTATGGTTAAATTAAGAATAATATACCTTTTTCTGGCTTTTTTTTTTTTTTTTACTCTTTCACTATTGTAGGATTAATAATGGATAGGCATCTTATTGACGCCTCTCCATTTTTAACCCGGCTTAATGTCACCTTACAATAGCAAGGTGACATTAACCCCTTATTACCCTATATCCCATCGCTACACGGGAGTGGGGAGAGAGGGGCTAAGTGCCGGAATTGGCGCATCTTACAGATGCGCCATTTCTGGGGCGCCTGCGGACTGGTATTTGTAGCCGGGGATGGCCATAGCCCCTCTCTAGGCTATGAGTATCAGCCCGCAGCTGTCTGCGTAGCGTTTCTGGCTATAAAATATAGGGGGACCCCCACTACATTTTTTTTTTTTTTTTGGGGGGGGGGGGGGGTCCCCCTATTTTAATAGCCAGTAAAGGCTACGCAGAGAGCTGCGGGCTGATATTCATAGCCTGGAAAGGGGCCATGGGTATTAACCCCTTCCCAGGCTACAAATATTGGCCCCCGGCCGTCGGCTTTCCCCCTCTGGCGCAGAAAATTGCGCGGGAGCCCACGCCATTTTTTTCTTTATGTTCATTATTCAACAGCGGCCTATCTATGGATATATCTATAGATATATCTATAGATGTTTCTATCCATAGATCTATCTGGCTAATTTCACACATCAGGTTTTTGCCGTCAGGCACAATCCGGTGAGTTTAGAAAAAAAAAAAAACGATCCGTTTTTTTTTCTGCTGGATCCGTTGCGCCTGATGGCCACATCTTTCATCCGTCTTTTGCCGGATCCGTCAAAAAAGCTGTTTCCGCTTGATGGTAAACACATAATAATAATATAATAATAATAATAATTTTTATTTATATAGCGCCAACATATTCCGCAGCGCTTTACAAATTATAGAGGGGACTTGTACATACAATAGACATTACAGCATAACAGAAATACAGTTCAAAACAGATACCAAGAGGAGTGAGGGCCCTGCTCGCAAGCTTACAAACTATGAGGAAAAGGGGAGACACGAGAGGTGGATGGTAACAATTGCTTTAGTTATTCGGACCGGCCATAGTGTAAGGCTCGGGTGTTCATGTAAAGCTGCATGAACCAGTTAACTGCCTAAGTATGTAGCAGAGCACATACAGAGGAACGTTTTTTCTGTCCGGTGAAAAAACGCACAATGACGGATCCGGCGAAAAACTTATGAAACTGAGATGTTAAATGATGAATCCGGCCTCCGAATCCGGTTTTTCATGCATGTTTCCATTTAAGTCATGAACATTTTCCTTTCGCTCTCTTTTTAAAAGAAAAAAAAGGATCAGTTGCACGAGTTTTTCACTATTTGCAATGGATCCGTTTTTTCAAATATTCGCCGGATCCTGCCTGACGGAAACAAACTTATGTGTGAAAGTAGCCTAAGGCTTCTTTCACACTTGCGTCGATACGGGTCCGTCGCTCCGACGCACGTTGTGAAAATTATGCACGACGTGGGCAGCGGATGCAGTTTTTCAACGCATCTGCTGCCCATTCTAAAGTCCGGGGAGGAGGGGGCGGAGTTCCGGCCGTGCATGCGCGGTACAAAATGGCGGACTCGACGTTCGAAAAAAAGTTCCCTTGAACGTTTTTTCGCGCTGACAGTCTGCCAAAACACGACGCATCCAGTGCACGACAGAAGCAACATATGGCCATACGTCGCGATCCGTCGGCAATACAAGTCTATGGGGAAAAAACGCATACTGCGGGCACATTTGCAGGATCCGTTTTTTTTTCCCAAAACGACGGATTGCGACGTACGTCACACGACACAAGTGTGATAGAAGCCAAACTATCCATATATCTATCTACATATATCCATCTCACTCCTATCTATCTCAGGCCGGCGTCAACACTTGGCGTAGGAAAATACGGTCCGTTTTTTACGGGCGCAATACGCAGAAATGTTCCCAAAACAGTGTTCTGTATGTAATCGGTTGGCAAGACTTTCATTGGCGGAATTTTTGTGCAATACGCTGCGATTTTCTACGCCCGTAAAAAGCTGCCCCATAGAGGTCCTTGTGCAATGCGTCGTTTTTGCGCCTCTCATACGTCCGTAAAACTCTCTAGTGTGAGGCCGGCCTCATTCCTTCTATCTATCTCATTCCTTCTATCTGTGTGTAATGGAGTGTGGGTTTGACAAATTTAAAAGAGGAGGTTGGACAAGAAATGACATCAAAAATCTTTTTTTGTCAATAATAGATCTTTATTTAGCTTTCAAAAACGCATACAAATCCGCATAGAAAAAACGCATCACAAACGCATCGAAAACCGCAGCAAAAACGCAACAGAACCGCACCTGCGTTTTCTGGCAAGAGAGGGAAGAATCTGCAGCAGAAATTCCTAAGGCAAATCCGCAACGTGTGCACATACCCTTATAGTTACAGAGAGAGGAGGAGAATAACACAAAAATGAATGGAAGCGCACACAAATCCAGAAGCAACTTTGCAGCAAATAATTTAGCGTCTGACAGTAATATATTCACAGCTACACAGCTCAGTACTGGTCTATCAGGTCCTCCATGCTGCTGCTTCAGTTTACTTCAAGTGGGGGTGCGTGGTAAAGCACAAATCTCTTGATTTCTCTGTATTATAAATGTCAGAAATTAGAGCAGCAGGTCTCCTCCCACCAGCTCAGAGAAGACTGAAAATCAAATTGAGCCCGCAGAGGGAAAATACTGGCGAAAATGCTGGACACAAGCCTTATAATGACCAGGAATAGTGATATTCCACATATACACACACAAGACAGGTTATTTTGAAAAGTTTTCTAAAATTACAGGTACACTTTCAAAGCATGACTGTAGATCACTAGTCTATGTTATCATTTTATGTGCAAAATGTAGCACACAACTGTGAGCACCATTTAGTAATGAACACCAAAATAAAGGCTCAGACACAGTTTTTGTGCAGGGCACGGTGACCTTCACATGCATTGTTATATAACAGGTAATCCTGAAAAGGATATGCACTCCAGATGCTCGGTACACACTTACTCCATTAGTCTTGGATCTTACATGGTCCTGCTAACGTAAGACCAAGTAAAAGATCCATAGATTGTTATTTTCCTATATTCATTTTTAATTTGCAGATGGGACTTTACCTTAAAACGAATGATGTATGCAGCTATGAGTACACCAACACTTTGAGCAAGGTCCCCTAGTGCATGTACAAATGCGGCTCGTACTGCTAGGCTACCGTGACTGTGCCCGTGGCCATGGCTATGACCTGTGGAGGGTGGATTTGTAGGACCACCATGCGAATGTGAATGAGGATGGCCTGCTTGATTCAATAAAAATCCCATTCTGGGAAAAAAAAAAAAAGAATGTTAGAAGATTAAAGTAAAACTTATCCCAGAACCAAGACTCACAACAGAAACAGAATTGTGCATATACAATGAATATTAAAAAAAAACAGGGATTTTTGTGTACTCACCGTAAAATACTTTTATCTGAGCCAATCATTGAGGGACACAGGACCATGGGTGTTATGCTGCTGCCACTAGGAGGACACTAAGCAAATACATAAAAAAGGTAACTCCTCCTCCGCAGTATGCACCCTCTGCTGGCTCTCATGAACCAGTTTGGTGCCAAAGCAGCAGGAGCTCAAACAGAATTGTGATATGCCAAAACCTCATTGGGGGACACAGGACCATGGGACATCTTAAAGCAGTCCCTGGGTGGGAAAACGTCACAAAAGGTGAAACCTCACGCACCCAATGCTTAAAGAATTAAGTGATTAAATGAAACCTACAGATGCGAGACTGCCGAATGCACAATCTGTCTGCCCACGGCTGCATCTGAGGAGGCTTGAACACGAATGTTGTAATGTTTAACGAACGTGTGAAGACTGGACCAAGTCGCAGCCTTAAGGTACCGTCACACTAAGCGACGCTGCAGCGATACCGACAACGATCCGGATCGCTGCAGCGTCGCTGTTTGGTCGCTGGAGAGCTGTCACACAGACCGCTCTCCAGCGACCAACGATGCCGGTAAACATCAGGTAACTAAGCGCAGGGCCGCGCTTAGTAACCCGATGTTTACCCTGGTTACCATCGTTAAAGTAAAAAAAACAAATGCTACATACTTACCTACCGCTGTCTGTCCCCGGCGCTGTGCTTCTCTGCTCTGGCTGTGAGCGCCGGGCAGCCGGAAAGCAGAGCGGTGACGTCACCGCTCTGCTTTCCGGCCGCTGTGCTCACAGCCAGAGCAGAGAAGCACAGCGCCGGGGACAGACAGCGGTAGGTAAGTATGTAGCGTTTGTTTTTTTTACTTTAACGATGGTAACCAGGGTAAACATCGGGTTACTAAGCGCGGCCCTGCGCTTAGTAACCCGATGTTTACCCTGGTTACCAGCGAAGACATCGCTGAATCGGTGTCACACACACCGATTCAGCGATGTCTGCGGGGAGTCCAGCGGCGAAACAAAGTTCTGGACTTTCTTCCCCGACCAGCGACAGCACAGCAGAGGCCTGATCGCTGCTGCCTGTCACACTGGACGATATCGCTAGCCAGGACGCTGCAACGTCACGGATCGCTAGCGATATCGTCTAGTGTGACGGTACCTTTAAGGTACCTGCACACTAAACGACGCTGCAGCGATCCAGACAACGATCCGGATCGCTGCAGTGTCGCTGTTTGGTCGCTGGAGAGCTGTCATACAGACCGCTCTCCAGCGACCAACGATGCCGGTAACCAGGATAAACATCGGGTTACTAAGCGCAGGGCGGCGCTTAGTAACCCGATGTTTACCCTGGTTACCATCGTTAAAGTAAAAAAAACAAACGCTACATACTTACCTACCGCTGTCTGTCCCCGGCGCTGTGCTTCTCTGCTCTGGCTGTGAGCGCCGGGCAGCCGGAAAGCAGAGCGGTGACGTCACCGTTCTGCTTTCCGGCCGCTGTGCTCACAGCCAGTACAGAGAAGCACAGCGCCGGGGACAGACAGCGGAAGGTAAGTATGAAGCGTTTGTTTTTTTTTACTTTTAGGATGGTAACCAGGGTAAACATCGGGTTACTAAGCGCGGCCCTGCGCTTAGTAACCCGATGTTTACCCTGGTTTTTTAATCAAATGTTTTTATTAAACAGTGAGAAAAATATATGCAGATTACATTACTGCAAACAGTACACATCTATGTTTTGCATTTTCAATAAACTTTCAGCCCCAAACCAACCTCCCTCCCCCCCCTCACCCCCACCCCTGGAGACCTAACAAGAACCACTCCGATCTACCCGAATGTCCATTATTAACCAGGAACAAGAAGGCGTCGTATCAATACTGCTCCCACGGGGATATATGTTCCAAGAGCACGAGCAAGGTCTCCAGATCACGTCGACTCGATCCAGGGATTCCATAACCTGTTGAAAAGGTCCATCTTGTTTCTTTTAGAATTGATGCTCCTCTCCAATGCAACAATATGGTCTACTTGCATCATGAAATCTCTTCTCGTTGGTGGCTCAACCCTAATCCAGAACTTAGCGATCAACTTTCGTGCAATAAACAGCAATCTAGCAATAACTGTTTTATACAAGTTATCAGTTACAATTTCCTCCACGTAACCTAATATGCATACCAGAGGGTCCCGTGGTACCGAACAATTGTATGTTAGTCCCACTTTGTTTATCACTACAATCCAAAACGAGGCCAGCCTAGGGCACTGCCACATCATATGGAAGATACCCGCCTCGGATTGCGAGCACCTAGGGCACTCAGAATTAGGTCTTAAACCTGCCCTGAACAGCATATCCGGAGTTCTATAGGCCCTATGAATAACAAACAATTGTGACAACCTCCCAGGCTCACTCATCGAGATCTTGGGCACGTATTCCAATATTGAGTCCCACCGATCGCCGTCAATCGCCCCCAAATCAGCCTCCCACTTCGCCCTGGCTCTGATAGGATGTTTCTCTAAAAAGGAAAATAGCAGGAACTCATATATTCCCGAGATCACCCCCCTTGTGCTTTCCCCCATAAGGATAAAGTCTAGCATCAGGTCCACCTAAATCTCTATAGGCCCCCTCCTACATTGTGCCCGATATGCATGAGAGATGCGATTATACTGATACAGTTCAGAGCTTGGCAGCAGAAATTCCTCCTGTAATGTCTTGAAATCCTTAATTCTACCTTGGTACAAAACCTGGCTCATCCGAGAGATTCCCGCTCCCTTCCAAACCTGAAATCCCTCCATCTGTCTAAACTCCTGTAGGAGACAATTATTCCACAAGGGCGAGAACCTAGTAAGTGCCCTCACTCCCCTAATTCCCTTAACTTTGTCCCAAACCTTTTGGATAAGCCTAATAGTGCAGAATTTAGTACCCTTCTCTCGAAAATGCCCACCCTCCAGGCCCTCACTCAGTACCCTTGACCCAATCAAATTCCTCAGACTGCAGGGTGTCCGCTCCCAACCCGATTCCTCACCCCATCCCCTAAAATGTTGACATTGTGCAGCCAAAAAGTATAACCATGGGTTGGGCAATGCCACTCCTCCTTCCGTCTTTGGTCTTTGTAGAATTTCTTGTTTAAATCTAGAACTTTTCCCATCCCAAATCAGCTCGCCAAATAGAGATTTAATCCTCCTAAATCTATTCTGCGATATCCACATAGGGGAGTTGTGTAGCACGTAGAGAAGTTGCGGCATCACAATCATCTTTATTAGATTTATTCTACCAATAACCGATAAATGTAGCTTTTTCCACGCCTGAACCTTAGTGCGTATCTTCCGCAAAAGTGGCGCCAAATTTAGTTCCTCAAAGCTAGTCAGAGGCAACGCGATCTGGATCCCCAGGTATTTAAATTTATCTACTAACCTCAGCTTTGTAGGAGAGTCCCGTATTTCACTATTCTCATAGTCCCCATCTACTAACATCATATTGGACTTTTCCCAGTTGATTCTCAAACCAGAGTAACTCCCAAATTCCTCAATAATGGCCTCCGCCCCTGCCAGGGTCTCCCCCGAATCCTCCAAGAATAGCAAAATATCATCTGCGTATAACGCAATCTTTTCTTCCGAAACCCCATACATAAATCCTTTCACCTCCCGGGAGCCTCTAATTTTCGCAGCAAGGGGCTCCACCGCCAGGGCAAATAGCAGTGGGGACAAAGGACATCCCTGTCTAGTTCCCCTAGACAGAGAGAAAGTCTCAGAAAGGACATTATTCACTCTAATTTTGGCCACTGGGGAAGAGTACAACAGCCGCACCCATGAGATGAATTTAGGTCCAAATCCCAAACGTTCCAACACTGACCACAAATAGCCCCACTCCACACAGTCAAAGGCCTTGTGGGCGTCCAATGATACCACAACCCTCTTGCCAACATTGTCCGAAGGGATTTGTAAATTTAAAAACAGCCTTCTCAGATTGAGTGCCGTTGATTTGTTTGGCATGAAGCCTGACTGATCAGGGTGTACCAATTTGTCTATCACCCTACTTAACCTATTTGCCAAGGTTTTTGCCAAAATCTTAATATCGGCAGTCAGGAGTGAAATTGGTCTATAGGATTCTGGCATCAGTGGATCTTTGTCGGCCTTAGGGATAACCACCACAATAGCCTCTCTCATCGACAAAGGCAACTCCCCTCTTTCCAACGAGCTATTATACACCCCTACCAATTTGTCCAACAGAGTTTCTTTCAGGGTCTTATAAATCTCAGCTGGAATGCCGTCCGCTCCCGGAGCCTTACCCCCCGCAACGCCCGCCAATGCAGCCCCCAATTCTTCCTCCCCAATCGGTTCTTCCAACAATTCACACTCCTCTCTACTCAACCGGGGCAAATCAATTTCTTCCAAATATTTTGCCATATCTTCGGGTCCCCTCTCCACACTGGACGCGTATAATTTGTCATAGAATTTCCTGAACACTTCCAAGATCTGCACCCCCTGAGTGACCACCGTTCCCTCCTCCGTCTTAATAGAGTAAACATGTGAAGATTCTCTTTGCGCGGACGCCACTACCGAGAGCAAGTGCCCCACTTTTTCCCCCTCTGAGTAAAAGGTTTCTTTCTGGAAGGCCCTCAACCTCTCCGCCTTTTTCAAAAATAGCTGATCAACCTCCCTCTGAGCTGCCCTCATACGATTCCGAGATTCCACAGTACGATGTTCCCCCAATGCCGCCTCTGCTGCCTTCAATTCCTCTAGGACACCCTGATCCCGCTTTCTGGTCCTGGTCTTATGTCTTGAGATGTCCCTAAACAAAATTCCCCTTAGATACGCTTTCATGGTGTCCCACACTACATGGCATTCTGCGCTCCCTTCATTGATCTTAAAAAACTCCTCCATCTCTGCCCCCACCTTTTCCATGTCCAAAATTTGTAACCAAACTGGGTGAATTTTCCATCCCGCCTTCCCCAAACCGTCCTGACCTGACAACTTTAAAGAGACCTGAACAGGGCTGTGATCTGATAAAATCCTAGGATTATATTCCACCCCGTTTAACAGTTCGTTCATCCTATCGTTTCCCAAGGCGACATCAATTCTTGACATCGAGCCATATGTAGTCGAGTAACAGGAATAGGAATATGTGTTGACATTGCGGACCCTCCACAGATCAGTCCAGCCTATTTCTCTGAGATAATTACCAAAGGGAGTGTCATTACCGTCCCTACGTTTAGGTGCATGGTTACTCTTGTCCCAGTGGTCATTTGCTATATTATTTACATCCCCCACCACCAAAAGAGGGATCCCATCCCAGCCTCTTATAGACTCCAATATGTCCTGGATCTTCCTTCCAGAGTATGGCGGAGGTATATACAATGATACTATGCATATTAAACGATTAAAGAGTTTACACACCAACAAAACATATTGACCATCCGTGTCAATTTTGACCTCAACTTCCTCAAATGGGGTATTAGTATGAATCAATACTGACACACCTCTCGCATAACTAGAGAACGTCGAATGATACGCCTTGCGCACCCATCTTTTCTGTAACATATCAACTTTTTCCTTTACTAGATGGGTCTCTTGCAGGCAAATCACCGAGGGCCTCTGTTTCAGTAAATACTGAAATATTGCTGCGCATTTAGTGGCGTCCGCTAATCCCCTAACATTCCAGCTTATAATGTTAACATCCCCTCCCATTTCCTAGAAACAAAATGATTAGTTAGAGCAGTCTCCTTCAGGTCTCCCCCGATACCCACCTCCCCCCTCCCCGCCCCTTTCCTCAACTCCCCCATCTAAAACTCAATGGAGTTCAACTAGAACAAACTTTCTTTCTCTGTATGAGAACTGAGAGCTCTTGATACAACCTAGAACTAAGCCCTTTGCAGTCCATCTCTCCCCCTCCCACCGCTAACAGCATGAAGTATTCTTTGCGCCGCCGAGCACACGGTTTTATCCTTTTGAGAACATTCTGTCTAAAGACACAAGACAATTTCAAAAATCACAGTCATGGGGTATAACCAGATGAGTGGCGAAGTCACAGCGTCAGTCTCATCGGTTCCGATCCACGCCAGTTTTCTTGGTATTGGTATCCAGCCACTGCATAGCCTCCTCCGGGTTCTGGAAAAAATGAACCCGGTCCAGCGCTACCACCCTGAGCTTAGCCGGGTATAGCATTGAATATTTTAGATCCAGGTCTCGGAGCCGCCGCTTGACTTCCCCGAACTTCATTCTCAGTTTTTGCACCGATGCCGAATAGTCCGGATAAATGGAGATCCGATTTCCGTCTATACTCAGTCCATCACTGATCCTGGCCTTCCTTAGTAGGGTTTCCCGATCCCGATAGTCCAAAATTTTTGCCATCAAGGCTCGAGGGGGGGATCCAGGCGGCAGGGGTCGGGTGGGGACTCTATGGGCCCTTTCCACGGAGAAGTGGTTAGTAAGATCTGCTCCTCCCACCGAATTTTTAAGCCATGCCTCAATGTATTCAGCAGGATTATTCCCCTCCACCTTCTCCGGCACCCCAATTATTCTTAGATTGTTCCTTCGGGAACGGTTTTCCAGGTCATCTGTTTTAAATTCCAGTTCCGCAATGCGCTGAATGTATCTCTTTTCTCTTTTCAACAGTTCATTTGTCTGATCCTCCACACTGCCCACGCGCTCCTCCACCACCTCCACTCTTTTCTCCACTTTACGCATAGCAGAATTAAGGGACTTCATTTCAACTGTTAAATCGTCCACTCTTAGATTCAGTGCGGCCAGGGCAGATTTACAGTGTATAACGACTGAGAAAATGTCCTGCAGTGTAGGCTCCCCCACATTTGATTGCTGCGCACCCTCAGAGTCCTTAGCCTGTACTGGGCTGGCGGTAGGTGTCATGTTATTTGCACCATGCATCTCCTGCATCCTCCCTGGAGAAAGCTGCTCCTCCACCACACTGAGGGTATCTTCCCCCCCCTCTCTTCTGCCTCTGCAGGGGTTCCCTCTCTTCCGGCCCTTCTGGGCCCAGCAGCAGGGCACCCCCCTCCTCCGTTCGAGCAAACCTTTCCAGCCGGGCGATTACCTCCAGCCTCCGGCGGTATGCAGTACTGGCTCTGGCCGCCTCCTCCTCTGCCACGGCGCCATCTTGGATTTTCGCGCCAGTCACGGGCGCCGACTGTTTTCGGCGCGGCATCGCCGCTTTACTCCTCTCCCTGCCTCCGGCCCTCTCCCCCGTGCCCAGGGGTCTTGCGGAGCGTCTCCGTCCGGTTTTCGGCGCTCGGCGACGCCTTCAAAGGTAAGAACTTAGGAGCGGTGCGGGGAGAGAGACCCGTCGCACGTCCGCTCACATCGCTCGCTAGGCCACGCCCCCGATGTTTACCCTGGTTACCAGCGAAGACATCGCTGAATCGGCGTCACACACGCTGATTCAGCGATGTCAGCGGGAGAGCCAGCGACCAAATAAAGTTCTGGCCTTCTAGCCCCGACCAACGACATCACAGCAGGATTCTGATCGCTGCTGCGTGTCAAACTGAACGATATCGCTAGCCAGGACGCTGCAACGTCACGGATCGCTAGCGATATCATTTAGTGTGAAGGTACCTTTACACACTTGCTGTGCGGGTGCCTGATGCCCAATGGCCCAGGAGGCCCCCACCGACCGAGTGGAGTGTGCCTCAATCCCCGCAGAGATAAGCTGGCCCTTTATATGGTAAGCTTCTTGGCTTGCTGAACGAAGCGATCTGGCTATCGTGGCCAGCAAACCCTTTCTGTGACCATCCGGAAGCACAAAAAGGGCAGCAGCTTTACGAAAAGGCGCCGTTCTGGAAATGTACTTCCTGAGGGCCCTGACCAAGTCCAGAGTGTGAAGGGCCTTTTCAGTACGATGGACTGGAGCCGGACAGAACGAGGGCAGGACAATGTCCTCATTTAGATGAAAAGACGAGACAACTTTAGGTAAGAAGGACGGGGATGTCCTGAGCACCACCTTGTCCTGGTGGAAAATCAAAAACGGAGGTTTGCATGACAAAGCTGCCAGTTCCAAAACCCATCTGATTGAGGTTATTGCCACCAGAAAGGCAACTTTACGTGAGTGAGTGAGTGAGAGAGGTGAAACACCCTGGATGACGGTCTTAACCTGAGGCTTGGAAGCTATCTGACGCTGGAAAAGGACAGAGAGGGCCGAGATCTGGCCCTTGAGAGAGGCCAGCGCTAGGCCTGAATCCAGACCCGCTTGGAGAAACTCCAGAATGGAGGGGATGGAAAACACCAATGGGGAAAGACCCTTGTCTTTACACCATGAGAAAAAAAATTCTCCAAACCTGATCGTCAATACGCTTGGAAACAGGCTTCCTAGCTTTGATCGTGGTAGCTGCCACTTGACGGGAGAACCCGGCCTGGGCTAGGATCCAGGATTCAATGGACAGGCCATTAAAAATTCAGAACTGTTGGAGTTCTGGTGGCAAATGGGTCCCTGGGATAGAAGGTCCGGAAGATCCGGTAACCTCCAGGGAAAGTCTGTGACTACATGCATTAGCTCCGCGTACCAAGCTCGGTGAGGCCAGTCCGGAGCGACAAGGATCACCGGAACACCTTCCGCTTTGATTTTTCGGATGACTCTTGGGATCAGCGGAAGACGAAATTGGCTCCATGGAAATACTAGGGCATCTGAGCCGATGGCTAACGGATCGCGGGATCGGGTTAAGAATGCCGGAACCTTGGTATTCAGCCTGGAGGCCATGAGGTCCACATCTGGAGTGCTGAAACGCTGGCAAATCCCGTGAGACTTCCGGGTGAAGAGACCATTCTCCTGAGGCTATGCCCTGGCGGCTGAGAAAGTCCGCCGCCCAAATCTCTACCCCCCGGAATGTGAACAACCGAGATGAGCGACTGATTTGTCTTGGCCCATTGTAGGATGTGCGAAACCTTGGTCATTGCTCTCCTGCTGCGCGTGCCTCCCTGGCGATTGATGTACACCACAGCCGTGGCGTTGTCTGATTGAATCCGGACAGGACGTCCCTCCAGGAGGTGATGGAAATGAAGAGCCAGCGTTATCGCTCGGATCGAGGATGTTGATCAGAAGGTTTGCTTCCTGAGCAGATCAACGTCCCTGAGCAGTGTGGTGACGAAAGATTGCTCTCCATCCGAGGAGACTGGCGTCGGTGGTCACTACCAGCCAGTGCCCCGGGAGGAAGGACCTTCCCTGATCCAAGGACGATGTTGTAGTCAACCACCTGAGGGAATCGCCTGATTCCGGATGTCAGGCGAAAGCGACGACCCAGGGAGGCCGGATTCTTGTCCCATGCTGAGATCAAAGCCTGCTGAAGGGGACGGAAGTGAAATTGGGCAAACGGCACTGCCTCGATAGATGCCATTTTCCCGAGAACCTGCATGGCGAACCGCAGGGAGTGAGAGTGGCCCAGAGATAGCAATTGGGCTCCCCCGATTAGAGAGGAAATCTTTTTGCAGGGGTAGAGAGCTACCAATCCTAGGGAAGTGTCCAAAATCATCCCCAAAAAGGGGACTCGCTGGGATGGAACTGGGGACGATTTCTCCAAGTTCACCAGCCAACCTAGACGAGACAGAGTGTCGATGGTGGCATTGACGCTCTCTTCGCAAGCCAGATAAGACGGACCTTTGACGAGAAGATCGTCCAGATAAGGAAGAATCACCACGACCCGGGAGTGTAGGATAGACATGACTGCTGCCATAACTTTTGTGAACACCCTGGGAGCGATGGCGAGCCCGAAGGGCAGAGCGGTGAATTGAAAGTGATCGTCTCCAACTGCAAAGCGTAGGAATCTTTGACTTTCGAAAATTGGGATGTGAAGATATGCATCTTTCATGTCGATTGACGCCAGGTATTCTCCTTTTTCCAAAGAAGCGACAACAGAGCGTAAGGATTCCATCCTGAAGTGGCGCACTGAGAGGAATTTGTTCAACAACTTCAGGTCCAAAATGAGACTCATGGTTCCGTCTTTCTTGGGGACCACGAATAGGTTCGAGTAGAAGCCCTTGAACCTTTCTGTGGAAGGAACCGAAACGATTACTGCGCTGTTGCAGAGGGCTTTTAAGGCCTGGTAAAAAGGCCCTGCGTGTGCTTTGGACGTTGGAAGACAAGACTGGAAGAAGCGCGTCGGAGGGGGGGGGTAGATGAAGTCGATCCTGTGTCCGGAAGACACGACATCTCTGACCCACTGGTCGTGAACGACATAACCATACTTTGTGAAACAAAAGTAGACGGCCGCCCACCCTGCCTGTGTCCACTGCACACGGCCAGGGGTCATTGAGAAGCGTATTTTTGGGGAGGGGCACTTTTGGGCCTGGATCGGAGAGATCTGCTTCTCCAGGAATTAGAAGGACTGAAGGAAGGTTGCAACCCCCTGCCTCTGAGTGGGGGGGGGGGGCTAGAAAAAATAGCGGGAGCGGTTGAGGAAGACCAGCCTGTGGTACCACGAAAGCGAACCGGAGATTGGTTCCGAAAGGCGTGAATGGGCCTGCGCTGAGGGAGGAATTTGCTTTTTCCGCCAGCAGCGTCTGAGATAATCTGATCGAGTTAATCTCCGAACAGGCGCCCGTGTTGGTACGGCCTTGAAATCAAGGATTTCTTTGAAGCGGAGTCTGCCCACCATTCTCGAAGCCATAATGCCCTCCTGATAGAGACAGCGTTAGCGGCTGCAAGTGCGGCACAACTAGCCGCATCTAGAGAGGCATGAATAACGTAGTCTCCTGCTCGGGCAATCTAGTAGGCGAGATTGAGTACATCAAGCGGCAAGCTATTGTCCCTACTGGATTTCACTATGGCCTCGGCCCAGGACACCATAGCTCTAGCTACCCAAGTGGTGGCAAATAATGGGAATAAAGTTGCTCCAGAGGCCTCGAAGACTGACTTGGCTAGGTTGTCAATCTGACGATCAGTGGGATTCTTAATGGAGGACCCGTCCGCCAGAGATAAGAGGGTTTTTGAAGCGAGTCTCGATATAGGTGGATCTACTTGTGTCCCCCTGCGGGGGACACAGTCCAGTCCTTTCTTAGATCAGATGAAAAGAAGTACCAAGCTTCCAGAGGTTTTAGGCCCGAGAAACGCTTATCTGGGTAACTTCTATGCCTTGTAATAATGTCTGTAAATTCAGGGTGCATGGCGAAAACCCTGTTAGGCCGTTTTGTACGCTTAAAGGACACTGGGTGATCCTGACTAGTGCCGGGCACATCGTCTATTTTTTAGAGTGTGATTAACCGCCTCGATGAGGGAATCAATAGACTCCTGGAACTCAGGGGAGTCCAGGTCTGGGGCCACATTGGACTTATATTCTGAGTCGTGTTCACTGTAAGCCCCTGGAGAAGGGGGAACGGGACCCAGCGTTAGCGGATAAAGAGGCGTTCCGTGGGGAAGCGTCACGGGTACGTTTTCTAGAGGAATGTGTACCCTGCGTAGCCGTCCAGCCCCGGTCTGACAAGGAGACGTGCTCGACTGAGGAACCCTCTACAGGGGGTAAAGAGATGCCCTGGCTTGAGGAGGAGTCCCGAAAGGATTCTAGGGCTTTGCCAGAGAAGCCATAGACTGTGTCAAAGAGGAAGCCCACTCAGGGGGGCTGGCACCGCTGTATTCAACCATAGCAGGGGGCTCCAGAAAGCCTGAAGCCTCACAGGCCGTGCATAGAGGTTTAGGATGTTTCCATGGTAGAAAAACATTGCATGAGGTGCATAAGGCGTAGATTACCGTGTGCGTCTTAGCCACATTTTTATTAGCCTTTGATTGAGACATACTGCAAAAGGCTGATGAAAGCATGCAGGGATGTTGAATGCCTGCAGCGGAGGGGTTAACAGAGTGCCCTGCAGCGGTGTGTGTGTGCGGCTATCTTACTCAGGTCCTGTGTGCCCCCAGAGATTTGCCTGTGCGCAGATCCAGAAGTGGTAATGGCGTCCCTGACAAGCTTCCTGTCTAGGACACGCCCGGAAACGTGGAGATTTGGCGCTTCCCTCCCGCTGAATGGCCGTACTTACTGCGATCCGAGGCAGGAGCGCTGGGCCACAGACGGCGAACATCAATCACGACCTCCTTCCTCAATCCACCATCCCTTTCATAGGGAAGTGGAGAGGGCACGGTTTCTGACACCCATACCTTCTCCGTGGTGGTGCAGTGGGGCCACGAGGGAGATTCTCCTTCACCTCATTGGGTCCTGAAGTCCTGGCTCCGTAAGGGGGTACAGGGAGGCGACACTCCGCGTTCCCGTCCATTGTCGGTGTGGGAAGATCGGACCCACTAAAGAAATCCGTCGCCCCGATGAGAGCTCAGGCTGACGTTGCAGGAGGGGGTACGGGGAGGCGACAATCCACGTTCCCGCCTGTTGATGATTTTGGGAGATCGGGACCTTGAAAGGCCCCGTCGCCCTTGAGTCCGTGTGAAAACATTAAAATAGTAAAAAATAAAATAAGAAAGTCAGGGTCTGAGATCAGTCCCTAGTGCCTCCTAATACACTAAAGCAAAAAACTGGTTCATAAGAGAGCCAGCAGAGGGTGTATACTGCAGAGGAGGAGTTACCTTTTTTATGTATTTGCTTAGTGTCCTCCTAGTGGCAGCAGCATAACACCCATGGTCCTGTGTCCCCCAATGAGGCGAAGGAAAAATATGCTGTATTTTTTCGGACTATAAGACGCACCTAGATTTTAGAAGAGCAAATTAGAAAAAAAAAATTAAGCAAAACATTTGGTCAATTCTGTACTAATATTCCCTATCCTGGTATATAAATTTCTCAACAATACAGATATGTATGCCCCCCCCCATCCCCAGCCTGGGACGCATGCCCCCCACACTCATCCCAAGACTGGTATGCATGGTCCCCCTCATCCCTAGCCTGGTATGCAGGGCTCCCATCTCAGTCCTGGTATGCATGGTCCCCCTCAACCCTAGCCTGGTATACAGGGCGCCCATCTCAGTCCTGGTATGCATGGTTCCCCTCATCCCTCGCCTGGTATGCAGGGCTCCATCTCGGGCCTGGTATGCATGGTCCCCCTCATCCCTAGACTGGTATGCAGGGCTCCCATCTCCGGCCTGGTATGCATGGTCCCCCCTCAACCCTAGCATGGTATGCAGGGCTCCCATCTCAGGCCTGTTATGCATGGTCCCCCTCATTCCTAGCCTGATATGCAGGGCTCCCATCTCAGGCCTGGTATGCATGGTCCCCCTCATCCCTAGCATGGTACACAGGGCGCCCATCTCAGTCCTGGTATGCATGGTCCCCCTCATCCCTAGCCTGGTATGCAGGGCTCCCATCTCAGGCCTGGTATGCATGGTCCCCCTCATCCCTAGCCTGGTATGCAGGGCTCCCATCTCTGGCCTGGTATGCATGGTCCCCCTCATTCCTAGCCTGGTATGCAGTGTTCCCATCTCAGTCCTGGTATGCATGGCCCCCTTCAGAAAGTCAAACATCAACAAAAAAAAAACCATAAACCATTCTACTCACCTTCCCTGTGCTCCCTTGCAGTGTCCTGTTCCGATGCCAGCAGCTGATTTATGCTTGTAAGCGGCGCATGGCAGTGACGACATGCGCTGCCTACATGCAGATGACAGCTGCCAGAATACTCACTGCTCCCCACACTAGAAGTATGGGCGTGTGGAGCAGTGAATATTCACTGATCTTTAACAGTGGTATTTGCCACAGCCGTTGGCTTCCTGCAGCTGCCAGGTTTTCACATGTGCCCGCTACTAAAGGGAATGAATATTCACTGCTCTCCACTCCCTTGGGCATGGAGAACTGTGAATATTAATTCCCTTTAATAGCAGGCACATGTGATCGTCCAGCAGCTGCAGGATCCGGCGCCTGCTGCTCCTGTGGCCGCTGTTAAAGATCAATGAATATTCACTGCTCTCCACACCTATGGGAGTGGAGAGCAGTGAGTATTCATTGCCTTAAGTAGTGAGCACACGTGAATGCCCGGCAGCTGCAGAAAGACGGCAGCTGTGGCCAACAGTGTATCTGCTATTAAAGAAACATTAATATTCACTGCTCTCCACTCCCATCGGCGTGGAGAGCAGTGAATATTTCCATTTAGCAGCGGGCACAGGAATTAGCCGCAGCCGCCAGCTTCTGACTCTTGTAACCCGCTGCTCTGCCGCTCCCCCACCTCCACAGCCAGAGCAGGTACATCCGGACTATAAGATGCACCTCCCCCAGGGACTAGTTTTAGCTTTGAATATCATTCATTTTACACTTTATATAAGATACTGAAATACATTAAAAAATGACCTGAAAACATGATTCTCCAGTTCAGTGCAAAGTAAAATATATACATATACACACAACCAACTTTTTGGTCATGTTTCTTTCCATTTTTTGGGGAAGACTTAAAGTGGTTGTCCAGTTCAAAGTGATAAGTCAGAAGTCAATATGTGCTGCGAGGATTCACCGGTTTCAGACCCGGGACCGGAGGGTATGTACGAGGTATACATACTCCTGGCCAGTCGGTGCGACCTCAATCTCCATACACTTGCACTAAGTGAGGCTGCGCCCTGTCTAGTTACGCGGCTGACTAGAGGGCGCTGCCTCGCTCAATGAAAGTGTATATAGAGCGAGGTCTCACCCACTGGCGAGCAGTATGTATAAGGGTGGTTTCACATTTGCGTTTTTTTTTTTTGCGTTTTTGCGGTAAAAAACGCATGCTTTTTTTGTATGCGTTTTGATGCGTTTTTGCAACGCATGCGTTTTTTCTGCATGCGTTGTGTTGCAGAAATGCAACATGTAGTATTTTTAGCGGCGTTTTTTTTGCCGCAAAAAAAAGCATGCGTTTTTTTTGCGGCAAAAAAAAAAAGCATTGCTGTCTATGCAAGGCTACGTTCACATTTGCGTTGTGCGCCGCTGCGTCGGCGACGCAACGCACAACGCAAATAAAAACGCACCAAAACGCACACAAACGCTGCGTTTTGCGACGCATGCGTCGTTTTTTGCCGAAATTTCAACGCCAAAAAAATGCAACTTGTTGCGCTTTCTTTGCCCGACGCTTGCGGCCAAAAAAACGCATGCGTCGCACAACGCAGCACAACGCATGTCCATGCGTCCCCCATGTTAAATATAGGGGCGCATGACGCATGCGTCGCCGCTGCGTTTCCCGACGCTGCATCGGGAAACGCTAATGTGAACGTAGCCTAAACGCATGCGTTTTTAAAAAAAAAACAACACACTGATAAACCACCCTACACCATAAAATTGATAAAGGGATCCTAACCCTACCCCTAATCCCTTTAAGGGTAGGGTTAGGGGTAGGATCCCTTTAGGGTTAGGGGTAGGGTTAGGATCCCTACCCCTAACCCAACCCCTAACCCTAGCTCTTTCTGTTTATAGTGGGTTTTTTACTTTATTTTGATGATTGGCAGCTGTCACACATTTAAAAAAACGCAAACGCATGAAAAAACGCATGTAAACGCGTCAAAACACCGTGTTTTTTTTTCACCACATGCAAAAACGCATGCATCAAAAAAACGCAGCATTTGCACGCGTTTACATGCGTTTTTTCACCATGCTTTTTTTTTAAAAACACATGCGTTTTGAAACGCAAGTATGAAACCAGCCTAAAGCCCCCGTCACACATAGTGAGATCGCTAGCGAGATAGCTGCTGAGTCACAAGTTTTGTGACGCAACAGCGACCTCAGTAGCGATCTCGCTATGTGTGACATGTAGCAGCGACCAGGCCCCTGCTGTGAGATCGCTGGACGTGTCGGAATGGCCTGGACCGTTTTTTGATCGTTGAGGTCCCGCTGGGTAGCACACAGCGCTGTGTTTGACACCTTACCAACGACCTCGTTGACAGGACGTCCCAATGAATCGTCATGAAATAGCATCGTTGTACAGGTCGCTACATCGCTGCTGCGTCGTTGGGGAGATCGCACTGTGTGACATCTCACCAGCGACCACATAGCGACGCAGCAACGATCCCTGACAGGTCGTATCGTTGTCGGGATCGCTTAAGCGTCGCTATGTGTGACGGGGCCCTTTACTCGTACATACCCTCCGATCCCGGGTCTGAAACTGGAGAATCCCCACAGCATGCACTAGGGGGATTCCTATGTCTGCAGTCACACATAGTGACTGCAAACTTATTGATTTGGACCTGACAACCTCTAAGGAAAGTGATGAAAAAAAATGCACTTGTTTTTTCCCTTCCAGCTTCTACACTGTAGTAGCTAAATATTTGTAAAGATTAGACTAGACTTTCACAGATGCGGTAATTCCAAATATGATCCTTTATATAATGTGAACGGGAAATAGGAGATTTTTGTTCCCCCGTTGCTGCTGGTAGAGGCAAGTGCTGTTCAAATTCACAAAATCCGCTCTAATCATCATTCGGATTTGGCTCCTGAATGCTGTGTGTAATATATCACTTCATATAAAGAACAGGAGAATCTGTTTCATTATTGTTACTGGCCAAGTGTTTCACTTACATGAGGTTCACCGCAACCCCAACAGCTGCGGTTATCAGCATTATATCTCCATTTATAGTGTAGTCCATGTGAATAGTTCTCTGAACAGCTTCATACAGCAAAAATCCAGTGAGAACGTAGATTAGCAATACACTGATGATGGCCGACAGAACCTCTGCGAGGACAGTAAGAGAAGATTAGGGGAAACGATAACACACCAGACAGCACATACATTAGCCAAGCAATACAAAGACTGGAAATTAGATCAGTGGGAATCTATACTGTGGTCCGAGAAGTCTACGTTTTAGATTTTTGTGAAATGCAGAAAAGGTGACTGGAGGGTTTCTACAGCTTTGCTGCCTACCATGGAGAGGAAGGGGAGATGGTGCTTTGCTGCTGACACTGTTGGTGATTTATTCCAATTCAGGGCAAACCTACCCAGCATGGCTAGCCCAACATTATATAACAGGCCTTCCCATCTGGTTTGCACTTAGTGGTGCCATCATTTGTGATGCAACAGGACAATTACTCCAAACCTTCTCCATTCTATGTAAGAGCTGTGTGGCTAAGGAGGAAGAGGGATGGAGTGCAGTTCAGATGACATGGCCTCCGCCATCACCTGAGCTCAACCCAATTGAGATGGTTCGGGATGAGTCCGACCACAAAGTAAAAGCCACAGCAGCCAACAAGTGTTCAGAACCTCAGGGAACTACTTCGAGGCTGTTAACAGCCATTCCAGGTGAGTACCTGATGAACCTGCTTGAGAGAATGTCAAGGGGATAAAAAGCTGTCAGAGTAAGGAAAGGGTTATTGAGCGAAACCGAAGGTGTAGGCCATGATCACACCTGAAGTACTTGGTGACTTTTTTACCTCAGTATTTCTAAGTCAAAACCAGGAGAGGAACAATCAGAGGAGACGTATAATGGAAACACGTCACCACTTCTGCATTTATCACCCACTCCTGGTTGTGGCTTACAAATACTGAGGTAAAAAAACTCACCAAATACTGAGGAAAAATACTGACCAAACACTGAGGAAAAATACTGACTAAATACCGAATGTGTACAAGTGATCTAACACATATTTTGACTGAGCTATGGGGCTATGTGCACACACTACAGATTACTCTGCAGATTTTTCCGGACTGATTTTGGTAAATGCGCAGATAAGCGCTAGTAGGTGCGAAACGGCCGTCGTCAAGCTGCTGCCCACTCCTGTCCTCACTCCCCCGGCCAACATGCTTTTTTACTACAAATAAAGAGCGGAATTTCTACAAAAGACCGGTGAGTGCCATCTGCTTTTCTTTAGAGGATTTATAACATTTTGGTTTGTTTCATAAGTTTCTTTACTCATTTTCATTTGCGTATTTTTGTGATTTTGTTGCCTGCAGTCTGAATCTACAATTTGCACATTCTCCCCTCTTCCCCCCCAAAAAAAGTTTCCAAACTTTTGCCCAATACTTTTTAGAATTGAAGATACATAACCCCTTAATGACCGCCGATACGTCTTTTTACTGACCTGAGACATAAGAGAATAGCATCCCCATACATGTGACAATCCCACAGCTGTCAGATGTCCACTATAGCTGACAACTTGCTGCATCAGCCACGATCAGTGTTTGCACCGTATATATCTGTTTAACTCCTTAGATACTGCTCTCAATAGTGACTACATCATATAAATGGTTAACAGAGTGTGGCTTCTCCCTCTTTATCCCCACCGGCACCCTGAGATCATGATTGCATGGTCCTGATGTTTGCCATGGCAATTCACGGCCAAATAGCAGCCAGTCTGCCGGCTACAGTCGCCTGCTCAGTAGTTAACATTTAGGTGGTAAATATAAACTTTTTCATTCCTGTTATGCCACTTTGTATTAATTCCTGAAAAATCACCTGAAGGGTTAATGAACTACCTGACAGCAATTTTCAATATGTCGGGGAAAGGGGGTCTGTTTTTAAAATGGTATCACTTTTGGAGGTTTTCCAAAATATAGGCCCCCCAAAGTCACTTCAAACCTGAATAGGTCCTTCAAAAACAAAACACATTTTGTAAATTTCCTTGAAAAAATAATGAAAAATTACAAAATGACAAAGACCCTGATTCCAGTGATGTGTCACATACTGAGCTGCTTGTTGTAATTGTCATAAAATCAATCTTATCAGGATATCATCACTAGAGGACTAGTTAACCTGCTGCCAGGTAGTCAAGCATAGTCATGAGCTCTGTATAACCCTGTCTCTGACCGCATTCTGTGTACACTGTACATGGGCAGAGAGATGCCAATCTGTGGTGTAGGTGGGGTTCCACAGAGCTCAACATTCAGAGCACTGCTAGGTCTGCAGCACAGAAACTGTTATTTTATCAAAATGACAGCAAGCAGCCCAGTAAGTGATACATCACTGAATTCAGGGTCTCTACACCTACATTATAATGCTCTCAGATGGCATAGCAAAAATCTGGTTACAGATTCCAGTTATGGCCCTTTCAGGCTTTGTCATTAGGGAGTTAAATGAAACGTTATCAGTCAAAGGTCAGCGATTTACAAACATCCACTGCTGGGAATATAACTAACACCAGTTTTTCGTTCTTTAGCTAGTCTAAGCTAAACTTACCCAAGCGATGAAATCCAAAGGTAAAACGCTTGTTTGGAGACTTTGCAGACAACCACAGTGCAAGCAAGGTCAGAATAATACTGCTGAGATCAGTAAGCATATGAAGCGCATCGGTCATGATCGCCAGGCTGTTGGCAATATACCCACCTGTTATAAAAGGATTAAAAAGTTAAGTATGCTGAAAGGAATTCTGTTATAAGACGGCCAGCAGGCAGAACATTTACGCAACGTGTGCAGCCACAGATGAGATCGCGGAAACACATAATACAAACAGCAAACTGATCACAGGGACCCAGGAGCCGGGACCCCCAGAGATCAGGGAAGACCATGGTGCTCAGGCCTCTTAATATCACCCACCTGGTCAGTAGAGGTGCAGCAGGACACTGGGCAGTATAGTGGCTGATATACCCATGTGTTGCCCAGTAAGTACCGGGCATGGGTCCCATTAACTAGAATAGGGCCATTGTACGATGCTCACTGGCTTCGAGCATGTGCAGACAGTAGAGATCAGGTGATCTGCTGGAAAGAGTCGAAGATGTTCCAATTCTACAAAACCTGTTTGATGAGAACATCGGTGATATCTTCAGAGGGAGAAGCCTTCCGGTTACTCAAGATATTTTGCCAAGGTTCTGAGCTATAATTGTGTGGGTGACCATCATCAGAACCAGTCAGAAGCATCAGAGTATCCTAAGTTTATGTAAGAAACCTCGTACTTAGTCTAATGTTACACTGGGTTGAGGAAACAGAAAAAGAAAAGCTAAGAGATGGAGCATGGACTTCTATTACTGAAGATGAGGCCCAGACACCATCTTAATCTAAGCCGACAACCATCTCTCCTGACCCCGCCACCCACCGGAGCATCTCTGTGTTCTCTACCAGAGCTGCTACCACAATCATCTGACTGGGACTATTCTATGGATCTATGTGAATTAATTCCCACAACACAATCCTTATCCCCACCAACATAATCTGCGGAGGGCAGTATGGCGGCCCACATACACATTAGATGGTTGGTCCATCCTGACAAAAGTGGCAGATTTGGCCACTTTTATCCAATGATTGTGAAGGTCTATAGTCAGCCTGGTGAGGCCCAGGGTGAGAAGCCCTGGTCTAGTTGATCACTGCTTAAAGGGGTTTTCTAGATTATTAAAAGGATAATTCATACGGCTCAGATGTAAAGTTAAGCAAAAAGAGTCACCAGACCAGAGCACTAGGAACCAATCCATTCGCCGGCTGCAGCGTCTTCCTCACTAGTCAGCGACTGGCTGAGCAGGTGCGTCCTGGGTGGCAGAGACAGGAGCAGGAAGACCCCGACCTGCCGGAAATCCCTGACACTATAATTTCTCTAATTGCTGGGGAGGGGATATTCCAACCCAAGCCACCTGAGTATACGAGACAGGAATACAAACCCCTTTAACCCCATCAACTGGAAAACCCCTTTAAAATATTTTCACATGGGAAACCCCTCACATACCAGTAGGGATATAAAGTAGAGCCACTGGTGATCGCGGCTGGTATCTGTTGTAGGTAATCACACAGCAGTCCTACATCTCTGGGGTCAGTGAGGTCCTACAAATATATATGAAGGGTACGTGATGGGCCCCTCTAACTATAGAGCATAGCATTTCCCATACAATGTGTGATGGCCCCCACTGGGGGAGCACAGAATTCTAAATGGGATGGACCTCACCGACTATAAAGGGGCACAGAATTACCCCTATAGTGTGATGGACCCTGCTAACTATAAGGGGGCACTGCATTACCCCTATAGTGTGATGGGCTGCGCTGGCTATAAGGGGCACCCCACCGCCCCAGTACTGTGGACTGCGCTGACTATAAGGGGCACACGATTTCCTCTAGTGTGATTGACTGCGCTGACTATAAGGGGGCACAACATTTAATCTGTAGTGTGATGGACCCCGCTGACTGTAACGGGGCATCTAACTGCCCCAGTAGTGTGATGGACTGCACCGACTCCAGGGGGGCACCGCATTTCTTCTATACTGTGAAGGACCGCACTGACTATAAGGGGGGCACCCCACAGCCGCGGTAGTGTGATTGACTGCGCTGAGTATAGAGGGCACCACATTTCCTCTATAGTGTGATGGATCGCACTGACTATAAGGGGCCACCCCACCACCTGATAGTGTGATGGACCGCACTGACTAGGGGTGCACCCCACCGCCCCAATAGTGTGATGGACTGCACAGACTATAGGGGGTACCCCACCGACCCGATAGTGTGATGGATTGTGCTGACTATAGGGGGGCACCGCACTTCCCCTAGAGTTCGATGGACCGCACTGACTATAAGAGGGCACCCCACCGCCCGATAGTGTGATGGACTGTGCTGAATATAGGGGGGCACCGCATTTCCTCTATAGTGTGATGGATCGCACTGACTATAGGGGGCATCGCATTTCCTCTACAGTGTGTTGGATTGCACTGATTATAGGGGGGCACACCACAGCCCCGACAGTGTGATGGACTGTGCTGACTATAGGGGGGCACACCACCACCCCATAGTGTGATGGACTGTGCTGACTATAGGGGGGCACACCACCACCCCATAGTGTGATGGACTGTGCTGACTATAGGGGGGCACACCACCACCCCATAGTGTGATGGACTGTGCTGACTATAGGGGGCACACCACCACCCCCATAGTGTGATGGACTGTGCTGACTATAGGAGGCAACACACTTCCCCTTCAGTGTGACGGATCGCACTAACTATAGGGGGGCACACCACCACCCCCATAATGTGATGGATCACACTATCTATAGGGGGGCACACCACCACCCCCATAGTGTGATGGACTGTGCTGACTATAGGGGGGCACACCACCACCCCCATTGTGTGATGGACTGTGCTGACTATAGGGGGGGCACACCACCGCCCCCATAGTGTGATGGACTGTGCTGACTATAGGGGGGGCACACCACCACCCCCATAGTGCGATGGACTGTGCTGACTATAGGGGGGCACACCACCACCCCATAGTGTGATGGACTGTGCTGACTATAGGGGGGCACACCACCACCCCCATAGTGTGATGGACTGTGCTGACTATAGGGGGCACACCACCACCCACATAGTGTGATGGACTGTGCTGACTATTGGGGGGCACCGCACTTCCCCTGCAGTGTGATGGACTGTGCTGATTATAGGGGGGCACACCACCGCCCCCATAGTGTGATGGACTGTGCTGACTATAGGGGGGGCACACCACCACCCCCATAGTGTGATGGACTGTGCTGACTATAGGGGGGGCACACCACCGCCCCCATAGTGTGATGGACTGTGCTGACTATAGGGGGGGCACACCACCGCCCCCATAGTGTGATGGACTGTGCTGACTATAGGGGGGGCACACCACCGCCCACATAGTGTGATGGACTGTGCTGACTATTGGGGGGCACCGCACTTCCCCTGCAGTGTGATGGACTGTGCTGACTATTGGGGGGCACCGCACTTCCCCTGCAGTGTGATGGACTGTGCTGACTATAGGGGGGCACACCACCGCCCCCATAGTGTGATGGACTGTGCTGACTATAGGGGGGGCACACCACCACCCCCATAGTGTGATGGACTGTGCTGACTATTGGGGGGCACCGCACTTCCCCTTCAGTGTGATGGAAGCTCCTGAATAGCACGTCCCACGGTACCAGCACCGCTCCATCACTAACCATACAGACAGGTGCTGGGAGTTGTAGTTCCCCTGCCGCACTCACCGATCAGCTCGGCCACCATGAACAGCAGGTAGAGGACGGCCGCCAGCCCCAGCCTCCTCTTCACCAGGCGCTGCCTCGTCCTCTCCCGCTGCTGGCGGCAGCTGTCGCACGGCTCTGCCCGGGTCTCTCTTTCCAGCAGGGAGTCGTCATCCGAGGACGGGGTCGGAGGTCCGCCATTTATCGCTGGGGCATCATCCGCCACCAGGACCCGCAGCTTATTGAACCGTGGGAGCTCGTCCTCCGCCGCCACCTCATCCGGGTAGTCGAAGCCGGCGTCATCGCTCAGGTACGGGGGCTGCTCACCTCTGCGGAGCTTCACACGTACAGCGCTCCACCAGGCGTGAGGCCGCCACATGGCAGCCGGCCTCCAGCACCCTCACAGCGGAGACCCGTCCTCCCTCTCTCCCCGATGTGCCTGTCTGACACTGCTACTTCCGGGTTTCTGTCCCAAACAAGTCGTCACATGATCTCATAGTAGCCCCGCCCTACTAGGAGGCGGTCAGATGACTCGATAAACCCGTTAGGTCACATGACTGGCGGGAACGCGCGCCGCTCACAGCTGGAGGAGTTTCCTTCATTCTTGTGCACGAGCTTTAAGCAGACTCACGTGACGGGGACGCGCTCATCCGCACAACGTACCAGTGACTGATGGGTTGAGCCTAGAGTGTATGGGCTCCTTCCAGGTCCTGACTGCAGCCCATACACTCTAGCCGGCTCACTGGTGAAGATGCTAGACTGTATGGGCTCCTTCCTGGTTTCCTGACTGCAGTCCATACACTCTAGCCGGCTCAGTACTGAAGACGCTAGAGTGTATGGGCTCTTTCCAGGTCACCTGACTTCAGCCCATACAGTGTAGCCGGCTCACTGTGAAGATGCTAGAGTGTATGGGCTGCAGTCAGGTATATATTATTGAAGATAGCAGACTTTATGGGCGGCTGCCTGGCCCTGACTGCAGCCCATACATGACACTAGACTGTATGTGCTCCTTCAAGGTATAAATTATTAAAACCAGCAGAATATATGGGCTCCTGCCAGGTCCTGACTGCAGCCCATACAGTCTAGTCAGCTCACTGGTGAAGACACTAGACTGTATGGGCTCCTGTCAGGTATATAGTATGGTAGATACAGACTGTACGGGCTCCTGTCAGGTATATATTATTGTAGATATAGACTGTACGGGCTCCTGTCAGGTATATACTATGGTAGATACAGACTGTACGGGCTCCTGTCAGGTATATATTATTGTAGATATAGACTGTACGGGCTCCTGTCAGGTATATATTATTGTAGATATAGACTGTACGGGCTCCTGTCAGGTATATATTATTGTAGATACAGACTGTACGGACTCCTGTCAGGTATATATTATTGTAGATATAGACTGTACGGACTCCTGTCAGGTATATATTATTGTAGATACAGACTGTACGGACTCCTGTCAGGTATATATTATTGTAGATATAGACTGTACGGACTCCTGTCAGGTATGTATTATTGTAGATACAGACTGTACGGACTCCTGTCAGGTATATATTATTGTAGATATAGACTGTACGGGCTCCTGTCAGGTATATACTATGGTAGATACAGACTGTACGGGCTCCTGTCAGGTATATATTATTGTAGATATAGACTGTACGGGCTCCTGTCAGGTATATATTATTGTAGATATAGACTGTACGGGCTCCTGTCAGGTATATAGTATGGTAGATACAGACTGTACGGGCTCCTGTCAGGTATATATTATTGTAGATATAGACTGTACGGGCTCCTGTCAGGTATATACTATGGTAGATACAGACTGTACGGGCTCCTGTCAGGTATATATTATTGTAGATACAGACTACGGGCTCCTGTCAGGTATATATTATTGTAGATATAGACTGTACGGACTCCTGTCAGGTGTATATTATTGTAGATATAGACTGTACGGGCTCCTGTCAGGTATATATTATTGTAGATATAGACTGTACGGGCTCCTGTCAGGTATATAGTATGGTAGATACAGACTGTACGGGCTCCTGTCAGGTATATATTATTGTAGATATAGACTGTACGGGCTCCTGTCAGGTATATACTATGGTAGATACAGACTGTACGGGCTCCTGTCAGGTATATATTATTGTAGATATAGACTGTACGGGCTCCTGTCAGGTATATATTATTGTAGATACAGACTGTACGGACTCCTGTCAGGTATATATTATTGTAGATATAGACTGTACGGACTCCTGTCAGGTATGTATTATTGTAGATACAGACTGTACGGACTCCTGTCAGGTATATATTATTGTAGATATAGACTGTACGGGCTCCTGTCAGGTATATACTATGGTAGATACAGACTGTACGGGCTCCTGTCAGGTATATATTATTGTAGATATAGACTGTACGGGCTCCTGTCAGGTATATATTATTGTAGATACAGACTGTACGGACTCCTGTCAGGTATATATTATTGTAGATATAGACTGTACGGACTCCTGTCAGGTATGTATTATTGTAGATACAGACTGTACGGACTCCTGTCAGGTATATATTATTGTAGATATAGACTGTACGGGCTCCTGTCAGGTATATACTATGGTAGATACAGACTGTACGGGCTCCTGTCAGGTATATATTATTGTAGATATAGACTGTACGGGCTCCTGTCAGGTATATATTATTGTAGATATAGACTGTACGGGCTCCTGTCAGGTATATAGTATGGTAGATACAGACTGTACGGGCTCCTGTCAGGTATATATTATTGTAGATATAGACTGTACGGGCTCCTGTCAGGTATATACTATGGTAGATACAGACTGTACGGGCTCCTGTCAGGTATATATTATTGTAGATACAGACTACGGGCTCCTGTCAGGTATATATTATTGTAGATATAGACTGTACGGACTCCTGTCAGGTGTATATTATTGTAGATATAGACTGTACGGGCTCCTGTCAGGTATATATTATTGTAGATATAGACTGTACGGGCTCCTGTCAGGTATATAGTATGGTAGATACAGACTGTACGGGCTCCTGTCAGGTATATATTATTGTAGATATAGACTGTACGGGCTCCTGTCAGGTATATACTATGGTAGATACAGACTGTACGGGCTCCTGTCAGGTATATATTATTGTAGATATAGACTGTACGGGCTCCTGTCAGGTATATATTATTGTAGATACAGACTGTACGGACTCCTGTCAGGTATATATTATTGTAGATATAGACTGTACGGACTCCTGTCAGGTATGTATTATTGTAGATACAGACTGTACGGACTCCTGTCAGGTATATATTATTGTAGATATAGACTGTACGGGCTCCTGTCAGGTATATACTATGGTAGATACAGACTGTACGGGCTCCTGTCAGGTATATATTATTGTAGATATAGACTGTACGGGCTCCTGTCAGGTATATATTATTGTAGATATAGACTGTACGGGCTCCTGTCAGGTATATAGTATGGTAGATACAGACTGTACGGGCTCCTGTCAGGTATATATTATTGTAGATATAGACTGTACGGGCTCCTGTCAGGTATATACTATGGTAGATACAGACTGTACGGGCTCCTGTCAGGTATATATTATTGTAGATACAGACTACGGGCTCCTGTCAGGTATATATTATTGTAGATATAGACTGTACGGACTCCTGTCAGGTGTATATTATTGTAGATATAGACTGTACGGGCTCCTGTCAGGTATATATTATTGTAGATATAGACTGTACGGGCTCCTGTCAGGTATATAGTATGGTAGATACAGACTGTACGGGCTCCTGTCAGGTATATATTATTGTAGATATAGACTGTACGGGCTCCTGTCAGGTATATACTATGGTAGATACAGACTGTACGGGCTCCTGTCAGGTATATATTATTGTAGATATAGACTGTACGGGCTCCTGTCAGGTATATATTATTGTAGATACAGACTGTACGGACTCCTGTCAGGTATATATTATTGTAGATATAGACTGTACGGACTCCTGTCAGGTATGTATTATTGTAGATACAGACTGTACGGACTCCTGTCAGGTATATATTATTGTAGATATAGACTGTACGGGCTCCTGTCAGGTATATACTATGGTAGATGCAGACTGTACGGGCTCCTGTCAGGTATATATTATTGTAGATATAGACTGTACGGGCTCCTGTCAGGTATATATTATTGTAGATATAGACTGTACGGGCTCCTGTCAGGTATATAGTATGGTAGATACAGACTGTACGGGCTCCTGTCAGGTATATATTATTGTAGATATAGACTGTACGGGCTCCTGTCAGGTATATACTATGGTAGATACAGACTGTACGGGCTCCTGTCAGGTATATATTATTGTAGATACAGACTACGGGCTCCTGTCAGGTATATATTATTGTAGATATAGACTGTACGGACTCCTGTCAGGTGTATATTATTGTAGATATAGACTGTACGGGCTCCTGTCAGGTATATATTATTGTAGATATAGACTGTATGGGCTCCTGTCAGGTATATATAATTGTAGATATAGACTGTACGGGCTCCTGTCAGGTATATATTATTGTAGATATAGACTGTACGGGCTCCTGTCAGGTATATATTATTGTAGATATAGACTGTACGGGCTCCTGTCAGGTATGTATTATTGTAGATATCGACTGTACGGGCTCCTGTCAGGTATATATTATTGTAGATATGGACTGTACGGACTCCTGTCAGGTATATATTATTGTAGATACAGACTGTACGGACTCCTGTCAGGTATGTATTATTGTAGATATAGACTGTACGGACTCCTGTCAGGTATGTATTATTGTAGATATAGACTGTACGGGCTCCTGTCAGGTATGTATTATTGTAGATATCGACTGTACGGGCTCCTGTCAGGTATATATTATTGTAGATATAGACTGTACGGGCTCCTGTCAGGTATATATTATTGTAGATATAGACTGTACGGGCTCCTGTCAGGTATGTATTATTGTAAATATAGACTGTACGGGCTCCTGTCAGGTATGTATTATTGTAGATATCGACTGTACGGGCTCCTGTCAGGTATATATTATTGTAGATATGGACTGTACGGACTCCTGTCAGGTATATATTATTGTAGATACAGACTGTACGGACTCCTGTCAGGTATGTATTATTGTAGATATAGACTGTACGGGCTCCTGTCAGGTATATACTATGGTAGATACAGACTGTACGGGCTCCTGTCAGGTATATATTATTGTAGATATGGACTGTACGGACTCCTGTCAGGTATATATTATTGTAGATACAGACTGTACGGACTCCTGTCAGGTATATATTATTGTAGATATAGACTGTACGGGCTCCTGTCAGGTATATACTATGGTAGATACAGACTGTACGGGCTCCTGTCAGGTATATATTATTGTAGATATAGACTGTACGGGCTCCTGTCAGGTATATATTATTGTAGATATAGACTGTACGGGCTCCTGTCAGGTATATAGTATGGTAGATACAGACTGTACGGGCTCCTGTCAGGTATATATTATTGTAGATATAGACTGTACGGGCTCCTGTCAGGTATATATTATTGTAGATACAGACTACGGGCTCCTGTCAGGTATATATTATTGTAGATATAGACTGTACGGACTCCTGTCAGGTGTATATTATTGTAGATATAGACTGTACGGGCTCCTGTCAGGTATATATTATTGTAGATATAGACTGTATGGGCTCCTGTCAGGTATATATAATTGTAGATATAGACTGTACGGGCTCCTGTCAGGTATATATTATTGTAGATATAGACTGTACGGGCTCCTGTCAGGTATATATTATTGTAGATATAGACTGTACGGGCTCCTGTCAGGTATGTATTATTGTAGATATCGACTGTACGGGCTCCTGTCAGGTATATATTATTGTAGATATGGACTGTACGGACTCCTGTCAGGTATATATTATTGTAGATACAGACTGTACGGACTCCTGTCAGGTATGTATTATTGTAGATATAGACTGTACGGACTCCTGTCAGGTATGTATTATTGTAGATATAGACTGTACGGGCTCCTGTCAGGTATGTATTATTGTAGATATCGACTGTACGGGCTCCTGTCAGGTATATATTATTGTAGATATAGACTGTACGGGCTCCTGTCAGGTATATATTATTGTAGATATAGACTGTACGGGCTCCTGTCAGGTATGTATTATTGTAAATATAGACTGTACGGGCTCCTGTCAGGTATGTATTATTGTAGATATCGACTGTACGGGCTCCTGTCAGGTATATATTATTGTAGATATGGACTGTACGGACTCCTGTCAGGTATATATTATTGTAGATACAGACTGTACGGACTCCTGTCAGGTATGTATTATTGTAGATATAGACTGTACGGGCTCCTGTCAGGTATGTATTATTGTAGATATCGACTGTACGGGCTCCTGTCAGGTGTATATTATTGTAGATATAGACTGTACGGGCTCCTGTCAGGTGTATATTATTGTAGATATAGACTGTACGGGCTCCTGTCAGGTATGTATTATTGTAGATATAGACTGTACGGGCTCCTGTCAGGTATGTATTATTGTAGATCTCGACTGTACGGGCTCCTGTCAGGTATATATTATTGTAGATATGGACTGTACGGACTCCTGTCAGGTATATATTATTGTAGATACAGACTGTACGGACTCCTGTCAGGTATGTATTATTGTAGATATAGACTGTACGGGCTCCTGTCAGGTATGTATTATTGTAGATATCGACTGTACGGGCTCCTGTCAGGTGTATATTATTGTAGATATAGACTGTACGGGCTCCTGTCAGGTGTATATTATTGTAGATATAGACTGTACGGGCTCCTGTCAGGTGTATAGTATTGTAGATATAGACTGTACGGGCTCCTGTCAGGTATATATTATTGTAGATATAGACTGTACGGACTCCTGTCAGGTATATATTATTGTAGATATAGACTGTACGGGCTCCTGTCAGGTGTATAGTATTGTAGATATAGACTGTACGGGCTCCTGTCAGGTATGTATTATTGTAGATATAGACTGTACGGACTCCTGTCAGGTATGTATTATTGTAGCTATAGACTGTACGGGCTCCTGTCAGGTATATATTATTGTAGATATGGACTGTACGGGCTCCTGTCAGGTATATATTATTGTAGATACAGACTGTATGGGCTCCTGTCAGGTATATAGTATGGTAGATACAGACTGTACGGGCTCCTGTCAGGTATATATTATTGTAGATACAGACTGTACGGACTCCTGTCAGGTATATATTATTGTAGATATAGACTGTACGGGCTCCTGTCACGTGTATATTATTGATGTCAGAATGTATGGGCCCCTGTCAGGTATATATTAGTGATGGTATCAGAATGTATGGGCCCATCAGGTATATATTAATGATGGTATCAGAATGTATGGGCCCATCAGGTATATATTAATGATGGTATCAGAATGTATGGGCTCCTGTCAGGTATATATTAGTGATGGTATCAGAATGTATGGGCTCCTGTCAGGTATATATATTATTGATGGTATCAGAATGTATGGGCCCCTGTCAGGTATATATTATTATTGATATCAGAATGTACGGGCCCCTGTCAGGTATATGTTATTGATGATATCAGAATGTATGGGCCCCTATCAGGTATATATTATTGATATCAGAATGTATGGGCTCCTGTCAGGTATATATTAGTGATGATATCAGAATGTATGGGCCCCTGTCAGGTATATATTAGTGATGGTATCAGAATGTATGGGCTCCTGTCAGGTATATATTAATGATGGTATCAGAATGTATGGGCTCCTGTCAGGTATATATTACTGATGGTATCAGAATGTACGGGCCCCTGTCAGGTATATGTTACTGATGATATCAGAATGTATGGGCCCCTATCAGGTATATATTATTGATATCAGAATGTATGGGCTCCTGTCAGGTATATATTAGTGATGATATCAGAATGTATGGGCCCCTGTCAGGTATATATTACTGATGATATCAGAATGTATGGGCCCCTGTCAGGTATATATTAGTGATGGTATCAGAATGTATGGGCTCCTGTCAGGTATATATTAATGATGGTATCAGAATGTATGGGCTCCTGTCAGGTATATATTACTGATGATATCAGAATGTATGGGCCCCTGTCAGGTATATATTACTGATGATATCAGAATGTACGGGCTCCTGTCAGGTATATATTACTGATGATATCAGAATGTATGGGCCCCTATCAGGTATATATTATTGATATCAGAATGTACGGGCTCCTGTCAGGTATATATTAGTGATGATATCAGAATGTATGGGCTCCTGTCAGGTATATATTAGTGATGATATCAGAATGTATGGGCCCCTGTCAGGTATATATTACTGATGATATCAGAATGTATGGGCCCCTGTCAGGTATATATTAGTGATGGTATCAGAATGTATGGGCCCCTGTCAGGTATATATTACTGATGATATCAGAATGTACGGGCTCCTGTCAGGTATATATTACTGATGATATCAGAATGTACGGGCTCCTGTCAGGTATATATTACTGATGATATCAGAATGTATGGGCCCCTATCAGGTATATATTATTGATATCAGAATGTACGGGCTCCTGTCAGGTATATATTAGTGATGATATCAGAATGTATGGGCTCCTGTCAGGTATATATTAGTGATGATATCAGAATGTATGGGCCCCTGTCAGGTATATATTACTGATGATATCAGAATGTATGGGCCCCTGTCAGGTATATATTAGTGATGGTATCAGAATGTATGGGCTCCTGTCAGGTATATATTACTGATGATATCAGAATGTATGGGCTCCTGTCAGGTATATATTATTGATGGTATCAGAATGTATGGGCCCCTGTCAGGTATATATTACTGATGATATCAGAATGTATGGGCCCCTGTCAGGTATATATTACTGATGATATCAGAATGTACGGGCCCCTGTCAGGTATATGTTATTGATGATATCAGAATGTATAGGCCCCTATCAGGTATATATTATTGATATCAGAATGTATGGGCTCCTGTCAGGTATATATTACTGATGATATCAGAATGTATGGGCCCCTGTCAGGTATATATTACTGATGATATCAGAATGTACGGGCCCCTGTCAGGTATATGTTATTGATGATATCAGAATGTATAGGCCCCTATCAGGTATATATTATTGATATCAGAATGTATGGGCCCCTGTCAGGTATATATTAGTGATGATATCAGAATGTATGGGCCCCTGTCAGGTATATATTACTGATGATATCAGAATGTACGGGCCCCTGTCAGGTATATATTAATGATGGTATCAGAATGTATGGGCCCCTGTCAGGTATATATTAATGATGGTATCAGAATGTACGGGCTCCTGTCAGGTATATATTACTGATGATATCAGAATGTACGGGCCCCTGTCAGGTATATATTAATGATGGTATCAGAATGTATGGGCCCCTGTCAGGTATATATTAATGATGGTATCAGAATGTACGGGCTCCTGTCAGGTATATATTAATGATGATATCAGAATGTACGGGCCCCTGTCAGGTATATATTAATGATGGTATCAGAATGTATGGGCCCCTGTCAGGTATATATTACTGATGGTATCAGAATGTATGGGCCCCTGTCAGGTATATATTACTGATATCAGAATGTATGGGCCCCTATCAGGTATATATTATTGATGTCAGAATGTACGGGCCCCTGTCAGGTATATATTAATGATGGTATCAGAATGTATGGGCCCCTGTCAGGTATATATTAGTGATGATATCAGAATGTATGGGCCCCTGTCAGGTATATATTAGTGATGATATCAGAATGTATGGGCCCCTGTCAGGTATATATTAGTGATGGTATCAGAATGTATGGGCTCCTGTCAGGTATATATTAATGATGGTATCAGAATGTATGGGCTCCTGTCAGGTATATATTACTGATGATATCAGAATGTATGGGCCCCTGTCAGGTATATATTACTGATGATATCAGAATGTACGGGCTCCTGTCAGGTATATATTACTGATGATATCAGAATGTACGGGCTCCTGTCAGGTATATATTACTGATGATATCAGAATGTATGGGCCCCTATCAGGTATATATTATTGATATCAGAATGTACGGGCTCCTGTCAGGTATATATTAGTGATGATATCAGAATGTATGGGCTCCTGTCAGGTATATATTAGTGATGATATCAGAATGTATGGGCCCCTGTCAGGTATATATTACTGATGATATCAGAATGTATGGGCCCCTGTCAGGTATATATTAGTGATGGTATCAGAATGTATGGGCTCCTGTCAGGTATATATTACTGATGATATCAGAATGTATGGGCTCCTGTCAGGTATATATTATTGATGGTATCAGAATGTATGGGCCCCTGTCAGGTATATATTACTGATGATATCAGAATGTATGGGCCCCTGTCAGGTATATATTACTGATGATATCAGAATGTACGGGCCCCTGTCAGGTATATGTTATTGATGATATCAGAATGTATAGGCCCCTATCAGGTATATATTATTGATATCAGAATGTATGGGCTCCTGTCAGGTATATATTAGTGATGATATCAGAATGTATGGGCCCCTGTCAGGTATATATTACTGATGATATCAGAATGTACGGGCCCCTGTCAGGTATATATTAATGATGGTATCAGAATGTATGGGCCCCTGTCAGGTATATATTAATGATGGTATCAGAATGTACGGGCTCCTGTCAGGTATATATTACTGATGATATCAGAATGTACGGGCCCCTGTCAGGTATATATTAATGATGGTATCAGAATGTATGGGCCCCTGTCAGGTATATATTAATGATGGTATCAGAATGTACGGGCTCCTGTCAGGTATATATTAATGATGATATCAGAATGTACGGGCCCCTGTCAGGTATATATTAATGATGGTATCAGAATGTATGGGCCCCTGTCAGGTATATATTACTGATATCAGAATGTACGGGCCCCTGTCAGGTATATATTACTGATGATATCAGAATGTACGGGCCCCTGTCAGGTATATATTAGTGATGATATCAGAATGTACGGGCCCCTGTCAGGTATATATTAGTGATGATATCAGAATGTATGGGCCCCTGTCAGGTATATATTAGTGATGATATCAGAATGTATGGGCCCCTGTCAGGTATATATTACTGATGATATCAGAATGTATGGGCCCCTGTCAGGTATATATGCTGCGATTGTTCTCGTATGCCGATTCGGCATGAAAAAATAATCACAGATGTGATCTGCCCCATAGATTAACACTGGTCCGAGTGCCATGCGATGTTTTCTCACATAGCGCTCGTCCGTATTCTACGCTAGTGTGACCCCGGCCTTAAACTTATGAAGAGACACAGACCACCTGCAGCTCAGCCTTCATCAATATTTAAATTACAAGTTTTTCACCATCCAAAAAATGCTATTTTTTACCTAGTTCCATAGGTTTCTTAAAGGGAACCTGTCACCAGGTTTTCCCCATATATTGTACCACCAGAACCTATATGCCCTTATACACACCCTTCTACAGTGCTGTACCGTACATACCGTATATACTCGAGCATAAGCTGAGATTTTCAGCCCACTTTTTTGGGCTGAAAGTGACCCTCTCGGCTTATACTCAAGTCATTGTCGGCGGGGGAGGGGGAGCGGCGGCTGTCACATACTCACCTGCTCCCGGCGCGGTCCCTGCATGTCCGATGGTCTCCGGGCAGCTCTTCCTTTGTTCAACGGTCACGTGGAACCGCTCATTAATGAATATGGATGCATATTCATTACTTTAATGAGCTGTCCGTGACAGCTGAACATAGGAAGACGCTGCCGACTCCCGGAGACCATCTGACAGTGAGAAGCTGCCAGGGACCGCGTCGGGGGCAGGTGAGTATGACTGGGGAAGGTGAGCATTGCGCGATATTCACCTCTCCCCTTTCCACCGCTGCGGGCCGCTCTGTCCTCTGGCTGTGACTGTTTAGGTCAGAGGGCACGATGACGTAGTTAGTGTGCGCGCTGCCCTCTGCCTGAACAGTCAGTGCAGAGGATGGAAGACAGAGCAGCGCGCAGCAGTGGAAAGTGCCGGGGGCCTGAGCGAAGAGAGGCGAGTATGTGTTTTTTTTTTTATTTTATTCGCAGCAACAGCAAATGGGGCATAATGTGTGGAGCATCTCATGGGGCATAATGTGTGGAGCATCTCATGGGGCATAATCTATGGAGTAAAATCTATGGAACATCTTATGGGGCCATCAACCTTTATGCAGCATTGTATGGGGCAAAAGTTTCTATGAAGCATCTTATGGGGCCATTATTAACATTTGTGCAGCATTATATGGGGCATATTTTAATATGGAGCATCTTATGGGGCCATCATAAACTTTATGGAGCATTATATGGGGCTCCTCATTCAATATGGATATTCAAAAACACTTAACCTACTGATGTCTCAATTAATTTTACTTTTATTGGTATCTATTTTTATTTTTGACATTTACCAGTAGCTGCTGCATTTTCCACCCTAAGGCTTATACTCGAGTCATTAAGTTTTCCCAGTTTTTTGTGGCAAAACTAGGGGGGGAGGGTGGTCAGCTTCTACTCGAGTATATACGGTATGTCCCTAAGCCAATGTGCATAATGTAAATAACTTCTTATACTCACCTACGGGGCGGTCCGGTGTTATGTTTGGCGCTGGTCTTCATCCGGCACAGTCCTTCCCGTGGATGATGTGTTCTACATCATCCACACAACCTCCCTCATCACGCTTCTGTGCAGGAACACTTCTCTGCCGAGCACAAAGCAAAGTACTGCAACGGGCAGAAAGAAGTGCGATGCACAGGAGCACGATGGAAGACACCGTGTGGATGACATAGGACGCGTCATCGACTCAAAGAAAGAAGGACGGTGATAGAAGAGGAGAAGGCCCCGGATTAAGACTAGCAAAGCCCATTGTATGGGGCTAGGCAAGTCTTAAGGGCATACAGATAGTGGTTGTGCTTTATAAAATGCTGTATATAAGGGTATACAGGCAGTGGGCCTACTATATATACACAGCATTCTAGAATGCTGTATATAAAGGCATATAGATAGTGGTCGTACTTTATGTGGGGGGGGGGGGGGGCGGCGCAGAAACAATGTTTGAATACCCTGTAGTAAGTGAACGGCTACAGTGCAAGAAAATAAAGGGTACTTAGTTAACACTTTTTTGGGGGCCTGAGAAAGGAGTCAGAAAAGAGCATCGGGGCGGACGCGCTGCTGTGAATGTCAGTGTCTATATCTAGCACGTCATAATTTTCATAACCAGCAGAGGGAAAGCTGACAGCTGATGTTAATATTCTGGAAAGGAGCCAATAACCATAAAGGTTCCCAGGCTATTAATATCAGCTCACAGCTGTTTGCTTAGCCTTTACTGGCTATTTTACAGTGGGACACAAAATATTGACATGGGGTCCCCCTATAAAAGCTGTAGGCTGATATTAATAGTCTGTGAAGAGGCCATGGATATTGGCAGCCCCAGAGGCTAAAAACCATCAGCTCTCAGCCATCCCAGAAATGGCGCATCTTATAGATCTGCCAATTCTGGTACTTAGCCTCGCTCTTCCCACTTGCCCTGTAGCAGTGGGGCTCAGATTTGTGGGGTTGATGTCACCATTTTATTGTCAAGTAACATCAAGCCCACAGGTAAGTAATGGAGAGGCATCTATCAGACACCTCTCCATAAGTAAGCTGGCCTACTGTCACCTTACAATACAAAAGGTGACATTAACCCCTTATTACCCCATATGCCACCGCTACAGGGCAGTGAGAACAGAGGCTGAGTGCCAGAATTGGCGCATCTTACAGATGCACCTTTTCTGGGGTGGCAATAACCATGGTCCCTCTCTAGGCTATAATATCTGTCCTCAGTCACTGACTTTCCCTCAGAAAATTGTGTGGGAGCCCACGCCAGTTTTTTCAGTGAAAACATTTTTATTAAATGCATACAGGTCCCAAATTTTACACACACACATACTACTAACCGTATTAGTCACTGACCTATATAAATCTAACCGTTCTGCAATGGTTTACTGTATGTAAACCATGTCTCCTATCCTGCAATGATTTGACAGAAGCCGACAAATTAACTATTTGTAAATATTATAAGCTGTCAGTGTGATTTTACTGTACACTGCACCTGAATTGCAAGCCTTTAAAAGGACACCATTGCGTATTTCTCGCAAGTCAAACTGATGGCCCGTGTGGTATGAGTTTTTCTTGCATAAACAGACTTTCATTGGGGATTCTCGGCTGATATACGGTGCAAATCGCAGCATAGTGCAATTTCACTCGCACATATAATACGGCCGTGAAAAAAAAAAAAAGTGATGGGAGCTGCCCAACAGATTAACATTGGTCCGAGTGCTATGCAATTTTTTTTTCTCGCATAGCACTCGTCCGTATTCCTCTCTAGTGTGACTCCGGCCTTAAAGGGAAAATCATTCAAAATTTGAAAATTTCAATTTTTTAAAATTTCTGATATTTTTACAAAATAAAGCAAAACATTAACCCAAGTTTATCATTAGCCCAAGTTTACCATTATCATAAAGTCTAATATGTCAGGAAAAAAAACAACCTCAAAATCAATGGAATATGTTGAAGCATTCCAGAGTTATTACTACATAAAGTGACACTGGTCAGATTTTAAAAAATTGGCCCCGTCACTGAGGGGTTAAATGCTTGTACAAGTGAACATTGTTTCAAAAGTGGTTTACCTGTCTAAGACTGGTTTCACACCAGCGTTCGGCAGCCTTCTTCCTCCGTTAAGCCCCACCCACTGCTACACCTCTTTCAGCTCCGCCTACGTCTGCATGCATCCCCCATCATTAACATTGGGTACACAGGCACGTGTCGTTTTGACGATGCACTGAACTGCGTCGAACGCAACATGTTGCATTTTGTTGCGGTCGGTGCAGCATTAAAACAACGCATGCAGAGGCATCCGCTTGGCCTGCGTACCCAATGTTAAAGATAGGGTATGCAGGACGCATGCAGATGCAGGACGCATGCAGACGTAGGCGGAACTGAAGGAAGAGGTGCGGCATTGGGCGGGGCTTAACGGAGGAAGAAGGCTGCCATCCGCAGCCCTGCCGAATGCTGGTGTTAAACCAGCCCAAGGCTGTTATTATAACACCTTACGTCTTGCGCTAGGTTCACATTGCGTTAGTGCAATCCGTTAAGCGCATAGCGCTAGCGGATTGCGCTAACGCAATGTTTCTAGAGGGTCGGCGTTCACCCTCCCCGCTAGCGCAGATCCCTGATCTGCGGTAGCGAGGAACGGGCCTCAAAAGAACGGCACATCGCTAGCGCGTGCCGAAAATGGCATGCGCTAGTGATGCGCTTCAGCTAAAAGTAACATTGCTGTCCATGGGTGCGCTAATGGACCCGTTGCACGGCGTTAATTTCGACATTTTCGCCGTGCAACGCAGTCCGTTAGCGTTAACCCATTAACGCAATGTGAACCTAGCTTTACACATACATCATGGGCTTGTCCTGCCCTACGCATGAAATGAAAGACAAATACAATGTGGAGACTTAATCAGAGCAATGTTTTATTTACATTCAGAACTGGTTTAAGAGGTAAACAATTACCATTTCTCACAGAAATCTCAGACTTTTACTTATAGAAATACTGGATAAATATCATTTTAACAATAGATATAGAAATATTTCTAATTTTATAAAACTGCCTTTTTTTGCATAGAAAAACTTTATGCCTTTCCTTGTTTCATTTTATGCCTTTGCTTGTTTCATTTTATGCATTTCTAAAGTATTGTAAAAATGTAATATGCTGTTGGTGCATGCGGGCAGGACTGTCGGTAGGGTATGCGGCTCTGAAGCCCCCCCCCCCTCAGGCCTGCCTCCGGTGTCTGAGATTTCGGTGTCCCGGACCTGAGATCATAATACCGGCCTTGAATTGTGAAGGACACGGCAGCCGATCCTGAGAAACATCCAAGGTGGGAATGCCCCATCATGTCGAAGAGAGTCTGCTAGATCCAGGCCTAGCAGACCAGTACTGGTGGGTTCATGGATGCCAGGAGGGAGCTGGCCTAAAGGAAGGTCTCATCTTTTCCTGGCGGGTCAGGAAGTTGTCCCGTCGTTTTTTTTTTTTTGGACAGAACATTTCCAAAACAACCAAATTTGAACAGATCTCTTGGGAGGCAGACTTTAGTCCTCTGTTGCAGAAGCGAAGTACTCTTAAACTGATAGGCGCAGAGTAGGACGCACTAGAAAGTTGGCGTGCATGATTGTTCAGGGCGCTGGCGGTGTGGACCGGCCACCAGAGAAGGCCTAGACCAAAGCCTGGATATTTTAAGAGCAAGGTCACTGGAGCCTCTGGAAAATGTGGAGGCTGCATGAATAGGAAGGTTTCCTCAGGAGACGTCCACATTGCTCAGGGGAAAACTAGGACATATTTGTCCTGTGTTTTTTTTTTTTTAAAGTAGCCCCCTTACTGCCTCGTAGGATATACCAGTCCTTAAGATCACAAATCCTTTTTCGCAGAGCGATGATGAAGACGGGCATGGAATAACCTGGACGCAGAGAGGCGAGAGGGTAGGGCGATTCGTGGCATGAACGGTCCTCCGGGGAACCCCAAACACTCTTGATGTGTTAGGGCCTTGCCTCGTAGACCACAGATGATATGGTAGTGACAATTCTAGGTGGGAGATTAGAGTGACAATTCCACTGTCGCCCTCAAAAGCCATATCTGGGAAGAAAAAAAAAAATTAAAAAGAAAAATCGTTAATAAAAAAACCTCCCAAAACCTAAGGCCTAAACTGGGCTGGGCGGTCCAGACCCATGTCTTCCTCCTACTGACATTAAGTTAAAACAGATTAGCTTCGTGCTAGTTGGTGGTGTACCCTCCTCTACAGGAAATACCTAAATTTTTTTTTTTGCATAGCATAAGCAGCATACACCCATTTTTTTTTTGTGTACCCCAATGAAGCATTAGCTCCCCCACATCAACCAGAAGGCCACACAGCATAACCTCACTCCTCCAGTCAGAAACCTCCACCTCACATTAACCAGCGGACCCCACAGGATAAACCAAAAGGCCACCAGACATTCCCTCCCACAAGCGTAAATCCCCATATGACGCCCCCTGCCCCCAACCATAAATCCCATCAGACACCCCCCCAATCGGATGCCACCCCAGCTTAACCCCTCAGCATAAACCCCCATCGGACGTCCACCCCTCCTCCAAGCATTACTCCCATCGCACACCACGCCCACCCAATAATAAACCCCCACCGGACGGCCAAACCCCCACAGATGTGGACCCCCCCATCCAGCACACACCCCCATCAGATGCGGACACCCCACCTAGCACAAACCCCCCCCATCGGACGTCCACCCCCGACCCAGCCTAAACTCTTATCGGACGTCCACTCCACCCAGCCTAAGCCCTCATCAGCCCCCCAAACCCAACCCATAAGCAGGTCGCCCCCCAATAAAGGGGATCCCTCCGTAAGCGACAGGTCGCCTCCCCACGTCCCACCACAGGCAGGTCGCCTCCCCACGTCCCACCACAGGCAGGTCGCCTCCCCACGTCCCACCACAGGCAGGTCGCCTCCCCACGTCCCACCACAGGCAGGTCGCCTCCCCACGTCCCACCACAGGCAGGTCGCCTCCCCACGTCCCACCACAGGCAGGTCGCCTCCCCACGTCCCACCACAGGCAGGTCGCCTCCCCACGTCCCACCACAGGCAGGTCGCCTCCCCACGTCCCACCACAGGCAGGTCGCCTCCCCACGTCCCACCACAGGCAGGTCGCCTCCCCACGTCCCACCACAGGCAGGTCGCCTCCCCACGTCCCACCACAGGCAGGTCGCCTCCCCACGTCCCACCACAGGCAGGTCGCCTCCCCACGTCCCACCACAGGGGTCCCCCAATAGCCTGCAGCAGGTCTCCCCCCACATCCCACAAGCAGATAGCCCTCAAATCCCACAACAGGGGTCCCCCACTAAAAGGGGTCCACCCCGTAAGTAGGTCACCTCCAAACCCCACCACAGGGGTCCCCCCCAACAGCCAGCAGGTGCCCCCCAAAATCCACCACAGGGGTCCCCCACAATAGTCAGTAGCAGCAGGTGCCCCCCAAAATCCCACCACAGGGGTCCCACCACAATAGCCAGCAGCAGCAGGTGCCCCCCACAACAGCCAGCAGCAGTAGGTGCCCCCCCAAATCTCACCACAGGGGTCCCCCCACAACATTCCACCACAGGGGTCCCCCCACAACATCCAGCAGCAGCGGTGCCCCCCCAAAAAGCCCACGACGGGGGTCCCCCACAACAGCCAGCAGCAGCGGTGCCCCCCCAAGAGCCCACCACGGGGATCCCCCACAACAGCAGCGGTGCCCCCCCCACAAAGCCTACCACAGAGGTCCCCCACAGCAGCAGCGGTGCCCCCCCCACAAAGCCCACCACAGGGGTCCCCCACAGCAGCAGCAGTGCCCCCCCCACAAAGCCCACCACGGGGGTCCCCCACAGCAGCAGCGGTGCCCCCCCACAAAGCCCACCACGGGGGTCCCCCACAGCAGCGGTGCCCCCCCCACAAAGCCCACCACAGGGGTCCCCCACAGCAGCAGAGGTGGCCCCCCCACAACAGCCGGCCGGCAGCAGCGGTGCCCCCCCCCACAAAGGCCACCACAAGGGTCCCCCACAGCAGCAGCGGTGCCCCCTTCCCACAAAGCCCACCACGGGGGTCCCCCGCAACAGCCGGCAGCAGCGGTGCCCCCCCCCACAAAGCCCACCACAGGGGTCCCCCACAGCAGCAGCAGTGCCCCCCCCACAAAGCCCACCACGGGGGTCCCCCACAGCAGCAGCGGTGCCCCCCCACAAAGCCCACCACGGGGGTCCCCCACAGCAGCGGTGCCCCCCCCACAAAGCCCACCACAGGGGTCCCCCACAGCAGCAGAGGTGGCCCCCCCACAACAGCCGGCCGGCAGCAGCGGTGCCCCCCCCCCACAAAGGCCACCACAAGGGTCCCCCACAGCAGCAGCGGTGCCCCCTTCCCACAAAGCCCACCACGGGGGTCCCCCACAGCAGCAGCGGTGCCCCCCCCCACAAAGCCCACCACGGGGGTCCCCCACAGCAGCAGAGGTGGCCCCCCCACAACAGCCGGCCGGCAGCAGCGGTGCCCGACCCCCCCCCCCCCCACAAAGCCCACCACAGGAGTCACCCAAAGCAGCAGCGGTGCCCCCCCCCACAAAGCCCACCACGGGGGCCCCCACAGCAGCAGCGGTGCCCCCCCCCCCCCACAAAGCCCACCACGGGGGTCCCCCACAGCAGCAGCGGTGCCCCCCCCCCACAAAGCCCACCACGGGGGTCCCCCACAGCAGCAGCGGTGCCCCCCCCCCACAAAGCCCACCACGGGGGTCCCCCACAGCAGCAGCGGTGCCCCCCCCCCCACAAAGCCCACCACAGGAGTCCCCCACAGCAGCAGAGGTGGCCCCCCCAACAACAGCCGGCCGGCAGCAGCGATGCCCCCCCCCACAAAGCCCACCACAGGGGTCCCCCACAGCAGCAGCGGTGCCCCCCCCCTACAAAGCCCACCACGGGGGTCCCCCACAGCAGCAGCGGTGCCCCCCCACCACGGGGGTCCCCCACAGCAGCAGCGGTGCCCCCCTACAAAGTCCACAACGGGGGTCCCCCATGGTGGTCCCCCACAGCAGCAGCGGTGCCCCCCCACAAAGCCTACCACGGGGGTCCCCCACAGCAGCAGAGGTGGCCCCCCCAACAACAGCCGGCCGGCAGCAGCGATGCCCCCCCCCACAAAGCCCACCACAGGGGTCCCCCACAGCAGCAGCGGTGCCCCCCCCCCTACAAAGCCCACCACGGGGGTCCCCCACAGCAGCAGCGGTGCCCCCCCACCACGGGGGTCCCCCACAGCAGCAGCGGTGCCCCCCTACAAAGTCCACAACGGGGGTCCCCCATGGTGGTCCCCCACAGCAGCAGCGGTGCCCCCCCACAAAGCCTACCACGGGGGTCCCCCACAGCAGCAGCGGTGCCCCCCACCACCACGGGGGTCCCCCACAGCAGCAGCGGCGCCCCCCCCCACCACGGGGGTCCCCCACAGCAGCAGCGGCGCCCCCCACCACCACGGGGGTCCCCCACAGCAGCAGCGGCGCCCCCCACCACCACGGGGGTCCCCCACAGCAGCAGCGGCGCCCCCCACCACCACGGGGGTCCCCCACAGCAGCAGCGGCGCCCCCCACCACCACGGGGGTCCCCCACAGCAGCAGCGGCGCCCCCCACCACCACGGGGGTCCCCCACAGCAGCAGCGGCGCCCCCCACCACCACGGGGGTCCCCCACAGCAGCAGCGGCGCCCCCCACCACCACGGGGGTCCCCCACAGCAGCAGCGGCGCCCCCCACCACCACGGGGGTCCCCCACAGCAGCAGCGGCGCCCCCCACCACCACGGGGGTCCCCCACAGCAGCAGCGGCGCCCCCCACCACCACGGGGGTCCCCCACAGCAGCAGCGGCGCCCCCCACCACCACGGGGGTCCCCCACAGCAGCAGCGGCGCCCCCCACCACCACGGGGGTCCCCCACAGCAGCAGCGGCGCCCCCCACCACCACGGGGGTCCCCCACAGCAGCAGCGGCGCCCCCCACCACCACGGGGGTCCCCCACAGCAGCAGCGGCGCCCCCCACCACCACGAGGGTCCCCCACAGCAGCAGCGGTGCCCCCCACCACCACGGGGGTCCCCCACAACAGCCGGCAGCAGCGGTGCCCCCCCACAAAGCCCACCACAGGGGTCCCCCACAGCAGCAGCGGTGCCCCCCCACAAAGCCCACCACGGGGGTTCCCCACAGCAGCAGCGGTGCCCCCCCCCCCACAAAGCCCACCACGGGGGTCCCCCACAGCAGCAGCGGTGCCCCCCCACACAGACAAGCAGGTCGCCCACCACAAAGCCTCCCCCCAATAGCGAGCAGCAAGTAGCATTTTTTCACCCTGAAACCACTAACCTCCATGTGCCATGGCGTCCACAAGCTAGAATCATGCTGCTTTGCTTTGCCGCCTTCATGATGTGACTGAAAACACGCCCCTTCCCAATAGGACACGCCCCCCGGAATGACGTCACACCTGGAAGGAGCCCATACACTCTAGCATTTACCGTGACGGATGGCTCTGAGTAGTTGCCTGAGACTTGTAGTGCCGTGAGAGCCGGGCAGCCTGGTCCTCTCACATTCTATGCAGCAGTAGAGCGCTCTACTGGTGGATGCGTGTTATAGTTTGTGTTTTTTTTCTTTCAAGCTTTATTGAAAGCAGCTTTTCAAGAGCAATAACCTTAGTAGTAAGTAAACGCGCTATTTCCGGGTCCTGGGATCACGTGTCGCAGGGTGAGCAGCTGTATGTGTCCTCCCCGAGGCTGCAGGGCTGGATTCCATGGAGGAAGGAGGGAAGAGCGACGAGGAGGCGCTAGAGGGCAGCACAGCAGCAGGTAGGAGTGAGGGCTCGGCTCCTGTGCACACTACATGGCTGGGCTGAGAACCGCAGGTCACACACATCGTGCCTTATCCAGGCATCAGCTGCCCCATTGTCAGGACATCGAAACCTCAGAGGACCTCCATCATTGCCTGACACCTGCGCAATGTAAAGGCATAATGGGAGTTACAGTTTTGCAAAAGCTGTAGAACCAGAGGCTGGAAACCATTGCAGTAGGTGATTGCCAGGTATACCATGGGGCCCGCCCCCGCTGCCCCGTGGCGATGGGGACCGACCCGCACTTCCCCGTGGCGATGGGGACCGACCCGCGCTTCCCCGTGGCGATGGGGACCGACCCGCGCTTCCCCGTGGCGATGGGGACCGACCCGCGCTTCCCCGTGGCGATGGGGACCGACCCGCGCTTCCCCGTGGCGATGGGGACCGACCCGCGCTTCCCCGTGGCGATGGGGACCGACCCGCGCTTCCCCGTGGCGATGGGGACCGACCCGCGCTTCCCCGTGGCGATGGGGACCGACCCGCGCTTCCCCGTGGCGATGGGGACCGACCCGCGCTTCCCCGTGGCGATGGGGACCGACCCGCGCTTCCCCGTGGCGATGGGGACCGACCCGCGCTTCCCCGTGGCGATGGGGACCGACCCCCGCTTCCCCGTGGCGATGGGGACCGACCCCTACTGCCCCCTGTTATGGAGACCGACCCCGCTGCTCCCTTGAAGGGGACCGACCCCGCTGCTCCTGTGATGGGGCCCACCCCCCTTTCCCCCCCCCTCCCCTTGATGGGGACCGGCCCCCGCTGCCTCTCGTGATGGAGCCCCCCTCCGTAATGGGGCCCACCCCCCACTACTATGCGAGCTGGCACACTGTAATGACGTGGATATGTCTGCACTGCTGTCACATGGATGAGCGGTGTATGATACACTGTGCTGTGTTTTCTCACACAATCGACCTTTTGTGACTATGGAAGAGGATTCATTTCACTGCAGTAGGGAATCGGTGCACAATTGAAGTCTGTTAAAGCAGATCTGTCCACAGATTTCTTAACCAAACTTTATAGTTCTGGGTTCAAACCCCACCAAGGACAACATCTGCAAGGAGTTTGTATGTTCTCTCCATGTTTGCGTGGGTTTCCTCCAGGTTCTCCGGTTTCCTCTCACATTCCAAAGACATACTGATAGGGAATTTAGATTGTGAGCTCCATTGGGGACAGCAATGATAATGTATGCAAATTGTAAAGCGCTGCGGAATATGTTAGCGCTATATAAAAATAAAGATGATTATTATTATATAGTTCTTTTAGACCTGATGAGCCTAGTGTCATTAATTGTATAATCCGAATATCACATAATGAAATGGCTCAAGAGTCTTCAGTGTATTAATTTGCGAAGCTGTCAATTGGGCTAAATATTCATAAATTTGAACCCCCAGAAAGGATTATGCAGCCATTCTGACACATTGCCAACATAAGTACACCAGCCACATCAGATCCAAGAGGTCTGTTTAATAATGTGCGTAGTGTGTATTGCACAATTTGTAGATCAATCTGATTTAAAGATTGGAAAAACTCATAAACTGCTGTAGTCCCTCAAGTAAGATGATAAAGTGATACTCTTCCCCCCAACCCCCCCAGTAATGATGGCGTTGAGTCTGGACACTGCTATGTCACCTGAGTGGCCATTAATGGCCTGCAGCGCTGACTCCTCCCCCAAATATCCAAGGGTTGTGTGACGCGGCCTAGTAGTGGCTGCCGCTGTCCCGTCACACAGTAATCTCATACTGGGAGGGAGGATAAGATGTTTTTTCTTTTACTTTAGGTCCCTAAACTTCCATGTGACAGCTGCTAGACCAACCCCGCTTGTTATCCCAGAGCCCTCGCAGCATCACCAAGGTCTACACAAACTTATTCTACAGGGGTCTCAACACACAGACCAAAGTGATGTCTGCAGAAGTGATCCATGCTTTCTGTAATAATATCTCGGTTTTCGTTTTTTGGCTTCCCAAACTCACAACCTGAAAATCAGTGTAAAAGGAAACAATTATATTACTAAATATCAGTGCAGCTATAGACAGGACTGTGCAGCATATGATCCCTTCAATGCACCTCACCCACAGCTAGGGGGCGCCTCACAGTTTGAGAAGCTCTCGTTTAATACTAATAATGGAGCCTCTTAGAATTACCGTAATATGTTTATTTAGTAGAGTTTCACTTTAAATAAATTATTTTTTATTAAGTTCTAAATGAGAATCTCCAATAAAAGCTTCTTCTACAGTTCTGCTAATAGTGGTTAGATTTATGTTCCTTTCTTACTGCTGGTCACTGTTTTTCCTCATTTTGTGGTACATAATAGAAAATAACAGTACACATCTGAGCAATATTCCCATTTATCAGTGCGGTCTGGTGTGTGGTATTGGTGCATGGTGTGCACCACAGGATTGATGGCCGCTGATGTGCTCTTGTCTCAATTCCTGCAGGAGAAAGTCCTGAGGTTGTTGATGAAGGATTACCAGACGATCTGTCTTCTCTGGACTCGAGCGCTGTGGAGCAGCTAAGCGAAGGGCTCATCTCCCACTACTTGCCCAATCTTCAGAACTCAAAGCTTGCCTTACAGGAACTCACGTATGTAGGACGGAGTCTGCGGTAGTCGTCTTAGGGGGGGAAGAACTACAGACTAGTTCACTTTTGAATGTAGTGGTCTGCAGCCCAATAATGCAGATCGCCTTAGGCCTGTCTAGGACTTCTGCTGGTAACCACTCACAGGAGAAGTCACTTGGCTGCATGAGTCTACCTACAAGGCCGGGTTCACGCGACCATTTTCTCCACCTCCGAGAAAAAGGCTTCTATTATTCTGGTTAGACTTTGAAGGTGGCATCAGTTTTTCTCAGACTTGCTGATGAATTAAAAAAGTTCTTCATCCTCTCCTTTCTGGCAGTTCGTGAAAATCAGATCAAACTCGGATGTAATGGTTTTCACGCACCCATAGACTTGCATTGCCGCTTTGGATCTGACACGTATCCGATTTAATTTTTTCTCAGGCCACTGAGTTTGGAGGAAAAACTTGGATATGTGCACAGCCCCATAGAACATCTTGGGTACGAGTGCAATCTGTGAAAACCACAGCTAGCACTCATCCGAGATAATCGGTCATGTGCACGAGCCCTAAGGGAGATGTTCATTGCTCTACTTGTCATATGCAGCTTTTTCACAAACTGCACAAATAAGAGGAAGGTGGAAGAGTTTCTGCATATAGGTTGCCAGCAGAAGTGTTAGCCATCAAATAGGTTATGGACTTATTCCTGCCATAAATTTAGGTGTCCAGAGTTGGATTATTATCCACAGGTTAGATAAATTATTGATCGGTGGGGGTCCGTCTGCTGAGACCCGCACTGATAGGCAGAACAGTTCAATTTTTTTTGCTGTTAGGATGGAGAGGCAGTGCGCATATGGGGCTGCCGAGCGCTGCACTTGGCTTTTTATAGCTGCCCCATAGACAATTATTGGGTAATTAACACATCATCACTGAAACCAACCTTATGTAAAGTTTAGAATTGGCTCTGAATCTTACAATATTCCATGATTTCAGTATTTAACAATGATTTATATATTTTATTTCAGCCAAAATCAAGTGGTTTTATTGGACACCCTGGAGCAAGAAATTTCCAAATTTCGAGAATGTAATTCAATTCTTGATATCAATACTTTGGTAAGTTTCATCACAGCACATGTAGGAATGTAGATACTGTCTGAGATACGGTCCAGCAATACCCTGCACAGAGGTTTTCTTCTGATTTTAAAGACCAGTAAGTCCTCTTTTTTTTTTTTTTTCCATTTCATGTAGATTTCAGTGTAAAAGCAAAGTCTGTAGCTATTTTATTGTGGTCAGAACCACAGAACCCAAGATGGAAACCTGTGGAATACATGGTAGATATGTCATACAGGTCAACTTGTCATACCACCCATAAGAACAGCCTTGATGGTAGTGTGAACAGGACCTAAAGAATTTATTACTGCAGTTGGTCTCGCATGGATACCTCACGCATTACATACATCTTTTTTGCATGTTTTATCCAGGGTGCAGGCCTGGCCCTTCATTGTTGGCGGTACCGTAATTTGGGGTGTCTGGCCTGTAGGTGCACATGTGGTATTGGCGTCCCACCTGATTTAATAGTAGGGGTGTTGGTAATAGGTTGTTTTAGGGACAGAGGTGCATCTCGCGTGGTGGTGTGACTGGCCCTATTATCCTATACAAACCTGTGTGCAGTCTGAATACTAGGCAGCCTCACCTCAGATGTCTGTGGGTTAGTAAGTGGGTATTCTATTAGTATTTTGCACCTGTGCTGCCCCCAACTTTTATCGTGGGGGCTGCTGCATCCTGTTGTAATACAAGTATGGCTGCTGTTTTCTTCTGTGACGTCTTTTATTGATTTTTGTCCTTTTTTTTTTCAGTGAATTGTGAATCTATTTTCACTGATTACAGATTTTACCCATTAATTGAGAGTGAAAGATCAGTCCAGGAGGAGATTTCTCTGAGAAGATATATTATGCAAAGTTTCTTATTTTCATGTGTACTATTGATTTATGAAACAAAATGAAAACATGGTTACTCTTTAACCTGTTCCATGTTCTCAGTGTTTGCCGGAATAAGTTTAGTTTTCCTATATGTTTTGCTTAGTTTTCAGAAGCAAAGTATTACCACAACAAGTTGGTGAATATTAGGAAAGAAATGATTTTGCTGCATGAAAAGACCTCCAAATTAAAAGTAAGTCTTACATTGTAAAAATTTCTTTCCTAAAATCTATATAACCAAATCCCCCATTAGCGTTTTCATAAACCCAAGTTCTGGGCAGAAGAACCAAGGCATCCTTGTTCCTGGTACACTCGATGCATCGGCCTGCCAATAATAAATTGTAGACGTTCTTAAATGTTTTGTAATAGGAATTATTTTGGACCACCTTCGAAAAGGGGTTGTCTAACCCCAGATATCACTCTTTCTTAATTTGGGTGAACCGATTTTAGGGAACCCACAAGTTGGCAAATATTTCCACTGCAGTTATCTGCTTGGGGAATGTAATATTACTCGGTGGCCTATTAGATACATAAACGGCTGAAGTCCGCCAGTGCCGGAGCTCATTTTACAGATTGGCTTCTCATTTTGGCTCATGAAGAGGTGTCCTAAATGGAGCATATGGAAAAGGGTTGTCATCCTGCACAACCACCTTATAGGCAACCTGTCACGTTGTGCATGCCGAGAGGAGCTAAGCAGAATGATTTATAGGTTTGTCGGAAAAGATTCAGTGTAACTTAATTTATTCATTGAAATCTCTGGAGTTTGAAGGAATATGAGTCCAGTGGGTGGTCCTACTTAGTGATTGACAGCTGTCTGTGCAGGCACAGTCCTACAGGGAAGACTGTCAATCACTGAATAGGACCACCCACTAGACTAATCGAGGATTTCAGTAAATGAAATGTTTATTGAAGCTTTACCCACAAAACTGTCTATGAATGTGATCATCTCCTCCTGCTCTATAACATCCTGCTTGCAGCTTAGACGCCATTTTCAGGGTCATGATGCTGATGATGATCATACTTTATTACAGAAGCGAGCTCTGAAGCTCCAGCAGAAAAAGCAGGAGGAAAACCTAAAACAAGAACAGCAGAGAGAACGGGAACTGGAAAGAGAGAAACAGTTAACTGCTAAACCAGCAAAAAGGACATAACATATAGGATATGCTTCAGTGTGTTCATCCACATCTCTTCAACTTCAGGAGACTCCACCGACTCTCCAGGAGTAGGAAAAGTTCTTCTATTATGCTACGTCGCTTTTACAGATGAAGAGTAGAAGATTTTAGATTTTTTTTTGTTTTCTTTTACCGTGTCATTTTTTTCCTTGCTTACCTAGGCTGCACGGCATAGAGGCCAGGTAGATTGTCCTCTATCATAGGACTACAATCTGTATTATAAAGTTCTTTAAGAAAAGTCTATTTTTGCAGTTGCATGTTCTTCAGAATATAATTTTCCACAAGGTATAAGCAAGTTTTACGAGACTGTCTGCATGTGCCTGTGCTCATGTCTTTTCTGAGCCATAGACTACTTTTCAGATATCTGCTTATCACCTTGTCATTTGCAGCTTTATACTGAGGTGAAATCATGTCGTGGTACATAGTACACAGTTACATAAAGGAATGAAAATGTCTCACAAAAAACATGCTTCACATCTTATTTATGCAACTAAGTTGAAGCCTCCTGGCCAGGGGCGTAATTGCAGCGGTCGCCATTGCGACCGGGCCCGTCTGGTCAGGGGCCCGGAAGGTCCGAGGCACCCGACATCATGTTGCAGTGCAGGAGATTTCTCCCTCACGGCAACAGTCCGAGGCGTATCTAGGGGGAGGGGTCAGCCAGGGCATGTGAGAGAAAGGAAGCAGCTCCGATCAGCACGGTGAGACTGAGACAGCTTCTCCTGAGCTCTGCAGCCTCGGGACAGAAGGCAGGGGGGAGGTGCGGGACAGGCAGAGCTTCTGTAAGCAGGAGATACTGAGGAGCTGCACATTTATATCAGCCTCCCCTTTGTGTGTGTGATCTGTAGTGTGTACGTGTATGTGTGTGATCTGTAGTGTGTGTGTGTGATCTGTAGTGTGTGTGATCTGTAGTGTGTGTGATCTGTAGTGTGTGTGTGTGTGATCTGTAGTGTGTGTGTGTGATCTGTAGTGTGTGTGTGTGATCTGTAGTGTGTGTGTGTGATCTGTAGTGTGTGTGTGTGATCTGTAGTGTGTGTGTGTGATCTGTAGTGTGTGTGTGTGATCTGTAGTGTGTGTGTGTGATCTGTAGTGTGTGTGTGTGATCTGTAGTGTGTGTGTGTGTGATCTGTAGTGTGTGTGTGTGTGATCTGTAGTGTGTGTGTGTGTGTGTGTGATCTGTAGTGTGTGTGATCTGTAGTGTGTGTGATCTGTAGTGTGTGTGTGTGTGTGATCTGTAGTGTGTGTGTGTGTGATCTGTAGTGTGTGTGTGTGGCAGGGGAGTAACTACCACGGTCGCAGTGGTCGCCGTTGCAACTGGGCCTGGCAGGTCAGGGGCCCGGCAGGTCAAAGGCACCCGACTCCCCACGCCGCCGCATTGAACTATACTGGCATCTATGACGCCGATACAGTTCAAAGCATTCCCCTCTGCCTCTGACACTGTGGGTGCGTGATGACATCACTTCATCGTGCAGCGGCTCTCTGCAGGACCCAGGCAGTGCAGCATCTGCACAGGTGATGGCGGCCACCATATTGGCAGAGCCTGTGGTGGCTGCTGGGTCCGAGGAACATTCGGCTCCGGATCTGGCGGGGGGCACGTGGACCGATCCGCCTAGGAGGGGCATGCCACAGCCGCTCAGCCATGTGGAGGATCCAGGGATGAACATGGAGGTGTACGGGATCGGCACCAGTGAGGTGTGTCTGCTGCCCGGGTGTCGCCGTCTTCGGCCCCCAGCATCCCCGGCCTCCTGTGACACCAGCCCCGTTTCCTCCATGCTCTCCCGTGCCTCATGTCCTTGTAGAACCCCAGGTTCAGGTCATTGTGCTCCTCCAGGTCCCGTATGCTCCTTGTCACTCCTCCCCATGCATTCCCAGCCCCTTGTCCCCATGTGACCCGTCTGCCCTTCTCTCAAGTCTCCCCTGTCCCCTTTCTCACCGTGTGTTCCCCATCTACCCTGTCCTCGTAATCCCTGTGCCCCCTTCTTCCCTGCTCCCAAGTCTCCCCCTGTCCCCTTGCAACTCCGTCTACTTGCGTCCCTATCTACTCTGCCCTCGGAGTCCCCTTGTGTCCTCTTGTGCCTGTCTCCCTTGCCCCCTAGTCCCCGTGTGTCCCCTTGTGCCCTTCTCCTCTTCTTCCTGGTCCCCATAAGTCCCCTTGTCCTTGTGTCCCTTGTTCCCGTGTGTAGCCTTGTGTCAGTCTCCCTTGCCCACTAGTCCCTGTTTGTCCCCGTGTGCCTGTCTCCTTTGTCCCCTTGCGCTTGAGTCCCTTGTCCCTGTGTGTCCCCTTGTGTCAGTCTCCCTTGTGCCCTTCTCCCCTGCCTCCTAGCCCGCATGTGTCCCCTTGTGCCTGTTTTCGTTGCTCCCTAGCCCCCGTGTCACCATTGTGCCTATCTCCCTTAGCCCCCTTGTGTCCTTCTCCCCTGCCCCATATTCACCATTTGCCCGTGTCTTTCTCACTGCACCTGTATGGAGGGGCTGCATTATATTCTATGGGGGTTACATTATATTGTATGGTGGGGCTGCATTATACTTTTGTGGGGTGGCTGCATTAAACTCTGTGGGGTGGCTGCATTATACTATATGTGGGCTGCGTTATACTGTATCGAGGACTATGGGGAATACATTATACTATATGAAATACTATGGGGTGCATTATAGTATGAGAAATGAATTGTACGACTTGGATGACGATGGCGGTGCATTATACTATATGGAGCACTATGAGGAGTGTATTATACTATATGGAGGACTGAGCAGTGTATTTTAATATATGGAGCACTATGAGGAGTGTAATACTATATGGAGGACTGAGGAGTGTATTATACTATATGAAGGACTATGAGGGGTGCATTATACTATATGGAGCACTATGAGCAGTGTAGTATACTATATGGAGGACTGAGGAGTGTAGTTTACTATATGGAGGACTGAGCAGTGTATTACACTATATGGAGCACTATGAGGAGTGTATTTTAATATATGGAGGACTATGAGGAGTGTATAATACTATATGGAGGACTATGGGGAGTGTATTATACTATTGTACTATATGGAGGACTAAGGAGAGTATTATACTATATGTATGACTATGGAGAGTGTATTATACTATATGGATGACTATGAACTTTGCAGTATATTATATAGAGGACTATGGGGGTGCATTATACTTCTTATATGGATCCCCATGACTTCTATGTAAGCCCCTGATGAGTATAATGGTTTATTTTCTTTTATAAATTACATAACAAGGGCAGTACGGGGGACCGATATATACCAGGATGGGGCACAGGATAGTTACGCCACTGAGGTCACACTATACAACTTTTTTTTTTTTAAATTCGTTTATTTATTAATCACAATAAAATACAGTATAAACGTTTGTCTTTGTGATTGACTTGCACGGTTACATTCGCAAGATAGAAAAAAGACATTAGAGCATACATATGTATCAATCATTTGTATTTATATGGAATAAGACATATACGTGAAATCATGGAACTGTCAGTATGCAGAGTTCCTAAACTATAATCAAACCAAACTAAACTAAACTAGACTAAACTAAGCCTTCAAAGCTATTACTACGCCGCCTTTTAGCAGTAACATTACACTTTCCATTGCGCAACATCTGCAGAACAAGAGATCATATAGACTGTATCTTTATCAATCAGTTAATTCACAAAGTGAGATGGGAGGCATTCCACCCGTCCCAGATTTTATTGAATTTGCCCGGGCAACCCCTATTCTGGTAGAGTGTGCGTTCATATGAGACAGTTGTGTTCACCAGCTCAACCCAGGACCTAAGTGTAGGGGGTGACCTTCCCATCCATCGTAACGCCAACATCTTTCGTGCCAAAAATAGTACCTCTCGTAAAAAAATCCCAACATAATGTTCCCAAACCTCCGCATCCCAAACTCCAAACAGACAGACCAGGGGTTCAAGAGGGACCGGGACTGACAAAAGTGAGGTCAATAACGACGTTACCTCTCTCCAATATTGAAAAATAATTGGGCACTGCCATATCATGTGTATGAAGTCAGCATCCGATGAGTGGCAACGCAGGCACTCCGACGTCGAGTATCGACCCATCCGAAAAAGTCTCACTGGGGTCAAATATGACTGATGGATTATATATAATTGGGTCATCTTGTTATTAATTGACGGGGATACTTTAAGGGGAGAGTCAAGAACGTCCTCCCACGCTTCACTCTGCATATCGGGGATAAGTCCCTCCCACTTGCCCCTAACCAAGTCTATAGCCGAGTTCGCTCCCATTGACAACAGATATGTGTATAAGGATGAAATAAGACCCTGAGGTCCCTGTGATTTAAGAATGCCTATCAGTGGCAAAGATGAGATGTTGCGGTTTGCTCCCACATTTCTGGTATATGACTGAATAGCTGTTCTAAGTTGTAAATAACGGAAAAATTGAGATCTTGGAAAGGCATATTTAGCTTGCAGCTGTTCGAAAGACATAAAGACCCCTTGATCATATAAATCCCCCACCGAAAGAACCCCGTAAGAGATCCAAAAACCTGCAGATGGGTGATCCATCAGCATGGGGAAATAACCATTGTCCCATAAAGGCATTTCAGCAACAATATCCTCAAATCCAATAGCTTTTTTAATCTGCCTCCAGGTTGATCGTGCCAGTCGGAGCATGGGTAGCATGCGGGGAGCGCTTATTTTCCCCGACTCCAAAAGGCCTAATGGACATTTAGCGCTAACGGAACTAACCAGATGACTCTCAGAATTAGGGAGGTTATTGTGAGGCATCCATTTACTCAGTGCCCTCGCCTGTCCCGCCAAATAATATAAAAAAAAATCAGGCAATGCCGCTCCTCCCCCCTGCTTAGATCTCTGCAGAGTAGTTAATTTAAGCTTAGGCCTACTTTTTCCCCATATGAATGAAGCAACCTGAGAGTTTAAATTGGTAAAGAAAAACTTCGGTACAGTTACTGCGCTGTGTTGAAGACAATAGTTAAATTTAGGGAGCAATATCATTTTAATGAGGTTAATACGACCTGCTACAGACAATGGAATCTTGCTCCAAGATGTAAATTTCAGTTTAGCGTAATCCAGCAGAGGAAAAATATTGAGGTGTAAGTCTGACCCACTATATTTAGACATATATATACCTAAGTACTTAAAGTTAGATACTATAGGCAATGAGGAAAGGGCACTGAGATTAGACGCTGGGGTCTGAGAGAGAGGCAATAAAGCAGATTTATCCCAGTTAATATATAGGCCTGAGAACCCACTAAATCTATCTATGGTGGCAATCACCCTCGGTAACGTCTCTTCCGTGTTATCCATGAATACTATCATGTCATCGGCGTATAAACCAATGGTATCAGTGCGATCCGCTATTTTTATACCCTCAATACCGGGGGAGGATCGAAGACGTATTGCCAATGCCTCTATTGCTAGAGCAAATAGGGCTGGGGAAAGGGGACACCCTTGACGGGTTCCCCTATATAGTAGAAAAGGCTCAGAGATGGAACCATTTACTATTATGCGGGCCTTTGGTTTCATGTATAATATATTAATCCAATTCAGGAATTTGGCTCCAAAACCATATTTCTGTAGGCAAGCGGACAAGAAGGGCCATTCAAGAGAGTCAAACGCCTTAGCTGCGTCCAACGACGCCAACGCCCAGTTATTATCAGGTAGTAAAGAACTGTATTGGATTATCGATTGAACCCGCCTGATATTTATAGAGGTACTCTTACCAGGCATAAAGCCAGTTTGATCCGGGTGTATAATGTCCAGTATAATAGAGTTCAGCCTAGTGGCTAAAATTTTAGTAAAAATCTTATAGTCTACGTTTACTAACGATATGGGGCGATAGGACCCGCACTCCAATGGATCCTTCCCCTCTTTTCTGAGTACAATAATATGTGCCTCATAAAAAGTATCGGGCAGGCATCCCCCTCTCCATATCTCTCTGAATACTTGTAATAAAAGTGGAGCTAGTGCTTCTCGGTATTTCCTATACAATTCGACCGGGAAGCCATCCGGCCCAGGGGCCTTCCCAGAGGCCATATCCGTTATAGCTTGCTCTATTTCCTCTAGGGTAAATTCAGCGTCCATAAAAGCCTGCTGTGTGGAATTCAGTGTAGGGAATTCTATATCGGATAAATATTCTAAACAATCTGAAACACTGAAATCACTCTTGGACTCATATAACCCCTTATAATAATTATAAAAGCACTGAAGTATTTCCTCGGTGGTGGTGTTCAACGAGCCGCCTGGCGAACGAATTTGTATTACCATATTAGACGTATTGTGTTGACGTACCAGGAAAGCCAAAAATTTCCCCGCCTGATTTCCCATTTCAAAATATGATTGTCGCGTAAAAAACAGCTTACGTTTGGATTTAGTGTCCAGGTGCTGGGCATATAATCTTTGCAGGGTTAACCACTCAACCTTATTGTTATTAGTCTGACTGGCTGTATATGCGGTCTCAGCATCTTTCAAGCGTTGCTCAATCTCATCGTCGTCTCTCGATGTCACCCTTTTAACATAAGAAATCGTAGAGGACAAACAGCCCCTTAGGTACGCCTTAAGGGCGTCCCAGAATAAATTAATATCCTGAGGTTCTGGGTGAGATCGAGTATAACAATTCAACTGATCAACTGTTCTATCATTTGAGTCTATTAGTTTAAGCCAAAAGGGGTTTAACTTCCATATTCTACCATTAGTCAGTTTCCCAAATGTAAGCGTGAGAACAACTGGACTGTGGTCTGAGATTCCTCTATTGCCATGCTCTATACCGCTTACCCATTGCACCAAACCGCCAGACCCAAAAATATAGTCTATACGGGACAGGGAACTCTTAGTAGATGAGTGGCAGGTGTATCCTTTTTCCCCAGGGTGATGTATCCTCCATAGATCCACCCAGCCACTATTTTCTATGAACAGTGCCAGCTGAGTCGGGGGCAATGAAGACGGCAAGGACTGAGGCTCCCCAGATGACCCATCTCCCAGTCTCAACCTATCTAGACAGCTATCCATGACCAGATTAAAGTCACCCATACAGATGACATGTGCGTCTGGATAATTTAACGCAAAACTCATTGCCATTCTAAGTATTGAAATATTAGCTGGAGGGGGGTTGTAAATGCACAATATAACATATTCACGAGAATTAATTAATGCATGAACAAAAACAAAACGTCCCTCTGTGTCCCGCCGAGTCGTCCTGGCCTCCCACCGAACATCTCTATGTATCAACAATGATACTCCTCTCGAGTAGCTGGTGTGGAACGCATGAACATGCCACTGTACCCAGGGTTTCTGTACACTTCTGGCTGTATCTCTAGTTAAATGTGTTTCTACCAAGGCCACAATATGAGGATGATACCGCCTGATCTGGGAGAACACCTTAATTTTCTTCCGGGGTGATTTAATACCCCGTATGTTCCAGGTCATACATATCAATTTAGACTCCATATTCATTCCTTGACCTATGGTGTACAATGGTGGTCGAAATAGATCTACAGACTATGCACAAATAATTATAACAGCTCCTAAGGCGGCTTTTACCTAAATGCTTATTAATGCTAGTTAAACTTGACAAAAAAAAGAGAAAACTTAACAAGAACTGAACAATCTCGGAGCATTGTTTATCGCTCCCATCATCAAATAAACCTGGGGATACCCCCGCTGACTCCAGCGTCCGGTATTGTTGGTATTTGAACGCTCCCAGAGAGAGCCCCAATTTCAAAATTTAAAAGAAGCATTAGTTGGTCGGAAACTTATCAGGGTTCTGTTGCATTAGACCTCCCACGGGATCGCAGCCAGTCCTCTGCCTCCGATGGGTCAGTGAAGAACAAGGAGGAACCATTGCAGACCACCCGGAGACGTGCTGGATAGATCATGGAGTAGATGATACTCCTGTCTCTGAGTTGTTTTTTGACATCCATAAATTTTGCCCGCTGTTTCTGAAGTCCAACGGAGAAGTCTGGGAAAATCGAGATTGTAGCGCTATTAAACTTGATGGGACTCTTTTGTCGTGCCAGTCGCAGAATAGCATCTCTGTCCTTGCAATTAAGAATGCGTGCCAGGAACGGTCTGGGTGGGGCTCCAGGAGGAAGGGATCTTGTAGGGACTCTGTGGGCTCTCTCCACCGAGAATAATGGGGAGAATATATCTCCCAAGGAGGATTTGAGCCAATCTTCCAGGAATTTTTCAGGTTGTTGGCCTTCTGAGTGCTCCGGCAGACCAATAATGCGAATATTGTTTCGACGCATCCTGTTTTCCAAATCGTCTGCCTTTTGTTTCCAGGCATTTATAGACCCGGCAACTTTCGCTAGTTTGGCCTCCATAGGTTTGATAGTGTCCTCCACCTGAGATACCCTTGTTTCAACTTCTGTTATGCGTCCCTTCATGGTTTGCATGTCTTGCCTTAGGCGCCCCACTTCCGTATGTACATCCTCTATTTTTTCGGAAAGAGACGTCCTAGTTAGAGATATGGCTTGCATTAATTGTTCAGATGCTTGCTTAAGAGTCAAATCATCTTGCTCGCTCTCATCAACACTATCAGAGAGACGGTTTTTCCCACGCTGAACTTGTGAGGAACTATTTCTAAGAGATCTTGCACCATCTGAAGTGTCACTTCTAGCGAATTCCTTTAGTTTATCAGCTGCAGTTGTGTTCTTTGGACGATGCATGGTTAATAATTGTGTGGCCCAACAAGGTGATTAAATTAGGTCCGTAGATTTATCACACGATCACACCAGGGCTGTGTATGAACTCGGCTGGGCACCCCTATAGTCAGGAGGTATATTGGTGTATAGTCAGGAGGCACAGGCTGCCAATATGGCGGAGACCCCTGTTACAGGGAAAGCTCTTTGTAGCGATGGCAGCAGGGGGGAGGCCCAGTAAAAGTGCAGCCGGCCAGGACGTGGTTAATAGGGGAGCGTGGGGCTCAATCTTCCAGAGCACTCACCACGATTCCCCGTAATATGTGCAGAGCAAGTTAAGTGCTCACCTCCCAGTCACGCTGCGGTGATAATGAGCCGCACCGCGCCTCCTACTGCAGGAGCGCGCGCCTCGGTGATGGCTGCCGCCCGCACAGCCGCCGCCGCCAATGTGAGTCTCTTTGTCTCTCCGCCTGGCCCGGATCCCGCAGCTCTCACCTGCGGGTTTAAGGTACCGTCCGGTGACCAAGGGGGGCTTCAGCCGCAGCCACAGACAGCCTCGCGCCGCCTGCCCGCAGGCTGTCTTCCTAGAAAGATGGCCGCCGCTACACGTGGAGCTCACCGCTCCGCAAGATAAGTCCTCTCCTCCGGTTTCCTCCAGTCACAGCTATGGTCTTTTCCAGGGGGTCGGCAGCCTCCAGGCTCCCAGAGACCCCAGCAGAAGCAATTGAGTGCTTAAAAAGGGGGTCCTTTATGCAGGATATATGCAGGATTTTTAGGAGCTCTCACTGTATGCGTCCTTCCTCGCTCAGTCCATAGCCACGCCCCCACACTATACAACTTTGCAATAAAGCTATAGTGTGCGAAATGAATAGGGAAAATCTGAATTTGGGTGGAAAATATTTTTGCATGGTTGGGGGGGCCCCATTTGAAAGTTCGCATCGGGGCCCATAACTTTCTAGTTACGGAACTGCTCCTGGCAATTACCTTCTCTGGTGATATCAAGAACACAAACGTAGCTTCATGTGTGATTTGTGCCCAGTACAGAAGCGCATTGTGGTGGCTACAGGGACACGTTTTGCTCCAATTGAATACTAGGCGGCACACTTTTCCTACAAACTTACCCCTGGGTGCAGTAGCGATATCCTTCTGTGTATACCAACATTCCTTCTGTATGTTTTGAAAAGTTTATGTGAAATACAGGATTGTAGCTTTCCCAATTTCTGAAAGGGGTTGGCTAGTTGCACCATATTGATGACCTGTTATTGTAAGATAAGTACCGTAATTATTATGAGATCCGGCATCACAACATATCGGCCATTATTGCTCTGGCATCGACCACTATACATTGCATGGAGCTACACTTTGCTGCTTTAATCCATCTACAATCTGCCAGAGCCTATAACAACTGTGGTGGATATCAGGAGTCAGACCCCACCAATCTGATACGGATGACCTATCCTGTTAGGTCGAGTAATGTGTTGTTACCGAGCAACCCCTTTTAAATGTAGTAGTAAAATTGTTAGTTTGCCCAGGATAGATTTAGAATATTTATTTTTCTTTTTATTGTGAAGCAAACAACAAATAGGACAAAATAACTGACAACTTCAGTGTGTATAACTTTTCACCCCCCTAAAGTCAGTACTTTGTAGAGCCTTCTTTTGCAGCAATTACAGCTGCAAGACTCTTTGGATAAGTCTTTATGAGCTTTCCACATCCTGCCACAGGGATTTTTGCCGATTCCTCAAGGCATAACTGTTCCAGCTCTCTCAACGTAGATGATTTCCTCTGGCGAACGGCAATCTTCACCAGTGACCACAGATTCTCAATTGGATTGGACTTTGACTAGGCCTCTCCACAACATTTACACGTTTCCTCTTGCATCCCTCGAGTGTGGCTTTAGCAGTATGTTTTGGGTCATTGTATTGTTGGAAGGTGAACCTCGGTCACAGTCTCAAATCACTGACAGACTGAAACAGTTTGCTCAAGAATATCCCTGTATTTCACACCATCCATCTTCCCCTCAACTCAGACCATTTTCCCTGTCCCTGCTGCTGAAAAACATCACTACAGCATGATGCTGCCACCACCATGTTTCACTGTTGGAATGGTGCTCTTGGGGTGATAAGCTATGTTGGTTTGACGTCAGATATAGCGTTTACTTTGGTGGCCAAAAAGCTTAATTGCATCTTCCTCCATACTTTTGGGAAGTCTCCCACGTCTTTTGACAAACTCAAAATGGGCCTTACAATTTTTGTGTGTAAGTAAAGGCTTTTTTCTGCCCACTCTTCCAAAATTCCACCTCTGTGGAGTGTATGGCTTATTGTGGCTGTGAGGATAGATACTCCCAATCTCTGCTTGGAAACTCTGCAGCTCCTCCAGAGCTACCTTTGGTCACTTTGCTGCCTCTCTGATTAATGCCCTCCTTGCCGTAGCTGAGAGTTTTGGTGGGCGTCCCTGACTTGGCAGATTAGTTGTGGTACCCTGTCCTTTCCATTTGATGATAATGGATTTGATGGTGCTCCAGGAAATCATCAGAGATTGGATTTTTTTTTTTTTTTTTTTTTTTAGAACCCAACTCTGACTTGTCTTTTTCAACAACTTTGTCCCTGACTTGTTTGGAGATCTCCTTGGTCTTCATGGTGTTGTTAGGTTAGTGGTGCCTCTTAATGGTGTTGCAGCCTCTGTGGCCTTTCAGAAAAGGTAAAGTGTATACACTGACAGACCATGTGACACTCAGGTTGCACACAGATGGACTTCCTTTCACTAAGCATGTGAAGGTAATTGCTTGCACCAAAAATTTGTAGGGGCTTCATTGCAAAAGGGTGAATTTTGCACCAAAAATTTGTAGGGGCTTCATTGCAAAAGGGTGAATTTTGCACCAAAAATTTGTAGGGGCTTCATTGCAAAAGGGTGAATACATTTGCACATGTCAACTTTCAGTTATTTGATCCCATAAATTTAATCCCATATTTTTCTCTCTTCACTAACTTACTCTAGTGCTGATGCATCACGCATGAATCTGATTACACAAATATTTAAACACTGGTTGTAATGTAACAAAATAGGTAACAAGCCAGGGGAGGGTGGGGGTGAATGATTTTGCAAGTCACGGTAGTTCTGTTTTTTTTAGTATCGCTAAATACAAAGAGCATGAACAAATATTATGTGCAATCAGTCAAGAGTGGTGCACTGAAAAAGAAATGGTGCCCGAAGAAAAATATATAGCACTACAGACAAGAAATGGTAATCTTTGGCACTCAAAAAAATTCATAAGTTCATCTCCTATTCTGTTTAATGTACAGCCGATATAGGAAAATATAGACATCAATCCATCCAACATTGCGGCATGTCTGCCTTTATCAAGGAGGTCTATAAATATATGGATACATAAATAAAAATAAAATAAATGATAATGCATGTAAACAAACTAACCATACATGATTCTTGTATCATATACAAATCAAAAGATGGCTCTATCGTGACCACGGGTCACACAAATTAATCAAAAAGTGATAATCAAAACTGGCTGCAGGTATAGAATTATAACAGTGAGAGTATATTACTATATATATATTAAAGGGAACCTGTCACCCCCAAAAATCGTATATGAGCTAAGCATTCTGTATTGCTGTAGATACAGTGGGGCAAAAAAGTATTTAGTCAGCAATAGTGCAAGTTCCACCACTTAAAAAGATGAGAGGCGTCTGTAATTTACATCATAGGTAGACCTCAACTATGGGAGACAAACTGAGAAAAAAAAATCCAGAAAATCACATTGTCTGTGTTTTTAACATTTTATTTGCATATTATGGTGGAAAATAAGTATTTGGTCAGAAACAAACAATCAAGATTTCTGGCTCTCACAGACCTGTAACTTCTTCTTTAAGAGTCTCCTCTTTCCTCCACTCATTACCTGTAGTAATGGCACCTGTTTAAACTTGTTATCAGTATAAAAAGACACCTGTGCACACCCTCAAACAGTCTGACTCCAAACTCCACTATGGTGAAGACCAAAGAGCTGTCAAAGGACACCAGAAACAAAATTGTAGCCCTGCACCAGGCTGGGAAGACTGAATCTGCAATAGCCAACCAGCTTGGAGTGAAGAAATCAACAGTGGGAGCAATAATTAGAAAATGGAAGACATACAAGACCACTGATAATCTCCCTCGATCTGGGGCTCCACGCAAAATCCCACCCCGTGGGGTCAGAATGATCAGAAGAACGGTGAGCAAAAATCCCAGAACCACGCGGGGGGACCTAGTGAATGAACTGCAGAGAGCTGGGACCAATGTAACAAGGCCTACCATAAGTAACACACTACGCCACCATGGACTCAGATCCTGCAGTGCCAGACGTGTCCCACTGCTTAAGCCAGTACATGTCCGGGCCCGTCTGAAGTTTGCTAGAGAGCATTTGGATGATCCAGAGGAGTTTTGGGAGAATGTCCTATGGTCTGATGAAACCAAACTGGAACTGTTTGGTAGAAACACAACTTGTCGTGTTTGGAGGAAAAAGAATACTGAGTTGCATCCATCAAACACCATACCTACTGTAAAGCATGGTGGTGGAAACATCATGCTTTGGGGCTGTTTCTCTGCAAAGGGGCCAGGACGACTGATCCGGGTACATGAAAGAATTAATGGGGCCATGTATCGTGAGATTTTGAGTGCAAACCTCCTTCCATCAGCAAGGGCATTGAAGATGAAACGTGGCTGGGTCTTTCAAAAATGACAATGATCCAAAGCACACCGCCAGGGCAACGAAGGAGTGGCTTCGTAAGAAGCATTTCAAGGTCCTGGAGTGGCCTAGCCAGTCTCCAGATCTCAACCCTATAGAAAACATTTGGAGGGAGTTGAAAGTCCGTGTTGCCAAGCTAAAAGCCAAAAACATCACTGCTCTAGAGGAGATCTGCTTGGAGGAATGGGCCAACATACCAACAACAGTGTGTGGCAACCTTGTGAAGACTTACAGAAAATGTTTGACCTCTGTCATTGCCAACAAAGGATATATTACAAAGTATTGAGATTAAATTTTGTTTCTGACCAAATACTTATTTTCCACCATAATATGCAAATAAAATGTTAAAAAAAAAAACCAGACAATGTGATTTTCTGGATTTTTTTTCTCAGTTTGTCTCCCATAGTTGAGGTCTACTTATGATGTAAATTACAGACGCCTCTCATCTTTTTAAGTGGTGGAACTTGCACTATTGCTGACTGACTAAATACTTTTTTGCCCCACTGTAATCCCCTGATGTATCGTGAAATGTAAGAAAAACAGATTAAATTATACTCACTGTTACGTACGCTGCGCATACTTACCCGGCTTCTCCCGTCCCTCGGCGCACTCGCGATCCTGTCCAGTGCCGCTCTGCTTCCTCCTTCGCCGGCTCACGGCGTCCGGTCCCTCTGCGCATGCGCGGTCGCGTCTCCTCCATCGCAGAGCCTTCTGGGAGGTCGCGACCCGGTGGCTCCGCCCCAACATGGCGGCGCCCATCGGCTATTTCTTCCCGGCGTCTCCCTAGGTAAGACGCCTTTGCTTTGTAGGTGCACTGTCTGCCGTCAGTGTCCCTATGCCCTAGGCTCCCCTGCACCAGTGTCTTCTCTCAGCCCAGTCTTTACTTTGTCTTAGTGTCCTGCCAGCCCGTGTTCCTGCTGTGTCTTGCCTGTCCGTGTTCCTGCTGTGTCCTGCCTGTCCGTGTTCCTGCTGTATCCTGCCAGTCCGTGTTCCTGCTGTGTCCTGCCTGTCCGTGTTCCTGCTGTATCCTGCCAGTCCGTGTTCCTGCTGTATCCTGCCAGTCCGTGTTCCTGTTGTATACTGCCAGTCCGTGTTCCTGCTGTATCCTGCCAGTCCGTGTTCCTGCTGTATCCTGCCAGTCCGTGTTCCTGCTGTATCCTGCCAGTCCGTGTTCCTGCTGTATCCTGCTAGTCCGTGTTCCTGCTGTGTTCTGCCAGCCCGTGTTCCTGCTGAGTCCTTCCGGTCCGTGTTCCTGCTGAGTCCTGCCAGTCCGTGTTCCTGCTGTGTTCTGCCGTTCCGTGTTCCAGTCATTTTGTTCCAAGTCTTGTTTTCCTATTATTCCCTGCCATCCTTATAGCCTTTGGTTTCCTTCTTTATCTTGGGTCGCCCCTTTGGCTCTAGCTGTTGTGTCTCCATTCCCCCGAGGTCCTGCTCCGGGGGCTCTAGAGTCACGACCCAGAGGGTCCACTCTCGGATTTCTGCCCGAGTACTTACACTCACCCAGGGGCGGTCCCGCTGCGGTCCGCATCTGGCGCCTCCTATCTTCATACAATGACGTCCTCTTCTTATAGTCACGCTGCGGCTCCGGCGCGGGCATAGTTTATCTGCCCTGTTGAGGGCAGAACAAAGTACTGCAGTGCGCAGGCGCCGGGAAAGGTCAGAGAGTCCCTGCGCACTGCTGCATAGGCAGCATCAATAGTAAAAATAGAGAGCGAGAGAGAATTTCCCTGACTGGAAATTCTTCCACAAAAGATGGCATCTGTCGCTGGATTCCTACTTTTGACAGTCAGCGACAGATCCTGCGTCCATAGGCTTCCATTATAGCCAATCACGGACAGCACAGGATCCGTCGCTGAGCGATTTTCCGACTTACACAAAAAACGTTTCTATGTGCATTGTCTCCGCCTGACGGACAGCAATTTTACGACGGATCCAGCGCACGACAGATGAAACGGAAGGCCATCCGTCACATCTGCTAATACAAGTCTATGAGAAAAAACGGATCCAGCAGAAACATTTGCTGGATCCATTTTTTTCACAAAACGACGCATTGTGATGGAAAAAGAAAAACGGAAGTGTGAAAGAGGCCTAAGCCGACTGCCATAGCTCCAAACCTTCACAAGGGAAAATGTGAATATCACCAGCGACTCCCTGAAGCAGACTGGGATCTATGAACACCCAGGTCCAGGTTTGTCAATTAGAGTCGGAGGAAGGTTGCCACTGGGTCCAAAACTCAGAAGGATTAAGAAGGCTTCTGCAATGCCAAACACAGACCTTTTGCAGCCAGATGCAGAGCGACTGTAGTGTCTGTCACACCCATGAAACCTATATACAGTATGAGCCTCACATAGTCTCCTATATACAACAAAAGACCCACATAGAATCCCTACAGAGCGTGAGCTCCAACATAGCCCCCTATATAAAGTATGAGCCTCCATATAACCTCTCTACCTACAATATGAGCCCTCACATAGCCTTCTATACACCGTATGAGCCACCACATAGTCTACATTCAGTATGAGCCCTGCATAGCCTTGTACATTCAGTATGAGCTCCCACATAGCCTCCATGCATACAGTGTGAGCTTAAGGTAGCCTTCTATATACAGTGTGAGTCCCACATAGCCTCCTATATACAGTATGAGCCCCCATAAAGCCTCTTACATTCAGTGTGAGCCCCCTCATAGCCTTCTGTATACAGTATGAGCCCTCTAATAGCCTCATACATAGTGTTTGCCCACCATAGCCTCCTATATACAGTGAAAGCTCCACACAGCCTCCTATATACAGTACGAGCCACTGTCACGGATTTGTCAGAGGCTGCAGGCGGTCGCACTGACTCTGACTGCAGAAGGTCTCAGAAGGTTGCTTCTTCCCGATCCTTCTGACTCTAGGTCCCAGTGGCAACCTTCCTTCTACTCTAATGGACACCTTTCTGCTGGAAGTTGCCAGTGATATTACCAGCTTTTTCCAAATGGCATTTTATTTAGATCAGATATGTTTCTATCTTTTTTATGTTTTTTTTTTTTAAGTCCTAAAAACAAACTTGTGGGAAAACACATGAAAGAAACGCCACACTTTTGACTTGTCAAAAAAATCACCTAAAGTGAACTGTCACACAATAAAAAAGCCTGATGTTTGTAGTTCACTTAATATTTACCTGTTGTCTTTTAGGCGACAGATGAAAAATTGCAGAAAAAAAGATACACAAAAACCTTGCTGGTTGCTGTGTGCTATGCTGATAGAACACTGGCACAGCGTGGGTTACAAGTAGAGATGAGCGAACATCGTCGACTTCCTCCTTATTCGGCAAGCTATAGCGCTTACAGAAGAACCTGCATCGGGAACCCGGATACCTGGAGCGTTTCTGATGATCAGCTGTTCAGCGCTGCAGCTTCATGTGTCGCGGATGTGTGACAGTCACAACAAACAGGCTCTCCATGCATGTGTTGTGACTGTCACACAGGTGCGACACATGCAGCTGCGGCGCTGAACAGCTGATCATCGGGAATGATCCAGGAAGCCGGTTTCCTGATGCAGGCTCTTCGGTAAGCGCTATAGCTTGCTGAATAAGGAGGAAGCCGACGATGTTCGCTAATCTCTAGTTACAAGCACCCAGGACAAGTTGGAAAATTGCTAAATTTTCAACATTTTTGCCAAATTTCCATTCTTTTCAAACATAAATGCAAGTCATATCAAAGAAATTTTACCACTGTCATGAAGTACAATATGTCACGAGAAAACAATGTCAGAATAATTGGGACCCGTTGAAGTGTTCCAGAGTTATAGTTGTGTTTTTATCTCATTTTTTTCTGCTTCTTGCTGAAATCAAATTTAAAAAAATATAAAACATTATACAATATTACATTTGTTTGCTTTTTATTTTCTTATTGCATTTTTTACATAGCAATGTAATTACCCTAGCTGTATCTAATCCTATCCTAAGTCGCTGCCTTAGGGTATGTGCACAGGTCCGGATTTCTTGCAGAAATTTCCTGAAGAAAACCGGAAATTTTCTGCAAGAAATCCGCATTTTTTTTTTTGCGTTTTTTTCGCGTTTTTCTTAGCATTTTGCAAGCGAAATTAGCTTGCAGAATGCTAAAGTTTTCCAAGCGATCTGTAGCATCGCTTGGAAAACTGACTGACAGGTTGGTCACACTTGTCAAACATAGTGTTTGACAAATGTGACCAACTTTTTACTATAGATGCTGCCTATGCCGCATCTATAGTAAAAAATAGAATGTTTAAAAATAATTAAAAAATTAAAAAAATGGTTCTACTCACCCTGCAGACAGCCGATCTCCTCAGCAGCGTCCATTCCTATAGATGTGTGTGTGCAGGACCTTCGATGACGTCGCGGTCACGTGAGCGGTCACGTGACCAATCACAGGACCGCGACGTCATCGTAGGTCCTTCACACAGACCATCTATAGGAACAGAAGCGGCAGCATGCAGCGCAGAGAGGCGGGAAGACACCGGGGCCATCAGAGGGTAAGTATATGACTATTTTTTATTTTAATTCTTTTTTTTTTTTTACTAATTATATGGTGCCCAGTCCTTGGAGGAGAGTCTCCTCTCCTCCACCCTGGGTACCAACCGCACATAATCTGCTTACTTCCCGCATGGTGTGCACAGCCCCATGCGGAAAGTAAGCAGATCAATGCACTCCTAGGTTTGCGGAATCCCCGCAATTCCGCATTTTTAATGAACATGTTGCTTTTTTTTCCGCAATGCGATTTTTTTCGCGAAACAAAAGCAACATTTGCACTAGAAATGCGGAATACACTGTAAATAATAGGAGGCATATGTAAGCGTTTTTTTTGCGTTTTTATCACTTTTTTATAGCGAAAAAAACGCGAAAAATCCTGAACGTGTGCACATGGCCTTAAGGTACCGTCACACTAAGCGACGCTGCAGCGATACCAACAACGATGTCGATCGCTGCAGCGTCGCTGTTTGGTCGCTGGAGATCTGTCACACAGACAGCTCTCCAGCGACCAACGATCCTGAAGTCCCCGGGTAACCAGGGTAAACCGGGTTACTAAGCGCAGGGCCGCGCTTAGTAACCCGATGTTTACCCTGGTTACCGTTGTAAATGTAAAAAAACAAACACTACATACTTACATTCCCGGTGTCTGGTCAGGTCCCTCGCCTTCAGCTTCCAGCACTGACTGAGCGCCGGCCGTAAAGTACAGCGGTCTGCTTTACAGCTGGCCGGCGCTCTCCAGTCAGTGCGGGAAGCTGAAGGCGAGGGACATGACCAGACACCGGGAATGTAAGTTTGTAGTGTTTGTTTTTTTACATTTACAACGGTAACCAGGGTAAACATCGGGTTACTAAGCGCGGCCCTGCGCTTAGTAACCCGATGTTTACCCTGGTTACCAGTGACGACATCGCTGACTCGGCGTCACACACGCCGATTCAGCGATGTCAGCGGGAGATCCAGCGACAAAATAAAGTGCTGGACTTTCCCCAGCGACCAATGATCTCCCAGCAGGGGCCTGATCGTTGGTCGCTGTCACACATAACGATTTAGTTAACGATATCGTTGCTACGTCACAAAAAGCAACGATATCGTTAACGATATCGTTATGTGTGACGGTACCCTTAGAAGAACACAACAGCCAATGGCAAACTCATCTCCAGTACCTCACTATACATAGGCAGAGACTGAGACAACCGGAAATTAGTACCTAATCAATGAACACTGGTTATATTCACTGCACATAACACTGGTCAACACAAAAAAAATAAAAAGTAATATGTCTGTTTTATGGAGTTAGATGTGCTGATTCCAAAAAAATGCTTAGTTTTGCTCTATGACATAAAGTTTCTGAGAAGTATTTTTGTTATTACGTTATTTCTGCATTTTCAATGTACAGTGGGGCAAAAAAGTATTTAGTCAGTCAGCAATAGTGCAAGTTCCACCACTTAAAAAGATGAGAGGCGTCTGTAATTTACATCATAGGTAGACCTCAACTATGGGAGACAAACTGAGAAAAAAAAATCCAGAAAATCACATTGTCTGTTTTTTTAACATTTTATTTGCATATTATGGTGGAAAATAAGTATTTGGTCAGAAACAAAATTTCATCTCAATACTTTGTAATATATCCTTTGTTGGCAATGACAGAGGTCAAACGTTTTCTGTAAGTCTAAACAAGGTTGCCACACACTGTTGTTGGTATGTTGGCCCATTCCTCCATGCAGATCTCCTCTAGAGCAGTGATGTTTTTGGCTTTTCGCTTGGCAACACGGACTTTCAACTCCCTCCAAAGGTTTTCTATAGGGTTGAGATCTGGAGACTGGCTAGGCCACTCCAGGACCTTGAAATGCTTCTTACGAAGCCACTCCTTCGTTGCCCTGGCGGTGTGCTTTGGATCATTGTCATGTTGAAAGACCCAGCCACGTTTCATCTTCAATGCCCTTGCTGATGGAAGGAGGTTTGCACTCAAAATCTCACGATACATGGCCCCATTCATTCTTTCATGTACCCGGATCAGTCGTCCTGGCCCCTTTGCAGAGAAACAGCCCCAAAGCATGATGTTTCCACCACCATGCTTTACAGTAGGTATGGTGTTTGATGGATGCAACTCAGTATTCTTTTTCCTCCAAACACGACAAGTTGTGTTTCTACCAAACAGTTCCAGTTTGGTTTCATCAGACCATAGGACATTCTCCCAAAACTCCTCTGGATCATCCAAATGCTCTCTAGCAAACTTCAGACGGGCCCGGACATGTACTGGCTTAAGTATTAAAACAAACGCAATGCACCAATAAATATCCAACAAATTATATTTAATATATATGTATGTAATTAATAGACCCCTACTGGTGCACTGTGAAAGAAAGAATTAGTGACTGAACACTGAGATCAGAGAACCAACCACAACTGCAACTCGGACAGCCAGAAAAGTGCACCCACACAGCAAGATCAATTAACAAATAGCCTTTATTAATAGTGGCAAATGACACATAAAAATTTAGTATGCGAGTATAACAGGACACTTTAAAAAAATATAATATTCAAATCAAAATTGGATATAAATAGGTAACCCCAGAGAGTAAATATTAATAGATATACACTTCATGTATTGAGGGCCAGAAAAAAATAAATTATATTTTATATAGTAGAAAAATAATAATCAATTGATATAAAGAATAATATATATATATATATATATATATATATATATATATATATATATATATATATATATATATAAATTATGGCAATAAAACCAGAAGAAAGTGCACAAAAGAATGATAATGAACAAGTGAAAAGAATATAAAAAGAAAAATATACAAAATGAGTGACAAAAATATATGTGCTACCGCACAAAAATCACACATATGAGGAGTAAGGAGAATTATACTAAAGTGCAAGAGTGCTAAGCAGAGCCACTGTATTAGGGTATCTGTAGGGCAAACAATGTGCAAGCAATATCAAAGAAAGTGCAAAGTGCTAAAAAACGAGAATACAGGAGTAGATATTACTCTACAATATACCGCACAGTAAATCTCAAATATGCGGAGTAGAGTTAATTACGCTGTAGTTAAAGAGTGCTAAGCAAAGCCACTAAGCAGAGTATCTATAAGACATATAATGTGCAAGCAGCAAAAGAAAGTGCAATGTGCTGCAGACTGGCCATCCAACACAAGGGTTAATATCACTCCACAATTTACCTTATAAGGGGGGGTCACCAAAAGTCCCGCTATCGCGCACCCCATGTCTTATAGATATTCTGCATCTGCGTAGCATCAATTCCTCTCAATGGAATAGGATACTGCAAGGGCTCCAAGAAAAAACCACAGCGCCTAGCAAAATCCAAGTCCATCAAATTCAGGGCAGCGCCTGAATCCACAAATGCCATAACAGAATAGGATGACAAAGAGCAAATCAGAGTAACGGACAAAAGAAATTTCGACTGTACCGTACCAATGGTAGCAGACCTAGCGAAACGCTTAGTGCGCTTAGGACAATCGGAGATAGCATGAGTGGAATCACCACAGTAAAAACACAGCCCATTCCGACGTCTGTGTTCTTGCCGTTCAGCTCTGGTCAAAGTCCTATCACATTGCATAGGCTCAGGTCTATGCTCAGATAATACCGCCAAATGGTGCACAGCTTTACGCTCACGCAAGCGTCGATCGATCTGAATGGCCAAAGACATAGACTCATTCAGACCAGCAGGCATGGGAAATCCCACCATGACATCCTTAAGGGCTTCAGAGAGACCCTTTCTGAAAATTGCTGCCAGGGCACATTCATTCCACTGAGTGAGTACAGACCACTTCCTAAACTTCTGACAATATATTTCTACCTCATCCTGACCCTGACACAGAGCCAGCAAGATTTTCTCTGCCTGATCCACTGAATTAGGTTCATCATAAAGCAATCCGAGCGCCAGAAAAAACGATCCAGGAGAGAACTAGACCAATACTGGAACATTGACAGGTGGCATGGAGCAATGATCTAAGTGGAGTTAAATAGAGCAGCCAGCTAACGAATTAACCTCGTCATCTGTGGAAGGAAACTCAGAAGCCGCAGCTCCAATCACAACCACCAGAGGAAGCCCATGGACAGAACCAGCCAAAGTACCATTTATGACCACAGGAGGGAGCTTGACAACAGAATTCACAACAATAGTCATCGCATTTTTTTTTAGTTTTGTCACCACCATTGAACTGAACATACTCTACTGTTTATCTGATTTAAAGGGCCACTGTCACCCCCTCCAGCCGTTATAAACTAAAAGAGCCACCTTGTGCAGCAGTAATGCTGCATTCTAACAAGGTGGCTCTTTTAGTTTTAGGTTCAAGTATACCCCAAATAAAGCGTTTTTATACTTAGCCACAATTCCTGTCTCTAGCCAGGGAGGCAGGTCCTCACTCCCCAGCTTTAACCGCTCCTCTACCGTCACTCCAATCTTCCTGCGCTTTCGGCGCCGCCCCCTCAGCGCTGTGTACGTTTCAAAACCGGCGCCTGCACAGTGTACTGCTGTGCTGCGCAGACGCAGTAAGCTCTGGCCATCTGACGTCCCAGCCAGGCTTGCAGACTGCGCCTGCGCGGGCATTGCGGCCAGCCACCTTTGGAATCCCCGCCCCGCACTGTTATGCATTAATCCTGCACTGTTTTACTATTGATGCTGCATATGCAGCATCAATAATAATGTTAAAAATAATAAAAATAATGATATACTCACACTCTGATGTCCCGATCTCCTCGGGGCTGCACGCGGCGGTCCGGTTCCAAAGATGCTGTGTGAGAAGGACCTTCGTGACGTCACAGTCATGTGACCGTGACGTCACCGCAGGTCCTGCTCGCATAGCAACCCTGCGACCGGACGGCCGCGTGCAGCGCTGAGACTTCAGAGGGTGAGTATATCATTATTTTTTATTTTAATTCTTTTTTTTTTACACAAATATGGTTCCCAGGGCCTGGTGTAGAGTCTCCTCTCCTTCACCCCGGGTACCATCTGCACATTATCCGCATTACTTCCCGCATGGTGGGCACAGCCCCATGCGGGAAGTAAGCAGATCAATGCATTCCTATGGGTGCAGAATCGCTGTGATTCTGCACAAAGAAGTGACATGCTGCGGATTGTAAACCGCTGCGTTCCCGCGTGGTTTTTCCCACAGCATGTGCACAGCGGTTTGCGGTTTCCACAGGGTTTACATGTTACTGTAAACGCAATGGAAACTGCAGCGGACCCGCAAAGTGTGAACATGGCCTAACACAATTTTTCACAGTTGATGGGCCAATGGTGTACTGTAACGATGTGAATGGCCTCTTTGAAGAACTGAATCAAGAGTATTTTGTTGCAGATTGGCGACTGTTTATTTACTCATCCCAGAGAAGTTTGAAAGCAGTGTTGCTTCACAATGGAAATATGAAACAATCAATCCCTATTGCTCATTCATGTCATCTAAAGGAAAGTTATGAAAATCTGCCAGTTGTTTGGATGCTATACAATATAAGCATCATCAGTGGAATATCTGTGATTTGAAAGTGATTGGTCTGATAATGGGAATGCAAGGCGTTTTCACAAAATATTGCTGCTGCTTGTATTTATGGGACTGTAGAAATACATTAGAGCATTGTTTGTCGTGATTGGTGACAAAGAAACGTCTATGCTCCAGGTAGAGACAATGTTCAGCATAATTTTTTAGTTGCTCCAACATAAATCTTTCTTCCTCCACTATATATAAAGTTGGGATTGATTAAACACTTTGTGAAAGCCATGGCTGTCACGCTCGCGCGCTGACTGGTGGGCGTGAGCTTGGGGGGCTTGTGGCCCCACTGTGCCACGAACCAGACTACCCTGGAAGAGGCGTGACTATGACAGCTGCCTTGGTCTTCACTGGAGCCTCTGATGGTGAGGTCAGGCTTGTGCGGCAGGTAGCTGCCAGGTGCTACTCCAGGGTGGTGTCTGGCTGTGGCTGCTGATCCTACTTGGAGAACAGGAACACTAGGACAGGTGCGGGCATCAGGCAGGACTAGCAAATGAGCACGGATGAAACTCAGACGAGTAGGCTGGCATGGCTGGGACACAGGGCTGGCAGAGACACAGGGCTGGCAGGAATGGTAGAGACACAGGGCTGGCAGGAACAGCAGACACAGGGCTGGCAGGCACAGCAGAGACACAGGGCTGGCAGGCACGGCAGAGACACAGGGCTGGTTGCTGTGTATGAAGGAACATGTAGGGACCTGTGCACACAGGATGTGCAGGTACATATATGTAGTATGAAGGAACAGGTAAAGACCTGTTCACACTGGAGGTGCAGGTACGGATACAGTGGGGCAAAAAAGTATTTAGTCAGTCAGCAATAGTGCAAGTTCCACCACTTAAAAAGATGAGAGGCGTCTGTAATTTACATCATAGGTAGACCTCAACTATGGGAGACAAACTGAGAAAAAAAAATCCAGAAAATCACATTGTCTGTTTTTTTATCATTTTATTTGCATATTATGGTGGAAAATAAGTATTTGGTCAGAAACAAACAATCAAGATTTCTAGCTCTCACAGACCTGTAACAACTTCTTTAAGAGTCTCCTCTTTCCTCCACTCATTACCTGTAGTAATGGCACCTGTTTAAACTTGTTATCAGTATAAAAAGACACCTGTGCACACCCTCAAACAGTCTGACTCCAAACTCCACTATGGTGAAGACCAAAGAGCTGTCAAAGGACAACAGAAACAAAATTGTAGCCCTGCACCAGGCTGGGAAGACTGAATCTGCAATAGCCAACCAGCTTGGAGTGAAGAAATCGACAGTGGGAGCAATAATTAGAAAATGGAAGACATACAAGACCACTGATAATCTCCCTCGATCTGGGGCTCCACGCAAAATCCCACCCCGTGGGGTCAGAATGATCACAAGAACGGTGAGCAAAAATCCCAGAACCACGCGGGGGGACCTAGTGAATGAACTGCAGAGAGCTGGGACCAATGTAACAAGGCCTACCATAAGTAACACACTACGCCACCATGGACTCAGATCCTGCAGTGCCAGATGTGTCCCACTGCTTAAGCCAGTACATGTCCGGGCCCGTCTGAAATTTGCTAGAGAGCATTTGGATGATCCAGAGGAGTTTTGGGAGAATGTCCTATGGTCTGATGAAACCAAACTGGAACTGTTTGGTAGAAACACAACTTGTCGTGTTTGGAGGAAAAAGAATACTGAGTTGCATCCATCAAACACCATACCTACTGTAAAGCATGGTGGTGGAAACATCATGCTTTGGGGCTGTTTCTCTGCAAAGGGGCCAGGACGACTGATCCAGGTACATGAAAGAATGAATGGGGCCATGTGTCGTGAGATTTTGAGTGCAAACCTCCTTCCATCAGCAAGGGCATTGAAGATGAAACGTGGCTGGGTCTTTCAACATGACAATGATCCAAAGCACACCACCAGGGCAACGAAGGAGTGGCTTCGTAAGAAGCATTTCAAGGTCCTGGAGTGGCCTAGCCAGTCTCCAGATCTCAACCCTATAGAAAACCTTTGGAGGGAGTTGAAAATCCGTGTTGCCAAGCGAAAAGCCAAAAACATCACTGCTCTAGAGGAGATCTGCATGGAGGAATGGGCCAACATACCAACAACAGTGTGTGGCAACCTTGTGAAGACTTACAGAAAACGTTTGACCTCTGTCATTGCCAACAAAGGATATATTACAAAGTATTAAGATGAAATTTTGTTTCTGACCAAATACTTATTTTCCACCATAATATGCAAATAAAATGTTAAAAAAACAGACAATGTGATTTTCTGGATTTTTTTTTCTCAGTTTGTCTCCCATAGTTGAGGTCTACCTATGATGTAAATTACAGACGCCTCTCATCTTTTTAAGTGGTGGAACTTGCACTATTGCTGACTGACTAAATACTTTTTTGCCCCACTGTATGTAGTATGAAGGAACAGGTAGGGACCTGTTCACACTGGAGCTGCAGGTACGGATATGTAGTATGAAAGAACAGGTAGGGTCCTGTTCACACAGGAGGTGCAGGTACAGAAACAAGCTAGAAGGAAAGGAGAATGAAGGAACAGGTTTGGACCTGTTAACACAGAAAGAGAACCGCAAGGCTGCGGATAGGAACGGTAGAACAGCAAGAGATAGCACAGCAACAGAAGCTAAGCAGAGCGGAACCGCAAGGAATGCGGAGAGGAGCTGCAGCAAGAGATTTCTGCAGCAGCAGATTAAAACTAGCAGATCCGCAGGAGTGTGGAGCAGTGGTAAAGCTGCAAGAGAGTGGAGCACAGGCAAAGCCACAAGAGCCGTAAGAGTGCGGAGCATAAGCAAACCGAGGACACAGGGAAAGACACAGCAGGAAAAGAAGCCACAGACAAGGAGACAGAGGTAGGACAAAGTTCAGACAAGGTAATGAAACAAGACCAGGTACAAGAACAAAGACACGGACCAGGATATTCTGCCTCCTGGAGAGCGGACAGACCAAAACAAGGCAAAGCAAGGACACAGACACTGAGACCAGGATATACAGCCTCCTGGAAGGCAGATCAAGAAGAACAAGGCAAATCTAAGGAGTAGAGCCTCCAGAGAAGGAGAAACACAGAGCAAGGCCTGGCAGATCAGAAGCAAAACACTAACTGAGTTAACACATTGCACAGGCCTAGTCCACTGGGTGGAGCTGCACTAAATACTGGAGGCCTCTTGGTAATTGGTCAGGAACAGATTAGACAGGTGCACCTGATTCCTATAAGAACCAGAGAGTTCAGGCGCTGCCCCCCTATGCACACAGCCAGGAAGCATGCAGAGAGCAGAGGCACAGAATATGGAGCTGGCAAGAAACAAACCACAACATGACCTGGAGCAGTGGGTAAGATAGTGTGAGAGATGAGAGGCCATGCCGTGATGCCAGCTGAGTTGATGCAATGGCAAAGACAAATTCACAAGGGTTCCAGTTCCAGTACATTTCACAGAAATTCTCCAGCATTTCACCAGCAAAACTGAAGGAAGGGGTATTTGTTGGTCTTCAGATCAGAGAGCTTATGAGAGATGATGTGTTTGAAGGAACTGCAAATGATATGGAATTGAGATCTTGGAAAAGCTTCAAGTGGATCTGTAAAAACTTCTTTGGAAAACAACAATCTCTAGAACAGTGTTCCCCAACTCCGGTCCTCAAGAACCATCAATAGGTCATGTTTTCAGGATTTCCTTAGTATTGCGCAGGTGATTGAATGCTTGCCTGTCCAGGTGATGCAATTATCACCTGTGCAATACTAAGGAAATCCTGAAAACATGATCTGTTGATGGCTCTTGAGGACCGGAGTTTGGGAACACTGCTCTAGAATATGTTGAAGGTGTCGAGGAACTGCTAAACGCATACCAGTGTCTTGGATGTCGCATGTCTCTGAAAATGCACTTTTTGATTTCATATTTAGATTTCTTCCCTCAAAATCTTGGGGATGTAGGCGATAAACAAGGCAAGCGGTTTCACCAGGACATTATCGTAATAGAACACCACTACCAGGGTTTTTGGAATGACTCAATGATGGCAGATTACTGTTGGATGTTATATAGGGACTACCCTGAAAAATCGTATCAATGACAGTCTAATGTCAAGTACTTTTAATTTCTGCTCATATTTTGGCTTCTATTTTGCATGTGAAATTATTTTGGTTCAATAAAAACGGTTTTGTAAGGTGAAGCATTTTTTCTGATATGTAGATTACTGTTTTCTTAATGTTGCCAGTATATTTCCTATACCTTATAATGATGCTGCTCCATGGAAACTATACGTGCTACAGAAAAACTATATACATTTTGAAAATCAGGACAAAAAGATGAATCAGAAAACTACAATCACTTGCAATGATTACAAAAAAATATTTTTTGTAGACCTGTGTAATTAGCTGCTCATTTTCTGTCATCTTGGTCACTGCTTATACATAGCACTGAAGTCCAAATGAGTTTGTCATAGACTTCTGCACTTTGCAAAGGCAGCAATCAAAACAAACATTATTATACTTAAATACTTAGCTTTTTTAAAATTATATGTGAGATAATACTGAAGTGATGGAAAATGGAAAAGATAAAGTGTAAATCAACTAACTAAAAACAGTGGAACAGATTTAATTTTATTACAACCTTTATATCAAACTGATAGAGTCCAATACTTACACTGCAGAATATACCCAGGGATCTTATTGGTCAGTTATTGATCACATGACCAGTGCCATCCAGGTGCCCATGCGCTCAGTTGACAGTTGAAGAAAGTGACAGTTGGAGTTGACGGGAGGTGAAGAAGCTGTCTGTGGACTAAAAACAATAATATGGAGAAAGAAGGCTGAAAGGAGGAAGACAGTGAGGAAAATAAGACACTTGGACTCATCGGCAGATGATAAGTCTTCAAACGAAAAACCAAAAAAAAGGGGAAGAAAGAATAAAAAAACAGACTTAGGATGGAAGATGTCTCCTATCCCACAGATGGAGCGACTGGATGAGAACGTTATTGCCCAGAGTGAAGGACTGAAGAAGAGAAGACACTTGGACTCATCGGTTGATGACATGCCTTCAATCAAAAAGCCCAAAAGAATGGGAAAAAAAGAGGAGGAAACCAAAGTCAGGAAGGAAGCCTGCTTACATCCGGGATTTTACGCCCAGTGACAGCCATTCAGAGAATTTAGTGGCTTTCATTGGGGTGCCGGTTCCCATCATTCACAGCAGGGAGCCAGCTCTTTGTGTTGGATCGTTCGCGAACGACACATCACTAATTCCAACGATGTTGGCACTGAATCTCTTGGTAAATATGAAGCGTTCTTACTTTATTTTGGACATTGGAGGACTTCAGTAGGGGTTGACCAGTAGTGGACAACCCCTTAAATGACTTTCTCTGCAGAAAACGGTCCAAGAATTGCCAAATTTGTGCAAATGCTATTATGTTGCAATCTCCTCTGCTCCCCTCTTACCTCCCCTTCCCACAATCACATACAAGTCTTCTGCCGAGCATCCCCTCCCCCCCACTCTAGAACTCTCTACCCCAGCATATCAGTCTCTCACCTACTGTGGAAACCTTCAAAAGGAACCTGAAGACCCACCTCTTCCGACCAGCCTACAACCTGCAGTAACCAACGATCCACCATACCGCTGCACGACCAGCGCTGCCCTCCCCTACTGTATCCTCACCCACCCCTGTAGACTGTGAGCCCTCGGGGGCAGGGACCTCGCTCCTCCTGTACCAGTCGGTGACTCGTATTGGTCAGGATTATTGTACCTGTTATTATTATTCTTCTCACATGTAAAGCGCCATGGAGTAAATGGCGCTATAATAATAATCCTAGTGATACTTGTACAGGATTGTCCTTCTCTTAGGAGGTTATTTCATGAGCATTGTGGTTGCTTCTCAGCACCATACGCCGTACATGTAGAAATCCTTGTGTTTGCCTTGTGTGTACCTGGTGTAGCGGAGGTGCCATGTCTGTGGTATCTCCATACGGAGCTCTTCTATTACATGGCTCCTGTAATGTAGAGTACATTCCCCATATTGCTGAATTCTCCTCAGTTGTCCTTGTTCCCATTTCCTGACGGCAGTGGTAGATCAGTGACATGGAGCTCCTGTCCCTTGATGTGTAATTCTCATTTATCAAAACTGTTCAGTACATTGTCATTGTTGCCCATAGCAACCAACCAGAGCTCAGCTTTCATTTCTCAAACTGCTTTGGTAAAATGACAGCTGATTTCTGATTGGTTGTTATGGGCAAAGCAGACAGTCCTACTGTAAAGTTTGTCACAAAACGTGAAACATTTCCAGATGCCACAAAGGTGAATGAGAATCCTGAAGTCTCATGCACACATTACTTATTTGTGACTTGCAGATTTGATGCAGATTTAAATCTTCAGCATGTCAAGTCTTTCAGCATTTTTCCTGCAGATTTCACCCCTACTAATGAGTCGGGAAAATCTGCAAGTAAAAATGCAACAAAAATGCGCTTTATTGCCACAGTGTTTTTCCTGCCAAGAGATGCAGACATTTCTGCACCAAATACCTATTGTGTGCACAGACCCTTAGGCTCCTTTCACACATCAGTTTTTTGCCACCAGTCACAATCCGTTGGCTCTACGGATCCATCGATTGTGAAAAACTGATGCGACGGATTCGTTTTTTCAACGGATCCGACTAGCGGATCTGGCTAATTGGATAGGAGCATGCTCAGTTAAAAAAAAAACGGAATCCGTCACCGGATTCCGTCATTTGACGGATCCGGCACCCATAGGCTTCCATTCAAGCAAATGACGGACGTCAACCGATCGGTTGCTCTCCGATTTCTCAACGTACACAAAAAACGTTACTTTGTCCATTGTCTCCGGCCGCCGGACAAACAATTTTCAACGGATACGGCGAATGTTGGATGAAACGTGAGGCCATCCGTCGCTAACACAAGTCTATGAGACAAAAAAAAAAACGGATCCGGCGGCATCAGTCGCCGGATTCGTGTTTTTCAACATTCAACGGATTGCGACTGATAGCAAAAAACTCATGTGTGAAAGGGGCCTAATGTGATCAGCATCAGCCGCTCTCCCCTACTATGTTACTGATCACTTATAGAAACTAAATGAAAGCTGCGCTGATTGGCTGCTATGGCAGCAGAGACAGGATTTCTTTTTGACAAATCTTTAAACACTTCTTTATCTGCATGGGAGGACGTACAGAGTGACAAGGAGGCTGAGGATCTATAGGTGAGGAGGCCATCTTACAGGTCACATGGCATCAAAGACTGACTTCCTGTCAACACAGTAGTACATGTACTGGAATAGTTGTCAGACTGGAGATCACATGACCCAATTCCCTGTAATGAAGGGGGATGTGTAGATGTAACCATGGTGGGATGTAATAATAAAGCTCCTCTGGACGACCCACAAATTATACATTTCTGGGCACTCCACTCATTACTCTGCACTGGAGTGTAAGCAGCTTGCACAAGATGATGGGGTGGGGAGCAGACTGTCATACACAGCCAGACTGCCCAGACAGAAGATAAAGCATGACCATACTTACTATCTCCGCGGCTGTATACACATAGATCAACCAGCACTTTTGTATACAGAAGAGATTAGGAAGCACTGACAATGCTGCCTCCCCTAGGTCCAGGAAATGTGATCACTAGGAGTAGGGGAACAGGAGCTGATTGGCTGCAGGAGATCAAGTCAGCTCTGCCATGCAGGCGGTAGGCAGAAATTCTGTAACTGGGGCTAATATTCCCGCCTCAATGTCCCCCAAAGGTTTTGTATGGCCTTATGGGGGGCATAGTGTGGAAAACATATGAAACAATAAATGAAAAAAGTGAAAATAAAGTAGAAAAAAAATGTATAAACAAAAAAACTAAACTAAAAAAGGAGGCCCACTGAAAAAAAAATGTTCAATATCTAAAAATCATTTCTATGAAAAGGGGAATGCAATTTAAAAATGTTTAACTGGTCCTTTCTGGGGAAAAACTGACAAATAGACAAATATTTCCCATTTATATTTACACCCCCTCCCCCCATATCAACAAGAAAAAAGGAAAATAAAAATACGGATTTTTGTGTACTCACCGTAAAATCCTTTTTTCCGAGCCAATCATTGGGGGACACAGGATCATGGATGTTATGCTTCCACTAGGAGGACACTAAGTTAACACAAAGATTAGCTCCTCCCCTGCAGTATACACCCTCCTGCTGGCTCTAAGTGAACCAGTTCGCTAACAAAGCAGTAGGAGCTTAACATTTAACAAGAATGAACTATGTCAAAACCAAGTCAACACAGAAAAATCAAAGCCAATAGGCTAACAGGGTGGGTGCTGTGTCCCCAATGATTGGCTCGCAGAAAAGGATTTTACGGTGAGTAGACAAAAATCCCTATTTCTCCTACGCCTCATTGAGGGACACAGGACCATGGGACATCCTAAAGCAGTCCTTGGGTGGGAAACAATCCACTGCAATTGCTCCATGTACCCACAGGTTACAGATGCGGCACTGCCGCCTGCAAAATTCATCTGTCGACGGACGCATCTGCCGAGGCCTGAGAATGGACATGGTAATGTTTCGTAAATGCATGCAGGCTGGACCAAGTCACAGCTCTGCAGACTTGTGCTGCCGATGCTTGGTGCCGGATGGCCCAAGACGGCCTTCTCGGTGCGATGTACTGATGCCGGGCAAAGTGAAGGCAAGACAATTTCCTCATTGAGGTGGAAAGATGAGACAACTTTCGGTAGAAAAGATGGGGGATGTTCTCAAAACCACCTTATCTTGATGAAAAATGAGGAAAGGAACTTGGCAAGACAAAGCCGCCAGTTCTGAGACTCGTCGGATGGACGTGACCGCAACCAGGAAGGCAACTTTCCATGACAGAAGACAGGGAAACGTCCTGCAGAGGTTCAAAAGGAGCCTCCTGCAAGACTCCGAGGACCAAATTAAGGTCCCATGGTTCCAACGGCATCTTATAAGGCGGCACCACATGGGAGAGTCCCTGAATGAACGTCTTCACCTGTAATCTGTTGGCAATTTTACGTTGGAACAGGACTGACAAGGCTGAAATCTGCCCTTTGAGAGAACTAAGGGCGAGACCTAAGTCCAAACCCGACTGAAGGAATTCGAGGATGGAAGGAATGGAAAATTAAGAGGAGAGCGTCCTCGGTCCTTGCACCATGAGAAGGTCTTCCAAATGCGATGATATATACGCATAGACGTAGGCTTTCTAGCACTGATCATGGTAGAAATGACTTTATGAGAGAAGCCTGCCTGTGTCAGCACCCAGGACTCAACGGCCATGCCGTCAAACACAGGGCCTCGGAGTTCTGGTGGTAAATGGGGCCCTGGGATAACAGGTCTGTGTGATTTGGTAATCGCCAGGGGACATCGGTGACTAGTTGGACTAGTTCGGCGTACCAGGCCCTGCGCAGCCAATCTGGCGCTATCAGGATTATTGGTATCCCCTCGGCTCTGATCTTCTTGATGACTCTTGGCAGCAAGGGAAGCGGAGGAAATATGTACGGAAGCTGGAACTGATGCCACAAGTGAACGAGTGCATCTGCCCCGATGGCTGCCGGATCATGGGACCGAGCTATGAAGTTGGGAACCTTTGAATTTAGCCGTGAGGCCATCACATCCACATCCGGGGTTCCCCAACGACAGATCTGGTGGAAGATCTCCGGATGGAGAGACCACTCTCCAGAGTCAAGACCTTGACGGCTGAGGAAATCTGCCTCCCAATTTTCCACTCCCGGGATGTGAACCGCTGATATCATTGAGCGGTTTTCCTCTCCCCAACGAAGAATGTGGCCTACCTCGGTCATGGCTGCCTTGCTGCGTGTTCCCCCCTGCCGGTTGATGTATGCCACTGCCGTGGCATTGTCTGACTGAATCCTGATGGGATGACCCGTCAAGAAGGGGTGGAATTGAAGAAGAGCCAACTTGATTGGCCGCATTTCCAGGATGTTGATGGGCAGGCGAGCTTCATAAAGAGACCAGCGGCCCTGAGCAGTGTGATGGTGGAACACTGCTCCCCAGCCCAAAGACTGGCATCTGTTGTCACAACTAGCCAATGTACTGGGAGAAAGGACTTGCCTTGATTCAGGGAGGACTTCAAAGTCCACCACCTGAGAGACTGTCTGACTCGCTGGGGAAGGAGGAAATGACAATCGAGAGATAGCGGGTTCCTGTCCCACACAGCCAGGAGAGCATGTTGTAAGGGGCGGAGGTGTAGTTGAGCGAATGGGACCACCTCCATAGCTGCTACCATCCTGCCGAGGACTCTCATACTGAAACGTAGAGAGTGAGAAAGAGGTTGGGAGAGCTTCTGAGCTTCCCGCTGCAAGACTGAGATCTTTTCCGGGGGAAGAAGTACTAACCCCTGGGATGAGTCCAGTATCATTCCTAGAAAGGAAATTCGCTGACCCGATACTGGGTAAGATTTTTTGCCGTTTATCTTCCAACCCAGGCAAGAAAGAGTTTTGTGATGTTCACGGCCTCCTTGCAGGTGCGGAAAGAGGGGCCTTTGATGAGGATATCGTCTAGATACGGTAACACCACCACACTTCGGGCATGAAGGATGGCCACGGCGGCCGCCATGACCTTGGTGAATACCCTGGGAGCGGTGGCGAGGACGAAGGGCAGAGAAGCAAATTGAAAGTGATCTTCCTGAACTGCAAAGCGAAGGGACCTTTGGTGAGAAGGTAAAATGGGAATGTGGAGGTACGTGTCCTGGATGTCTATGGATGCCAGGAACTCGCCTTTTTCCATGGAGGCGATGATAGAACGAAGCTATTCCATCCGGGACCGTCACACCCTGACAAACTTGTTCAGCAGTTTTAGGTCCAGTATGGACCGTACTGTACCGTCCTTCTTTGGAACAATGAACAGGTTTGAATAAAAACCTTTCGCTTTGAGGAACCGGGATAATAACCCTGTCCTCATTTAGAGAGCTTATCTCCTGGAAGAACCCTGATGCCTTTGCCCTGGGAGGAGAAGACAGGAAAAAGCGATTTGGTGGAAGAGAGGAATATTCTATCTTGTATCTGGAGGACACTAGATCGCAGAGGACCGAGAGCCATGCGTCACTGAAGAAAAGCAGGCGGCCGCCTACTTTGAGGGTGTCCTCCGGATACTGCAGGGAGTCATTGTGTGGGAGACCTGCCCGTCTGGACCCTCGGGACCCTGACTGCCTAGGCCTGCCTCTCCAAGAAGGGGAAGGTTTGTAAGAGGTCTGAGGACCTCTATCCCTACGTTGTGCCCGGCCAGGTCCAGAAGATGTGGAAGTAGAGGACCAATTTGAGTTGAAGCGGGAAAAAAAAAAAAATCGGGACCGAGCCTGCTGCTGCTGGTTCTGAAAGGGCCTCTCTTGTGGAAGAAATTTACTCTTCCCTCCAGTGGCGTTGGAAATTAATTGATTGAGCTTTTCGCCAAAAAGGCGACTGCTCTGATATGGAAGAGAAGTCAATGACTTTTTGGAAGCCAAATCCGCACGCCAGTCCCTGAGCCATAAGGACCTCCGGATGGTGATGGCGTTTGCTGCTGCTTGCGAAGCACAGTTAGCAGCGTCCAGGGACGCGGTAACTACAAAATCTCCAGCTCTGGCTGAGTAGCGAGGTCTACTATCTCGGGAGGGAGATCAGTATCCAGCACCACTGCAGACAAGACCTCAGCCCAGTGGGTCATAGCCTTAGCCACCCACGTAGCAGCAAAAGATTGGAAGAGTGCGGCTGCTGAGGCTTCAAAGGCTGAACGCGCCATATTGTCGATCTGACGATCGGTTGGGTTATTAATAGAGGCGCCCTCCGAAGAGGATAAAATAGATTTAGTAGCCAGGCGTGATACCGGAGAATCTACCGAGGAAGATTGAGACCAATCTTTTCTCAGATCCTGGGCAAAGAGATATTATGATTCCATGGGCTTCTGCCCTGTGAATCGTTTATCGGGACGGATCCTGTGAGATTCAACGATTTCCTTAAATTCAGGATGAGTAGTGAATACCTTGTGAGCTCGCTTGGTCCTCTTAAAGGACACGGCATGATCCGTTTGAGATAAAGGTTCCTCCTCAAATTCAAAGCCTTTGTCACGATTCCCCTGACCGCTGTCACCAATTGGTCAGGATTCACACCGTGACCGTCACCCCTACGTCACGGATTGAGGTGACTTTAGGCCAACAGACGGCTATCACATGTGCAGGGGGGGCTTATCTTAGTTATCCCTCCACTCCACGATGTGATGAGAAAACACACACAAGGCTATTGACCTCTTAGTTTACAGCAGGGGCTTATTCTAGGTATCCCACTGCTTTCAATATACCACAAACTGCAGGGATTTATGTATATCCCGCTTACAGTTCCACTTAACACTTGCAGCTCTCTGGCGCCCCCTTACTCTCAGGTCAGATTAGGTACTGCACCCTGGGTAAGTAGTTGCCAGAAAGGCTGCCTGCTATGTACTGGCTATTGGGCGCGCTGCAGCGACGCGATAACTACTCCCACTCAGGCAGAAACAATAATTATTAACGCCGCAGCCGCTACAACATAACCCAAAAGTCTGCACACTTCTCGCTGACACCAGCTTCGATTAAACGGGTCCGAAGCTAACCCAACACAGTAGCGTAATTCTCTTCAAGAGACTTAGGGTACGGTTTAGAACAGGAGAATGAACTAACATATAATAGTATATCCCATTAAAAAATTAGGCAGTGCTTTATCAAAAATATTTTATAAAGATGTTACAAATGAGACAATTGCAAATATGTACAAGGGTAATTATAACATAAAGGGAATAAATGAGAAAAGATAACACTCACATGTTCAAAACATTGCAGGCAACCAGGCTAGTGGAGTTTTCCATATGTCCCAGCTCATTAGGACGTGCTGCTGGCTTCAGGAGAAGACAAGAAGTCCAGAAGAAGAAATCAAGCAGAGAGACTGAGCTGGGGATGTGTGCAGACAGTTATAACTTCAAGGCTGTGACATCACAGAAAGGCTGGCTTATCCAGACCCTCCTCTCTCTACCTTCTGAGCAAACTTTAAACTATTTTCTCTGATTTCTATAACTTCACTACAAAACATGTCAGAGTCCTAACAAACTCATAATTCATCTCGGATTAACGTGAGCATTCTAATGAGATCAAATATGTCCTATCTGGGATACATATTTACAGAGAAAACCCTACTTCTTTACCAGACGGAGTTAGAAGCCCGAGTTTCAAGGGATGGGTACCTACACCGAGTGGGAATATGAATATATATTTTCGTATGTCTAGCTTAAATCGTTTGCCTAACATCTAACCAAAACCAAACAAAGAATCTTTCATGAATCTTGGGGCCATTTTTCCTGTTCTAGCTGGTGGAAGATTCTAACCTGGTCGTAAATACCGTTCGGCCATAAAACTCCCCCACACTCTCAGAGAAGGAAAGCCAGGAATTGGCAGCTACAAACTGTTACTCCAAGAAGGGGGGCTTAGCCCACGCAGGCTAGCAAGAGAACTACTTATGATATTTCATACCATATCGTGACACCTCCCCCTTTTGGTGTGCGCTAGGGAGGTAGGACCCGACGGTATGCCTCCATGGGCACCTCAGTAGGTTCACCCTGGCGGGAGAGTCCATCTGCATTCCCATGCTCCCTGCCCGTTTTGTGTTCAATGGTGAAGTCAAACTGCTGAAGGGCAAGGCTCCAGCGTAGCAACCTGCCGTTGGTTCCACACATGGCGTTTAGCCAGCGCAGAGGGTCATGGTCGGTCACCACAGTGAAGGGGTGACCGTACAAGTAGGGCTGCAAGCGCTGCAGGGCCCAGACTATGGCCAGGCACTCCTTCTCGATGGTGGAGTAGGCCACTTCCCTCGGCAAAAGTTTCCGGCTCAGGTATAACACGGGGTGCTCTTGGTCCTCCGAGTCAACCTGGCTGAGTACAGCACCAAGGCCAAACTCGCTGGCGTCGGTCTGCACCAAGAACGGTCGACTGCTGTCGACTGCTTTCAACACAGGGGCGTTGCACAGTGCGGTTTTCAACGCCTGGAAGGCCCCCTCACAGCCATCTGTCCAGTTGACAATGTGAGGTAGCTTCTTCCTGGTGAGGTCCGTCAAAGGTTTTGCCAGGCTACTATAGTGCTTTACGAAGCGCCTATAGTACCCTGCAGTGCCCAAGAAGGACATCACTTGTTTCTTGGTCACGGGAGTGGGCCAGTTTACGATCACTCCCACTTTGTCAGGCTCTGGCTTCAGGATGTTCCCGCCTACCCGGTGCCCCAGGTAGTGAACCTCCCTCATGCCCATCTGACACTTTCCCGGCTTGATAGTCAGTCCTGCTTGGTGAATTCGCCTGAGCACCTCCTCGAGATGCTGCAGGCGTTCCTCCCAGGAGAGACTGAAGATGGCAATGTCATCCAAGTACGCCACGGCGTACTTCTCCAGTCCCTGAAGCAGGAGGTTGACCATCCGCTGGAAAGTGGCAGGGGCATTCTTCATGCCGAAGGGCATGACCGTGGACTCGTACAGTCCAAAGGGTGTGATAAAGGCGGACTTCTCCTGCGCCTCGGGGCTCAGGGGAATCTGCCAGTATCCTCGACTCAGATCCATTATTGTTAGGTAATTTGCGCCAGCTAACTTCTCAAGCAGCTCCTCGATGCGCGGCATTGGGTGCGCATCCGAGGCTGTGATGGCGTTGAGCCCCCTGTAGTCCACGCAGAACCGGGTGGTCTGGTCCTTCTTTGGCACGAGAACTACAGGTGAGGCCCACGCACTCTTTGACCGTCGAATCACCCCCAGCTGTAACATCTCATTGATCTCTTGGCGCATAATCTGCTGCACCTGGTCAGAGATTCGATAGGGTGTTCGCCGTAGTGGGGCGTGATTCCCGGTGTCCACCTCGTGGACTGCTAACTCAGTCCTCCCAGGTCGGTTGGAGAACACGACCCGGAAGGGTTCCAGTGTGGTTTGCAACTGCACCCGCTGGGGTTCAGTTAACAAGGCGCTTACCTCCATATCCTCGATGGACCCATTGGCCTTGGCTTGGGCCAGCAAGTCCAGGAGGGTGTCTTCCTCACCGTCTTCGGGCAAGCTGCAGACCGGTAGGACGAAAGGTTCACGTTCGTGATGAGCATTCATCATGTTGACGTGAAAGGCCTTTCGCCTACCCCGAGCGTGGTCAAGCGTGACCACGTAAGTGACCGGGTTGAGCTGTTGGTGGACGACGTACGGGCCCTCCCAGGCTGCCTGAAGCTTATCCGTTGGTACGGGGACCAGCACCCACACCTTTTGACCCATGTGGTAGGTCCGCTCCCGGGCGTTCTGGTCGTACCAGTGCTTCTGATCAGCCTGAGCCTGCGTCATGTTGTCATGCACCAACTGCGTCAAGGTCTGCATCTTGTCACGGAAGCGCATGACATACTCCACTATGGACACTTCAGAAGGGTTCGGCTCCTCTTCCCAGGATTCTCTTACCAACCCAAGGGGTCCCCGGACTTGCCTGCCGTACAGGAGCTCGAAGGGGGAGAACCCCGTCGAGGCCTGCGGAACCTCTCGGTAAGCGAACAGCAGGTGTGGGAGGTACCGGTCCCAGTCGCTCCCTTGGGTCTCAACCAGCATGCGTAGCATCTGTTTGAGGGTACCATTGAAGCGTTCACACAAGCCATTGGTCTGTGGGTGATACGCACTCGATACCAGGTGCTTCACCTGCATTCTCTTACAGAGAGCCTCCATTAGGCGAGACATAAATTGGGTCCCTTGATCAGTAAGCATTTCCCTGGGAAATCCTACACGTGAAAAAATAGCCAACAGGGCATCCGCCACCTTATCTGCCCTAGTTGACGACAGAGCTACTGCCTCTGGGTACCGGGTAGCGTAGTCTACCACAGTAAGGATGTATTGCTTTCCAGAGCTGCTGGGGACGGCCAGCGGGCCCACAATGTCCACCGCGATCCTCTGGAAAGGCTCCTCTATCACTGGCAAAGGGATCAGGGGAGCCTTAAGAGCAGGCCCCGCCTTCCCCACTCTTTAACAAGTGATACAGGAGCGGCAGTAGTTTGACACATCTGTCCCCATCTTAGGCCAATAGAAGTGTTGAGACAGCCGGGCCTTAGTTTTGCTGATCCCCAAGTGTCCAGCTAGCGGGATCTCATGGGCAATCCGCAACAACTCACCCCGGAATTGCTGCGGGACGACCAGCTGTCTTTCCCTCAACCACTCCTTTTGTGATTCTCCGGGTACTGTCTCCCGGTACAACCTTCCTCGTTCCCAGAACACCTTCTCCTTATCAGTCTCAGAGAAGAGCGTCCCGGCAAGTTGTCTCAAACTCTCTAGGCTCGCATCTGTGTGCAGAACGGCCTGAAACTCCTGGCTAGGGGAAGCCAAAAGCGACGTCAGGGCCCCTTCCCCACGGGAACCCTCTTGGACCTGCTCTGGGTCCACCTCTGGTTCAGTCACAGTAATGACTGAGGAGGGTCCGGAAGCTAGTTATCTGCGTTCCGGGCACTCTGACTGCGGGTGACAGGAGCTACGTAGGCTGTCTCCCCGGGGGTTTCTACAGACCCATCAGCCGGCGCTGCTATGGGCTCTACCTCCCCATCCACCCCCAACACTCCAGGGGCAGTGCTAATTATGGGCCAGTTACCTTCCTCGGTGGCACTGGTCACCTTCATGGCGTCACCTTGCTCACGGTTCCCATGCATCTCCCCATTTCCTGTAGCACCGACACTTGCCCCTGTTAGGGGTTCCTCAGCCGTCTCACTCCGCAGAGCGACGTGGCTGGGCACACCTGTACCTATGGACACATTAACCTTCACAGAAAAATCATTATCAGGTTCAGCTGGCACAGGTACAACATTTTCACCATCAAGCCTAGGGAAAAAATGGTTATTAGATGCATCATTACAAGATAAAGCATGGTCAGGTAACACATGCGATTTCCCATCATCACCATCATCATCATCAGGGTTAACGTTACCCTCATTAGTAGATTGGGGAGGGGTGTCAGGGACGTAGTGTGCAACCAACCTCCCCAAATCAGTCCCCAACAAAACATCAGTGGGCAAATTATCAGACAGCCCCACTTCCTTCACCCCGCTCCCAGCACCCCAATCAATAAAAACCCGGGCCATCGATAAGGGACAGCTGATGCCCCCAATCCCAGTGACAGTTAGGGTTTTCCCCGGAATGATTTCTTCAGGGGCCGCCAGTTCGGGTCGGATGAGGGTTCGTTCAGCCCCGGTGTCTTTGAGGCCTGTAGCAACATGGCCTCCCACAGTGACGTGCTGTACATTGTCACACACCCTCCCAACCACACCACCCACCAAAAGAACTGCTGCATTAGGCCCTGGGGCCTTGGCTGGGGTGTTCTTCTGCTTGGTTGGGCAGGAGGGACTGATATGACCAGTCTGGCAGGTGAAACACGTGCGAGGTTCGGTGGTAGGTCTGGTGCTGTTGGCTACGGGGACAGGACCTCTGGTGTGCTGGCTGGCAGGGGTACCAGCGTTGGTTGCAGGCTTACCCCCTCTCCAGCTGGTGGTGACTGGCTTCCGCACTTACGATCTACGGTTGGCCTCATAGGCATCGGCAATCTGCGCTGCTTTCGTCACGTCTTTGGGTTCTCTGTCCATCACGAACTGTCGCACCTCAGCTGGGCAAAGATGTAAGAACTGGTCTTTGATCATCAGGTCTCGCAGCTGTGCAAAGGTGTTCACTGACAGTCCTTGGGTCCACTGGTCAAAGTGGGTCCCCAGTCCATGCACCACATCAGTGTAACTGTCGTGTGGGCCACGTTGAAGGGTCCGGAACTTTCTACGGTACACCTCGGGTGTAAGCTGGTACTTGGCTATCAGAGCCTGCTTGATGGCCTCATAGTCACCATCTTGTTCTTGAGGGAGGGCAGCAAACGCCTCCAGAGCTTTGCCTCTCAGCCCTGGTGTCAGGTATCGGGCCCATTCTTCTGTAGGCAGCCGGTACTGTCTGCAGGCTTTCTCAAAGGCCCGCAGAAAAGTGTCCAAGTCTCCGTCCTTCTCCATAACAGGAAAGTGATCGGGCCGGGGCTTACGTATCTGAGCGCTGCTGGGCTCACGTCTCTGGGCGGTGGAGGGCATCCCCCCCTGCCGGAGCATCTCCAGTTCATGTTCTCGCTGGGCTTGGCGCTCGGCTCTCTCAGCCTCTCGCTGGGCCTCTCGTTCGGCTCGGGCCTCCTGCCGATACTGCTGAATCAGCCGTAGGCGTCCCTCATGGTCATCAGTGGGGAGTTCTTCCAAGGCCGCCTGCAGGTGGGGGTCCAATTCGCCCGGATTGCTAACAGGGCCAGCATTCAGTGGTTGGACCTCTGCTGCAGCACCATGTTCGCTTGTGCTGGCTGCTGCGGCCTCTGAGCTCTGAGATTGGTCTCGAGCGGCTTCCCATTGCACCAGAACTGCGACCAGTTGGGCTTTGTTTTTGCCCGCAAAGTCAATGTGCTGTGACTTGCATAAGGCGACAAGGGTGTCTCTGGTCTGCTGCTCATAGAAGGTTTCTCCCAGCACAACCATGGTTGCCAAATAAAAGATAGGATAGAAAAACGAAGAGAAAGGGAGGGGATAATTACCCGTAGGCAATTGTCTCAAGACTAATAAAACACTGAGTTCGTTCTCCAAACTTATTTGCGCAGAGTCCTCGCAAGAACTTTCTGCAAGTTTTTAGTGAGAGGAATGATTACTCAAACCAAATCACTAATGCTCTAAGATATCCCACCGCTGCCACCAATTGTCACGATTCCCCTGACCGCTGTCACCAATTGGTCAGGATTCACACCGTGACCGTCACCCCTACGTCACGGATTGAGGTGACTTTAGGCCAACAGACGGCTATCACATGTGCAGGGGGGGCTTATCTTAGTTATCCCTCCACTCCATGATGTGATGAGAAAACACACACAAGGCTATTGACCTCTTAGTTTACAGCAGGGGCTTATTCTAGGTATCCCACTGCTTTCAATATACCACAAACTGCAGGGATTTATGTATATCCCGCTTACAGTTCCACTTAACACTTGCAGCTCTCTGGCGCCCCCTTACTCTCAGGTCAGATTAGGTACTGCACCCTGGGTAAGTAGTCGCCAGAAAGGCTGCCTGCTATGTACTGGCTATTGGGCGCGCTGCAGCAACGCGATAACTACTCCCACTCAGGCAGGAATAATAATTATTAACGCCGCAGCCGCTACAACATAACCCAAAAGTCTGCACACTTCTCGCTGCCACCAGCTTCAATTAAACGGGTCCGAAGCTAACCCAACACAGTAGCGTAATTCTCTTCAAGAGACTTAGGGTACGGTTTAGAAGAGGAGAATGAACTAACATATAATAGTATATCCCATTAAAAAATTAGGCAGTGCTTTATCAAAAATATTTTATAAAGATGTTACAAATGAGACAATTGCAAATATGTACAAGGGTAATTATAACATAAAGGGAATAAATGAGAAAAGATAACACTCACATGTTCAAAACATTGCAGGCAACCAGGCTAGTGGAGTTTTCCATATGTCCCAGCTCATTAGGACGTGCTGCTGGCTTCAGGAGAAGACAAGAAGTCCAGAAGAAGAAATCAAGCAGAGAGACTGAGCTGGGGATGTGTGCAGACAGTTATAACTTCAAGGCTGTGACATCACAGAAAGGCTGGCTTATCCAGACCCTCCTCTCTCTACCTTCTGAGCCACCCTAAGGTGGCTAGCATATATGTATCGCTTGCTCACCGAGCCCCACTCCATACAGCCAACCAATTCAAGCCCTGTGCTGATGAGGGCCTAAAGCCCGAAACACGTGTCCACAGGTAGGAATTGGTTGGCTGTGTAAATTTAGAAACTAATCCGCAGCATTGCAAGCTTGGCGGTTCCAAGTGCTGTGGATTAGACAGGGGTGGAAAGAGATGATTTGCATAGCTCCGCCTACTGCAAAGGATTCTGGGTAAACCTGCTATTCTTTGTATTATGCTGCTTGCAAGTACTTTCCGTTTCAGGAAAGCATCCACTATGTATTTCCTTTAAGTAGAGGGCTTTTCGGTCTCTTTCGTCCCGCTACATTTAGCCCAACTTGGGTCTCTCCCTAAGGTGGCTAGCATATATGTATCACTTGCTCACCGAGCCCCACTCCATACAGCCAACCAATTCCAGCCCTGTGCTGATGAGGGCCTAAAGCCCGAAACACGTGTCCACAGGTAGGAATTGGTTGGCTGTGTAAATTTAGAAACTAATCCGCAGCATTGCACGTTTGGCAGTTCCAAGCGCTGTGGATTAGACAGGGGTGGAAGGAGATGATTTGCATAGCTCCGCCTACTGCAAAGGATTCTGGGTAAACCTGCTATTCTTTGTATTATGCTGCTTGCAAGTACTTTCCGTTTCAGGAAAGCATCCACTATGTATTACCTTCTGAGCAAACTTTAAACTATTTTCTCTGATTTCTATAACTTCACTACAAAACATGTCAGAGTCCTAACAAACTCATAATTCATCTCGGATTAACGTGAGCATTCTAATGAGATCAAATATGTCCTATCTGGGATACATATTTACAGAGAAAACCCTACTTCTTTACCAGACGGAGTTAGAAGCCCGAGTTTCAAGGGATGGGTACCTACACCGAGTGGGAATACGAATATATATTTTCGTATGTCTAGCTTAAATCGTTTGCCTAATATCTAACCAAAACCAAACAAAGAATCTTTCATGAATCTTGGAGCCATTTTTCCTGTTCTAGCTGGTGGAAGATTCTAACCTGGTCGTAAATACCGTTCGGCCATAAAACTCCCCCACACTCTCTGAGAAGGAAAGCCAGGAATTGGCAGCTACAAACTGTTACTCCAAGAAGGGGGGCTTAACCCACGCAGGCTAGCAAGAGAACTACTTATGATATTTCATACCATATCGTGACAGCCTTATTCACTGACTCAGAGAGTCGAGAGTCTCCTGATCGTGATGAAATTCCTGATCTAGGGACGTGTCAGAATCGTCCTCTGAAACAGGTGCTCTGCTAGCCCAAATGGAAGGGGAGCGAGAAATGGAGCTCTCAGAACCCGAATCCCGGTGATGGTCTGGGGATATGGCATGAGTCCTTTTTCTGGAAGGGCGAGAGCCCCTTGGCAAGGTACGACCCCTAGAGTACGAGGGGGTTTTGAGGATCAGAAGCGTCGTCCATAAGAGTGCCCTGGTTAGAGGTGGGGTCTTGGAACAATTCTAATGCTTTTACCAGGGATGCCATAGACCGGTAACGGAGGTAGCCCACTCAGGGGGATCAGGCTCACTAGGTTCGGTATCAGCAACAGGTGGTTCCTGAACAGTCACTGGTTCACAAGCTGTGCACAATGCAGTATTGTGACCCCGGGGTAATGAGACCTTACAAGAGATACATGCAGCGAAAAATACAGTGTGGGTTTTCCCAGACTTTTTGTGAGGCCTTGATTGAGACATAATAGCGTTGAGGAGAGCGCTTAGGCCGGGTTCACACTGCGTTAGCAGCAGCCCGTTCAGCACATATGCTAACGGGCTGCTGTAATTAAAGTGCTGACGTTTGCATCGCGCTAGTGCAGATAGACCGTCTGCTAGCTCTATCTGCGCTAGCAGTGATGGACCCGGAAACACTGCAGCCAGCGTCTCAGGGTCCATCACTCAATGACGGCACGTCCCTAGCGCACGCCCATTGTGGGCGTGCGCTAGCAATGCGTCCGACATTGCTTTCAATGGCGGCGTTAACGGACTACGTTACACCATGCTATGTCACGGTGTAACGTAGTCCGTTTAACGGACCACCATAATGCAGTGTGAACCTAGCCTTACTAGCAGGGGAAGGGTTAAGCTACAGTTAGGGCCAGAAATATTTGGACAGTGACACAATTTTCGCGAGTTAGGCTCTGCATGCCACCACATTGGATTTGAAATGAAACCTCTACAACAGAATTCAAGTGCAGATTGTAACGTTTAATTTGAAGGGTTGAACAAAAATATCTGATAGAAAATGTAGGAATTGTACACATTTCTTTAAAAACACTCCACATTTTAGGAGGTCAAAAGTAATTGGACAAATAAACATAACCCAAACAAAATATTTTTATTTTCAATATTTTGTTGCAAATCCTTTGGAGGCAATCACTGCCTTAAGTCTGGAACCCATGGACATCACCAAACGCTGGGTTTCCTCCTTCTTAATGCTTTGCCAGGCCTTTACAGCCGCAGCCTTCAGGTCTTGCTTGTTTGTGGGTCTTTCCGTCTTAAGTCTGGATTTGAGCAAGTGAAATGCATGCTCAATTGGGTTTAGATCTGGAGATTGACTTGGCCATTGCAGAATGTTCCACTTTTTGGCACTCATGAACTCCTGGGTAGCTTTGGCTGTATGCTTGGGGTCATTGTCCATCTGTACTATGAAGCGCCGTCCACTCAACTTTGCAGCATTTGGCTGAATCTGGGCTGAAAGTATATCCCGGTACACTTCAGAATTCATCCGGCTACTCTTGTCTGCTCTTATGTCATCAATAAACACAAGTGACCCAGTGCCATTGAAAGCCATGCATGCCCATGCCATCACGTTGCCTCCACCATGTTTTACAGAGGATGTGGCGTGCCTTGGATCATGTGCCGTTCCCTTTCTTCTCCAAACTTTTTTCTTCCCATCATTCTGGTACAGGTTGATCTTTATCTCATCTGTCCATAGAATACTTTTCCAGAACTGAGCTGGCTTCTTGAGGTGTTTTTCTGCAAATTTAACTCTGGCCTGTCTATTTTTGGTATTGATGAATGGTTTGCATCTAGATGTGAACCCTTTGTATTTACTGTCATGGAGTCTTCTCTTTACTGTTGACTTAGAGACAGATACACCTACTTCACTGAGAGTGTTCTGGACTTCAGTTGATGTTGTGAACGGGTTCTTCTTCACCAAATTAAGTATGCGGCGATCATCCACCACTGTTGTCATCCGTGGACGCCCAGGCCTTTTTGAGTTCCCAAGCTCACCAGTCAATTCCTTTTTTCTAAGAATGTACCCAACTGTTGATTTTGCTACTCCAAGCATGTCTGCTATCTCTCTGATGGATTTTTTCTTTTTTTTCAGCCTCAGGATGTTCTGCTTCACCTCAATTGAGAGTTCCTTTGACCGCATGTTGTCTGCTCACAGCAACAGCTTCCAAATGCAAAACCACACACCTGGAATCCACCCCTGACCTTTTAACTACTTCATTGATTACAGGTTAACGAGGGAGACGCCTTCAGAGTTAATTGCAGCCCTTAGAGTCCATTGTCCAATTACTTTTGGTCCCTTGAAAAAGAGGACGCTATGCATTACAGAGCTATGATTCCTAAACCCTTTCTCCGATTTGGATGTGGAAACTATCATATTGCAGCTGGGAGTGTGCACTTTCAGCCCATATTATATATATAATTGTATTTCTGAACATGTTTTTGTAAACAGCTAAAATAACAAAACTTGTGTCACTGTCCAAATATTTCTGGCCCTAACTGTATGTGTCTGCAGCTTACCCAGATCCTGTCTTGAGTCCCCAGGGGAGGTCCACAATGTATGGTCCTGAATCGAGCACCGCTGATAAGGAAAGCTGGAGCAGCACTGCAGCATCAGCGCTGTGGATGTCCCAAGATTGCCGCCGAGATTTTTGAGAGCACTTCGAGAAGCGAACAAGAAGTGCTAGAAAAGGTGGGCGGTGATAATTGCGGTGAGCGTGGCCAAGAATTCCGGCCTGTATGCAGGAAAAAGCCGGGGACTACATTTTTAAAGCTTGGGGTTGTGGCCTGCGGCGTCGGGACCGCTATTAGCGCCATCCTGAGCGGCGCTCCGTTATAGAAAACACCACCCTGCTGACCACCCACGGACCCGGGCTTTATGCCCTAGAGGTGCGGACCTTCTATAACCCGGGAACCTCGCAGTGTACTCACGGTAGATACAGTGTGCCGGTGCTCAATCCACCGTTGCCATAGTCACGGAGGGGGTGGAGAGCTTCTGCCACCTTGCGTCATCCGCTATATCAGTGGTGATGCAGTGGGGGACTGCACAGACGCCATACATATGTCCGGCTATGCACCTGGAGCGCCTCCAGACACAGGGCCACGAGTTTTCGGTACTGGGCCTCTCTGATTCGGTTCTGAGGCTGTCACGGTGGCTAGACCCGGTCCGTGACCCTGCTAAGGGGCGTCCAATAAAAGGTGACGGGAGTCTGTCAAGGTTTCGTGACACCACCTGTGGTGTTCGGTCAGGGGGACCGACGCTGCTGTGGGGTCCGCTGGGTTGATGGAATGGCAGCTGGATGGTATACCTTCCCACAGGTGAAGTATGTCCCCAGGGCTTCCCAGTAAGGTAGATGGTGATGGTGTGAGGTGCAGGCAATAATGAGGACACAAGGTTGCAGTCTCTTTACCTCTTTACTGAAGAATTCAGGATCCGCAATCCAGAGCACGTTTAACAGGGCTATCAGAGACCGGCCGGTCCGATGGGCACTTCCAGAGTTCCCTTTGCAGGTGGAAATCATTGCCTACCACTAGCGCCTGTGTGTTGTAGTGCTACCCTGCTGAGCATTCGGAATAGTCCTCACAACTGCTGTTCTCGTTCGTTCGATCTAATTCTCTCTCGCTTGTTCCAGATGTTACTAGTTTCTCGTCCCCCAGTATGTTATGTCTAGGACGCACCCGTATGACGGGAAGGCTCGGAGCTCTTCCGGGACCCTAGAGACGCCCTTCTCCACGCGTTGCCCCCTATGTCTTCGTAGGAAATTTAAGGTAGACAGCCAACCTATAATTAACTGTCCTGCGGAGTTCGAAGTAAGGCCTAGAGTCAGTTACTCCCGCGGTGTTCCGGCCACGCGCCTCAGTAGGATGTTGCCTCGGTCTCACGGCACGACTCCTACTGGTTCTCCTTTGTGCTTGATCTCGTTTCTGCACTGTGTGCAGGCGCGGTTCCGTTCCGTTCTGCTCTGTTCGCTAGGCACCTGCCAGGTTCCCACGCCTGACAGGGACCCCCCTGTGTCTTCTCCCTGCAACACCCCCTGCCACGGGATGTTGCCTGAATCCAACCCAGTCAGCTTCTGACTAACTTCCTATCCAACCCCTAGTTTTACCAGTGTGAGGAGTGGTCCAATAAATAAAGCCTTTTTCTCCCCCTAGTGGCCGGAGTGTGAAGTGTAATGTGTGCTTGGTGATACCTGGTCAGTAGAATTCCTTCAGTGCCATCAGACTTACCATCACTCCCCTTAGTGGCAGAGTGTCATACTGCAACGACCAGATCTCTGGGGCGCTGCACACCTGGCTCCAGTAGTTTACAGAGTAGTTGATGTGGTAGTCTTGTTTGAAGAGATGGGTTTTTAACCCCTTTCTGACATTAGACGTACTATCCCGTCGAGGTGGGGTGGGCCCGTATGCCTACCGACGGGATAGTATGTCATATGCGATCGGCCACGCTCCCCCCAGCTGACATCCGGCAATATGTGCCAGGAGCGGTCACGGACCGCTCCCGGCACATTAACCCGCGGCACACCGCGATCAAACATGATCGCGGTGTGCCGGCGGTGCAGGGAAGCATCGCGCAGGGAGGGGGCTCCCTGCGGGCTTCCCTGAGACCCCCGCAGCAACGCGATGTGATCGCGTTGCTGCGAGGGTCTCCTTACCTCCCTCTCTGCAGCAGGCCCGGATCCAAGATGGCCGCGGCATCCGGGTCCTGCAGGGAGGGAGTTGGCTTACCAAGTGCCTGCTCAGAGCAGGGCTTGGTAAGCCTGCATAGCTCTCAGACAGATCGGTGATCTGACAGAGTGCTGTGCAAACTGTCAGATCACTGATCTGTGATGTCCCCCCCCCCCCCCCCCCGGGGCAAAGTAAAAAAGTAAAAAAAAAATTTTCTAAATGTGTAAAAAAAATAAAAAAAATAATTCCTAAATAATGAAAAAATATATATATATATTATTCCCATAAATACATTTCTTTATCTAAAAAAAATAAAAATAAAACATATTTAGTATCGCCGCGTCCGTAACGGCCCGACCTATAAAACTGGCCCACTAGTTAACCCCTTCAGTAAACACCGTAAGAAAAAAAAAAAACGAAGCAAAAAACGCTTTATTATCATACCGCCGAACAAAAAGTGGAATAACACGCGATCAAAAAGACAGATATAAATAACCATGTACTGCTGAAAACGTCTACTTACATTCCCGGTGTCTGGTCATGTCCCTCGCCGTCAGCTTCCCGCACTGACTGGTGAGCGCCGGCCAGCCGTAAAGCAAAGCACAGCTGTGACGTCACCGCTGTACTTTCCAGCCGGCGCTCAGTCAGTGCTGGAAGCTGAAGGCGAGGGAAATGACCAGACACCGGGAATGTAAGTATGTAGTGTTTGTTTTTTTACATTTACAACGGTAACCAGGGTAAACATCGGGTTACTAAGCGCGGCCCTGCGCTTAGTAACCCGATGTCTACCCTGGTTACCCGGGGACGTCGGGATCGTTGGTCGCTGGAGAGCTGTCTGTGTGACAGCTCTCCAGCGACCAAACAGCGACGCTGCAGCGATCGACATCGTTGTGGTCGGTATCGCTGCAGCGTCGCTTAGTGTGACGGTACTTTAGGGTTGAGGCTAAATTTAGGGTTAGGGTTGGGGCTAAAGTTAGGGTTAGGGTTTAGATTACATTTACAGTTGGGAATAGGGTTGGGATTAGGATTAGGGGTGTGTCAGGGTTAGAGGTGTGGTTAGGGTTACTGTTGGGATTAGGGTTAGGGGTGTGTTTGGATTAGGGTTTCAGTTATAATTGGGGGGTTTCCACTGTTTAGGCACATCAGGGGCTCTCTAAACGCGACATGGCGTCCGATCTCAATTCCAGCCAATTCTGCGTTGAAAAAGTAAAACAGTGCTCCTTCCCTTCCGAGCTCTCCCGTGTGCCCAAACAGGGGTTTACCCCAACATATGGGGTATCAGCGTACTCAGGACAAATAGGACAACAACTTTTGGGGTCCAATTTCTCCTGTTACCCTTGGGAAAATACAAAACTGGGGGCTAAAAAATAATTTTTGTGGGAAAAAAGATTTTTTATTTTTACGGCTCTGCGTTATAAACTGTAGTGAAACACTTGGGGGTTCAAGGTTCTCACAACACATCTAGATAAGTTCCTTGGGTGGTCTAGTTTCCAATATGGGGTTCACTTGTGGGGGGGTTTCTACTTTTTAGGTACATTAGGGGTTCTGCAAACGCAATGTGACGCCTGCAGACCATTCCATCTAAGTCTGCATTCCAAATGGCGCTCCTTCCCTTCCGAGCCCTCCCATGCGCCCAAACGGTGGTTCCCCCCACACACATGGGGTATCAACGTACTCAGGACAAATTGGACAACAACTTTTGGGGTCGAATTTCTCCTCTTACCCTCGGGAAAATACAAAACTGGGGGCTAAAAAATAATTTTTTGGGGAAAGTTTTTTTTTTTTATTTTCACAGCTCTGTGTTACAAACTGTAGTGAAACACTTGGGGGTTCAAAGCTCTCAAAACACATCTAGATAAGTTCCTTAGGGGGTCTACTTTCCAAAATGGTGTCACTTGTGGGGGGTTTCAATGTTTAGGCACATCAGTGGCTCTCCAAACGCAACATGGCGTCCCATCTCAATTCCTGTCAATTTTGCATTGAAAAGTCAAACGGCGCTCCTTCCCTTCCGAGCTCTTCCATGCGCCCAAACAGTGGTTTACCCCCACATATGGGGTATCAGCGTACTCAGGACAAATTGTACAACAACTTTTGGGGTCCAAATTCTTCTCTTACCCTTGGGAAAATAAAAAATTGGGGGCGAAAAGATAATTTTTGTGAAAAAATATGATTTTTTATTTTTACGGTTCTGCATTATAAACTTCTGTGAAGCACTTGGTGGGTGAAAGTGCTCACCACACCTCTAGATAAGTTCCTTAGGGGGTCTACTTTCCAAAATGGTGTCACTTGTGGGGGGTTTCAATGTTTAGGCACATCAGGGGCTCTCCTTTCTTTCAACTTTCTTTTTATTAATGAAAATGTATAATACAGGAAGGGAAAAATATACAGATTACACAAATCCATTGTACGACAAATCAGGGGCTCTCCTAACGCAACATGGTATCCCATCTCGATTCCAGTCAATTTTGCATTGAAAAGTCAAATGGCGCTCCTTCGCTTCCAAGCTCTGTCATGCGCCCAAACAGTGGTTTACCCCCACATATGGGGTATCGGTGTACTCAGGACAAATTGTACAACAACTTTTGGGGTCCATTTTGTCCTATTACCCTTGGGAAAATAAAACAAATTGGAGCTGTAGTAATTTTTTTGTGAAAAAAAGTTAAATGTTCATTTTTAGTTAAACATTCCAAAAATTCCTGTGAAGCACCAGAAGGGTTAATAAACTTTTTGAATATGGTTTTGAGCACCTTGAGGGGTGCAGTTTTTAGAATGGTGTCACACTTGGGTATTTTCTATCATATAGACACCTCAAAATTACTTCAAATGAGATGTAGTCCCTAAAAAAAAATGGTGTTGTAAAAATGAGAAATTGCTGGTCAACTTTTAACCCTTAACTCCCTAACAAAAAAAACTTTTGGTTCCAAAATTGTGCTGATGTAAAGTAGACATGTGGGAAATGTTACTTATTAAGTATTTTGTGTGACATATCTCTGTGATTTAATTGCATAAAAATTCAAAGTTGAAAAATTGCGAAATTTTCAAAATTTTCGCCAAATTTCCATTTTTTCACAAATAAACGCAGGTACTATCAAAGAATTTTTACCACTATCATGAAGTACAATATGTCATGAGAAAACCATGTCAGAATCACTGGGATCCGTTGATGCGTTCCAGAGTTATAACCTCATAAAGGGACAGTGGTCAGAATTGTAAAAATTGGCCTGGTCATTAACGTGCAAACCACCCTTGGGGGTAAGGGGGTTAAAGCGCGCTTGAATAGGTCGGGGCTAGGTATCAGTCTGATTGTCTGGGGAAGTGCATTCCAGAGAGCTTGCGCAGCTTGAGAGAAGTCTTGGAGACAGAGGTGCGAGGTTCGGTCAAGTCCGTCTTTCTGTCTGTCTATCACGGAAATCCCAAGTCGCTGATTAGTCGCGGCCAAACAGCCACAACCAATCAGCGACGGGTACAGTCTGGCAGCGAAATGGCCGCTCCATACTCCCCTCCAGTCAGCGCTCACACAGGGTTAATAGCAGCGTTAACAGACCGTGTTATGCCGTGCTGTAACGCACTCCGTTAACGCTGCTACTAACCCTTTGTGACCAACTTTTTACTATTGATGCTGCCTATGCAGCATCAATAGTAAAAAGATCTAATGTTAAAAATAATTAAAACAAATTAAGAATCATTATATTCTCACCTTTCGGCTCCTTTCCCGCTCCTCACGAAGCTCCGGTCTATGCATTGCGGTCTCGCGAGATGATGACGTAGCGGTCTTGCGAGACCGCTACGTCATCATCTCGCGAGACCGCAATGCATTCTTGAGACCGGAGTGTCGCGAGGAGCATCGCTGAATGCCTGGGCTGTATCCGGGGGCCGTCTGAGGGTGAGAATATAATGATGTTTTATATTAATTCTTTTTTAACAGTGATATGGTGCCCACATTGCTATATACTACGTGGGCTGTGCAATATACTACGTGGCTGTGCAACATAGTATATTGCACAGCCACGTAGTATGTGCCTGTGTAATATATTACGTGGCTGTGCTATATACTACGTGGCCGGGCCGCGAACAATCAGCGACAGGCGCAGTCCGGCTGCAAATTGGCCTGGGATTTGAACCTTGCTTCGCTAATTGGTCGCGCCCAGCCAGCCGAATCCTGTGTATTGATTGTATTATTCTAAAATCTTCATAAATAAACTACATACATATTCTAGAATATCCGATGCGTTAGAATCGGGCCACCATCTAGTATTAAATAATTAGTAAATCAGCTAGAATTGAGTTGTTAAAATGAGATCCTCAAAATCTAATCCAATGTTGTAAATTACAAGGACTCTGTTGCTTCGCTCTGTTAGGCTGCGTGTCCACGATTAGGATGGCCGGCGGTATCGTCGGAGCGGCTTTGCCGCTCTGTGCTAAGCCCCGCCCCCTTCTGGGACGCGATGATGCCGGATGTGTTCACAGCACACATCCGGCATCATCGCACCCATCGCATAGGGCCCCGTGCTATATCTTGCGGCGACGCAGCGTCGCCGCAAGATATACGGACATGCTGCGATCTGAAAAGACGCGCAGCATGTCTGGAGTCGCAGGGCCGCCGCGTGCGTGTTACCACGCATAGTGGAGACGGGATTTCATTAAATCCCCTCCACTATGCTGTAACATCTGGACGCTGCGTGTCTGACGCTGCGGCTCTATGCAGCGTCAGACACGCAGCGTTTCCTGCACGTGGAAACATACCCTAATGTTTCTCCCTGTGAAGCTCCACTCACTCTTTGAAAAACTCGATTCCAGTCACCTCAGCCCCAAACTGTCATGACTGGAGGCTACAGGGAGGTCCTCAAAAAATCCACTCCGATCTACATGCTTGATTAATGAATCAGCTAGAATGGAGTTGCTAAAATGAAGTCCTCAAAAAACCCACTCCGATCCAATGTTGCAAATTACGAGGACTCTGTTGATGCGCTGTTACGTTTTTCCCTGTGAGGCTCCGTCCACTCTTCCAATGTCGATGCTGCGGCTAGGACTGGTAATACAGCAAAAGGAAAATTCAGGCAAAAATCAACAATCCGTGCTATGTGTAATTATGTATATTATAAAAAGCAGTAATAAAATGCAAGTTTGATTAACCATGAAAAAATTTTTTATTTGAGGGACCTCACTGTAGAAACTGAACTGTCTAGAATGGAGAAGCTGCAGAGATCATCAAAAAATCAACTCCGATCCAGTCACCTCACCAGTGAACCGACTACAGTGGAGAGGATGGAATGAGGACCACAGAACATCCACTCCGATCTAGTCACTTCAGTAGTGAATCCGCTACAAATGGAGAGGATGGAATGAGGCCTCAAAAAATCCACTCCGATCTAGACGGCTCACTAGTGAATCCGCTACAATGGAGTTGAGTGTTTGAGAACCACAAAAAATCAACTCCGAACTAGACGCAACCCAACTTTGAACCTTAGCTGCTCCACGCTGCTCCCTGCTGGGAGGCTCCGCCCATTCCGGTGACATCATTACCTCAAAAATCAACTCCATTCTAACCGCACGCTCCCCTGCCCTCTGTGTATTATGTACAGCGTTTATAGCCCCGCCCAGCACCGCAGCCAATCACTGCAGGTAACAGGAGGAGCTTGAGGCAGACGTTTTGACTTGTGGGCGGAGCTCCAATGTGGCTCACTGCCCTCCGCACTGCCAGCCTGTGTGCACCGCAGAGCCCTGAGGTAAGTCTCTGCTGGCCGCACTCGCGGACCTCCGCTGCACAGCATGTGTCCATAGGCTATTCACAGGCATATTGCATCTATATGGGGGGTGACGTCCCTGCAGCGGTGCCCCCTGAAGAGTTGTCAGACATTTGTATTCTGTGCCAGTCACTAGAGCTGTGAGTGTGACAGGGGCATGTCTCTGCAGGGGGATTAGCTAGTCTGTAGTGGTTGGCATGCTGGTAGTTGTAGTGGTTGGAATGCTGGTAGTTGTAGTGGTTGGATGCTGGTAGTTGTAGTGGTTGGAATGCTGGTAGTTGTAGTGGTTGGAATGCTGGTAGTTGTAGTGGTTGGAATGCTGGTAGTTGTAGTGGTTGGAATGCTGGTAGTTGTAGTGGTTGGAATGCTGGTAGTTGTAGTGGTTGGAATGCTGGTAGTTGTAGTGGTTGGAATGCTGGTAGTTGTAGTGGTTGGAATGCTGGTAGTTGTAGTGGTTGGAATGCTGGTAGTTGTAGTGGTTGGAATGCTGGTAGTTGTAGTGGTTGGAATGCTGGTAGTTGTAGTGGTTGGAATGCTGGTAGTTGTAGTGGTTGGAATGCTGGTAGTTGTAGTGGTTGGATGCTGGTAGTTGTAGTGGTTGGATGCTGGTAGTTGTAGTGGTTGGAATGCTGGTAGTTGTAGTGGTTGGAATGCTGGTAGTTGTAGTGGTTGGAATGCTGGTAGTTGTAGTGGTTGGCTGGAATGCTGGTAGTTGTAGTGGTTGGCTGGAATGCTGGTAGTTGTAGTGGTTGGAATGCTGGTAGTTGTAGTGGTTGGCTGGAATGCTGGTAGTTGTAGTGGTTGGCTGGAATGCTGGTAGTTGTAGTGGTTGGTTGGAATGCTGGTAGTTGTAGTTCCCCAATACCAGGTAAGTTCTAACTGCTCAGACTGTCATACAGCAATGAAAGCCTAATGATGAGATGTAGGAGCCCAGTGATCGTCCTCTGCTATGTCCCCTCGCTCTGGCATAGTACAGACGTGTCTGCCAGTCAGTGGTGGCAGCGGTAATTCTAGGGGCATGACCACACTGGTGAGATGTGCAGCAGATTTGTGTATTGTACCTGATTTATGAAACCACATGCTGCAGAGAGTAAAGTGACGGGTGCTGCCAACCTGATGCCCGGAGGTGGCAAATTCCGGTGATATTCTCTGTGGATTTGACCCTGTGCCATACAAGGACACGTTACCACAATGCGCTTCCGGTCAGTTTATGATTCTGCAGATTTTCTGCACCTATTAAGTAAAATATATTACTTGCATTTAAAAAAAAAAATGCAAATGTAAAAATAACTCACAATGGGAACGTAGGCTAAAAAATTATCTGCATTATATCCAGAGCAGGGACATCTGCGCGGTGAGGTCCAGATATTGTGGAATTTCTGCTGGTTTTTGTAGTCCTTCTCATAGGGGAGAGCCACAGCAGAGCCGATGACATGGGCAATAGACACTGTTTTTTTTTTTTTTTGTATTTACGAGCCACAGGCTCCATCTGCCGCTGACTGACAGCTTTCCCTTTTCTCCCAGTAAGAGGTGCCGCCGCTCATGGATATGAGGATCCCTGAATCACAGAGCTCGACCCCTGCTGCATGTGATATAATCTACATTATATGGAGAACTAAATCCCACCCCAGTATAACCTGGTGGTTGTCACCAAGTCTTTACGGACCGTGATGTGCGGACTGGCTGCAGGTCTCCCGCCGTGAACTCCACAGTCTCATTGTGTCTCTGTGTCCGTGGCCAGTCTGCATCATGGTCTGTATGTACTCGGCCCATGTTTCACGGATCTCTGGTGAGGCCTGAGCTTGCCTCATGACCACATACTTACACGAATTACGTTCCTCTAACTATAAAGCTATTACAGCAATATCCCAGTGGCGCAATAAGTCCTCGTACATTAAACTTCCTCATTGAGCTAAGAAGACCCCCATGTACAACCTAATGTAAGACGACACAGCGTACCCCGGGATCTAGGGCTTGTGTCACACTGGAGTATTTTCTCTTTTTCCAATCACACTCTGATCAAACTATTTTCTCACATGAGGAGAAGATGGAAAAGAATGACATTTCTCCATCTTCTACATTCTATTCGTCTGTGATAATTGGACTGCACTCAGCTGTCATCTGAGTGAGGTCTGATTTTTTTATTTTTATTTTTTTCCCATGGATTCATTAACTTGCATGGCTGAGTGCGATCTGAATATCGAATGCAAATCATGCATGCTGCAATTTTTTTTCCTTAGACTAAATTTGGACATGTGCACAGCCCATAGGATAATGTTGGCCTGAGTGTGATCCGGTGTTTTGTCAAATCGCACTGGGGCAGAAAAATAAAAAGTTTGAAAAGGAGAATGGACAGCACGTCCAAAAATCATACATTATCTAAAGCCACCAGGAAAAAATATATATAACTGAACATGAGGATCTTAGCTTAATATTCTGATCAGACTGTGTGAAGCCCACTGCCACGTCATGGTGAACCTCTTAGGCTATGTGCACACGTTGCGGATTCGTGTGCAGATTTTTCCTCACCGTTTTTAAAAAATCCGCAGGTAAAATGCACTGTATTTTACCTGCGGATTACCTGCAGATTTCCTGCGTTTTTTTTTTTTTGTGCGGATTCCACCTGCGTTTTTACACCTGCGGATTCCTATTGAGGAGCAGGTGTAAAACGCTGCGGAATCCGTGCAAAGAATTGACATGCTGCGGAATATACAACGCAGCTTTTCCTCTCGGTATTTTCCGCACCATAGGCACTGCGGATTTGGTTTTCCATAGGTTTACATGGTACTGTAAACCTGATGGAAAACTGCTGCGAATCCTCAAGACAAATCCGCAACGTGTGCACATATCCTTAGGGTATCCCTATCGCCCTAATGGAGCGGAGCCGTGCGCTGACCACCGCCACAGCAGCAATGCATCGGCAGGATGGACCGCCTGGTGCCTCATAGCGCCCATGCTGCAAGACTGAGTCCCCATGACCCCAGACCTCAAAGCAGGAATGCAGGAGACTGCAAAGAAAGGGATCTAGCCCGTTTCTGCTCTCATTGGAGAGCTTGAGAAAGGTGAGATTCAATGTTCCTTTTTCATCATATTGCAGAAAATAAAGCTGTCTGCACGAGCCCTTAACGATGTCATTTCTTGCTTCCGATACAATCAGCAGTTGTGAAGTTTAGCATGGATCTTGGCGTGTATGAGACTGACTAACTCACTGGCTGACCTCTAAGTGATCTTCTAGTGAGAAAAACGATCATTGCAGTGATTTGCGCTTAGGTCCGCTTTATGAACTTATCAGCAGATTTTGCCGCTATAAGATGCTGCCACCACCTTTCAAGGCTTATCTACAGCATTCTATAATGCTATACAGTCATGGCCAAAAGTTTTGAGAATGACACCAAAATTATATTTTCACATGATCTGCTGCCCTCTGGTTTTTATTTATTTTTATACCAATAGGTTATATTGACAGTTAGAATGAGTTAATGCAACAAGTCAATATTTGCAGTGTTGACCCTTCTTCTTCAAGACCTCTGCAATTCTCCCTGGCATGTTATCAATCAACTTCTGGACCAAATCCTGATTGATAGCTGTCCATTCTTGCATAATCAATGCTTGCATTTTGCCAGAATTTGTTGGTTTTTGTTTGTCCACCCGTCTCTTGATGATTGACCACAAGTTCTCAATGGGATTAAGATCTGGGGAGTTTCCAGGCCATGGACCCAAAATCTCTATGTTTTGTTCCATGAGCCATTTAGTTAACACCTTTGCTCTATGGCAAGGTGCTCCATCATGCTGGAAAAGGCATTGTTGGGCGCCAAACTGCTCTTGGACGGTTGGGAGAAGTTGCTCTTGGAGGACATTCTGGTACCATTCTTTATTCATGGCTGTGTTTTTAGGCAAGACTGTGAGTGAGCCGATTCCCTTGGCTGAGAAGCAACCCCACACATGAATGGTTTCAGGATGCTTTACAGTTGGCATGAGACAAGACTGGTGGGAGCACTCACCTCTTCTTCTCTGAATAAGCTGTTTTCCAGATGTCCTAAACAATTGAAAATGGAATTCATCAGAGAAAATGACTTTGCCCCAGTCCTCAGCAGTCCACTCCCTGTACCTTTTGCAGAATATCAGTCGGTCCCTGATGTTTTTTCTGGAGAGAAGTGGCTTCTTTGCTGCCCTCCTTGAAACCAGGCCTTGCTCAAAGAGTCTCCGCCTCACAGTGCGTGCAGAAGCACTCACACCAGCCTGCTGCCATTCCTGAGCAAGCTCGGCACTGCTGGTAGTCCGATCCCGCAGCTGAAATAGTTTTAAGATATGGTCCTGGCGCTTTCTGGTCTTTCTTGGGCACCCTGGAGCCTTTTTGACAACAATGGAAGCTCTCTCCTTGAAGTTCTTGATGATGCGATAGATTGTTGACTGAGGTGCAATCTTTGTAGCTGCGATACTCTTCCCTGTTAGGCCATTTTTGTGCAGTGCAATGATGGCTGCACGTGTTTCTTTAGAGATAACCATGGTTAACTGAAGAGAAACAATGATACCAAGCGCCAGCCTCCTTTTAAAGTGTCCAGTGATGTCATTCTTACTTAATCATGGCCCTGCCCTCATCAACACCCACACCTGTGTTAATGGATCAATCACTAAAACGATGTTAGCTGCTCCTTTTAAGGCAGGACTGCAATGATGTTGAAATGTGTTTTGGGGGTTAAAGTTCATTTTTGGGCAAATATTGACTTTGCAAGTACAGTAATTGCTGTTAAGCTGATCACTCTGACATTCAGGAGAATATGCAAATTGCCATTAGAAAAAATGAAGCAGCAGACTTTGGAAAAATTAATATTTGTCTCATTCTCAAAACTTTTGGCCATGACTGTAGATAAGCCTCTGGTCCAACCTGCAAGTGAAGAAAAATGAGTTATATTATACTCACCTGGGGGGGATATCCGGTCCGATGGGTGTCGCAGGTCCAGGTCCTCCCATCTTCATACGATGTCGTCCTGTTCTTTGCTTCTTGCCGCGGCTCCTGCGCAGGTGTACTGATTTGCCCTGTTAAAGGGAACCTGTCACCCCGAAAATCGCGGGTGAGGTAAGCCCACCGGCATCAGGGGCTTATCTGCAGCATTCTGTAATGCTGTAGATAAGCCCCCGATATTACCTGAAAAAGGAGAAAAAGACGTTATATTATACTCACCCAGGGGCGGTCCCGCTGCTGGTCAGGTCGGATGGGCGTCTCCGGTCCGCTGCGGCGCCTCCCATCATCATTACAAGACGTCCTCTTCTGATCTTCAGCCACGGCTCCGGCGCAGGCGTACTTTGGTCTGCCCTGTTGAGGGCAGACAAAGTACTGCAGTGCGCAGGCGCTGGGCCTCTGACCTTTCCGGCGCCTGCGCACTGCAGTACTATCCTCTGCCCTCAAGAGGGCAGAGCAAAGTACGCCTGCGCCGGAGCCGTGGCTGAAGATCAGAAGAGGACGTCTTGTAATGAAGATGGGAGGCGCTGCAGCGGACCGGAGACGCCCATCCGACCTGACCAGCAGCGGGACCGCCCCTGGGTGAGTATAATCTAACGTCTTTTTCTCCTTTTTCAGGTAACATCGGGGGCTTATCTACAGCATTACAGAATGCTGCAGATAAGCCCCTGATGCTGGTGGGCTTACCTCACCCGCGATTTTCGGGGTGACAGGTTCCCTTTAAGGGCAGAGTAAAGTACTGCAGTGCACAGGCGCTGGGCCTCTCTGACCTTTCCCGGCGCCTGCGCACTGCAGTACTTTACTCTGCCCTCAGCAGGGCAGAGAAGTATACCTGCGCAGGAGCGCCGATGCCGGGGAGCGATGAACAAGCAGGAGGGCAACATCACAAGAAGATGGGAGGACCCGGACCTGCAACACCCATCAGACCGGACTGCACAGGACCTCTTCCCCCGGGTGAGTATAATATAACTCATTTTTCTTCACTTGCAGATCGGACCGGGGGCTTATCTACAGCATTATAGAATGCTGTAGATAAGCCCTGAAAGGCAGTGGCCGCACCTTATAGCGGCAAAATCTGCTGACAGGATCCCTTTAATATCTTTTACTAATTTCTGGTGGATGTGAGACTATATAGAAGCCAGAAAATTAAACACGCTGCTGTGACCATCATTTTTTAAATCTGACAAGTTCTGAACAAAAGTTGCCATTTTTGAAGAAACTTGATTTGGGTCTTTTTAAGCCAAACACTGTAAACTGCCTAATAAATGCATTCCATAGTGTACCATAAATAAATCTCCACATATGTCTAACTTTGTACAGTCAGCAGTTGTAAACTATGAGCAGACTGCAGTTGTCAGACTTGTTCTTCCTTTATGAGTCTGTTCCAGACTTGGAGCAGATAATGGTGTCATACTCTGAGCTGTTGCTCATATGTCCGGTCAGACTAGGTGGAGATTCTTGCATCAGACTTAAGTTAGTTAATATTCCCATACTTCAGATTTGTTGCAAAAATGATGCAGCTATAAAAAGTCCATATATCGCAGTGGGATTTGTAAGAATCACATGCACTTTCTGTTGAAACAATTGCATTCAGGTCTAAGGAAGTGACTTTTCAGAAAATGTCTGCAGTGATTCTCCCGCACAAGTTATAATTAGCATAAAATGAGGCCATCTTATGACCTGTACTAGTCCCAGCTACTAGTGGATGTTATCCAGGCTGCAATATGTTACCTATACATAGATATCACATTTCACAGGATGGTCACTGCCAACATGATGTACTTCATTTCTATTTAAAGTACTACTCCTGTTCCTTTTATTAAAGAAGCATTCCTACTCCTCCTCCCATCAGATTTCTTATGCTCTTAATATATTGCAGTCATCATATTATATATCACTGTGCACATACAATTGCTCATTTTGCCCTTCTATCCAGCTAATTATTCTGTTTCCTTAAGTTCATTATTGGTTATGACATCACTTGATTAAAAGCTGACTAAGGCTACATTCACACTAGCTTCGTACGATGCACGTCACAATGCGTTGTTTTGGAGAAATAACGCATCCTGCAAAGTTGTCTGCAGGATGCGTTTTTTCCCCATAGACTAACATTAGCGATGCATTGCCACACGACGCAACCGTCGTGCGACGGTTGCGTCGTGTTGTAGCAGACCATCGGAACAAAAAAAAACGTTGCCTGCAACGTTTTTTTGGGCGTTGTGTCTTCCATTTCCGACCGCGCATGCGCGGCCGGAACTCCACCCCCTCCTCCCCGCAACTCACAATGGGGCAGCGGATGCGTTGTAATAATGCATCCGCTGCCCCCGTTGTGCTGCGTTGTCACAGGATGCGTCGGTACGTCGGCCTGACGCACTGCGACGGACCGACGCTAGTGTGAAAGTAGCCTAAGCTCTATGTAGAAACAGGAGGTCAATTCTGTCTGCACAAGTCATGTGTCACTGCAAAAGTCTATGGTGGGGGGGAGGATGAGCAGATGGTGAGAAGTTGAAGAGGGGAATGATAAATGCAGGAATAAGAGACTTCCTGTTTCTACGCAGAAAAAACAGACTAATCAACTGGGTAGAAAAGCAAAATGAGCAATTGTAAGTACACATTGCTATATAATTGGAGGATAACAAATTTGATGGGAGGAGTGCTTCTTTAAAAGAGCTATCCACTACTAGGACAACCCCTTCTCGGTCTAAATGTTTCCTCCCCGATAAAATAAAAAAGCTTATACTCTCCTGCCATGCTGGCGCATTCATCACTCGCTCTCCCCGGGGCTCCCTTATAGTTATGACACGTGAGCCTGGCCATCAGTCAGTGCTGGCGTCACTGTCCCTGCATTCATACAAATTGAACATGAAGAGGACGTGAGAGAGCAGCCGTAGCCCGGATTTCCTCTTCATGTTCAATTCGTACGATGGCGGGCACTATGACGCCTGTGCTGATTGTTGGCCAGGCTCACATGTCATAACAACCACACGAGAGCCCTGGGAACGCAAATGCTGACACCGCCGTATGGGCGCTGGCACAGGAGGAGAGTATTAGCTTTTTTATTTTATCGCGCCCAAACTTTTATAGATCAAGAAGGGGTTGTCCTAATAGTGGACAACCCCGTTAATTTCATTATCTGTTCGCTATTATAATGTATGTTCAGTGCTCATATACTTACTTGCGTAACACTTACCAGTCTCTGTTTTGTCGTTTTCATTACCAGTCCTCATCTGGACCGCTTGACTGCAGCTGTAACAAGTCGGCGCACGGCAACTTTTTCTGTGTGTCCAAAAGTAATTTTGTCAATGTAAGACGCAGAATCAGGCCCCCCATAGACTTATATTAAAGCACCACGCCAGCAGTTTCTTTTTCACCGCTGGGGTGGTGCTTTAAGCGTAAGTCCCCTGCCCCAGTCATATACTCACCCTCTGGTGTCTTCACTGTTTTTTGGTGCTGGTCTGATCCCACAGCACCATCTTGTGAGCGCAGCTTCTCAGTGGCCGGTCTCAGAAGCTACATCACAAGCTCTCAATGCAAGTCTATGAGGGCCAGAATGATGCTTCCATAGACTTACATTGATTAGAGAACTCCAACTCACCCCATGAAACAATGGAGCAGCCGGCAGGTCACAAACTGCAGGAGACGGATCGGAGCAGCGGTGAAAACGTGAAGGAAGGTGAGTATCACAGGGGGCAGGGAACTTGTATTTTAAGCACCACTCCAGCGATGAAATAAAAGAAAAATGCTGGAGTGGTGCACTAAGTGCTCGCTCACACTGGTGTAGATTCTCTCATGTGAGAGAATCGGACAGATTATGCTAATGACACACCTCAAACTCTGTAAGAGTTTCATCCAAGTGTGATCTGATTGTCTTGCATGAGAGATGTGCAGCACAGGTGTGGAGAAGATGGAAAACTTAATTTCTGCATCTTCTCTATTGTCTCTGTTCAAGATAATCCGACTGCACTCAGATAACATCCCAGTGCAGTTGGATGTTTCACACGCACCCATAAACCTGTATGGATGCACATAATCCAAATATTGGAGTCACTCGCAGCATGCTACAATTGCAGGTGAAAATAATCGCAGATCTGCACTGCCCCATAGTACTGCTCACTGATAGAATATTGGATAGCTTCATCCATGTTATATTCCAGTGTAAGTGAACCCTAAGGCTCAAGTAGAATGGTCCACTGCGGATTTTTCCGATGCGGATTTGATAAATCTGCAGGGCAAAAACGCTGCTTTTTTGCTGCAGGTTTATCGCGGATTTACAGCAGTTTTTCTGCGGATTTCACTGCGGTTTTACAACTGTAGGAGCAGCTGTAATACCGCTGCGGAATCCGCAGAAAGAAGTGACATGCTGCGGAATGTAAACCGCTGCGTTTCCGCGCGGTTTTTTCCGCAGCATGTGCACAGCGTTTTTTGTTTCCCATAGGTTTACATTGTAATGTAAGCTCATGGTAAACTGCTGCGGATCCGCAGCGTTTTGCGCATCGTATGCACATGCCCTAATAGGGTGATCTGGGATTTTAACAATGATTACCTATTCTTAGGATAGGTCATCAATATCTGATCAATGGGGGTGTGAGACCTGGTGTGCTCACCGATCATCTGCTCCTGGTGCTGGCGGCGAAAGTGCTACAGTAGCCGCAGCGGAGTACTGCACATCCTCCCTTATTTTTAATCAATAGGTGGGTGGATGTGAAGTACTCGGCCTTGACCTGTATACCATCAATGGAGCTCCTCAGTATCCAGTCTATGCAGATCCCCAGCTGAATGCTTCCACCCAGCACCAGCTGATTTGCGGGGTGCTGAGTGTCGTACCCCCACAGATCAGATATTGATGGTCTAACCATCAGTGGAAAAGTCCCAGACAACCCTTTTAAGTGAAGAAGCAACGTATGGTGGTGAGATCTTGTAAGAAAGATTTGCGGTCATATGCGAGAGATGACTGGAGTGGGTTTGGAAAAACAGTGACCGGTTGGTATTTTAATGCACATACATACATACATTAGTAACAGCAAATGGATAGGAAAATAAAAACAAAAAACAGAATGGTACTTTAAGCTAGAGCAAAAGAAAATAGTGGATTTTGTCTGAATCCGTCACACAAACAGGTTGCAACCTGTAGTAGAAGCATATATACAGGTCCTTCTCAAAAAATTAGCATATAGTGTTAAATTTCATTATTTACCATAATGTAATGATTACAATTAAACTTTCATATATTATAGATTCATTATCCACCAACTGAAATTTGTCAGGTCTTTTATTGTTTTAATACTGATGATTTTGGCATACAACTCCTGATAACCCAAAAAACCTGTCTCAATAAATTAGCATATTTCACCCATCCAATCAAATAAAAGTGTTTTTTAATAACAAACAAAAAAACCAACAAATAATAATGTTCAGTTATGCACTCAATACTTGGTCGGGAATCCTTTGGCAGAAATGACTGCTTCAATGCGGCGTGGCATGGAGGCAATCAGCCTGTGACACTGCTGAGATGTATGGAGGCCCAGGATGCTTCAATAGCGGCCTTAAGCTCATCCAGAGTGTTGGGTCTTGCGTCTCTCAACTTTCTCTTCACAATATCCCACAGATTCTCTATGGGGTTCAGGTCAGGAGAGTTGGCAGGCCAATTGAGCACAGTAATACCATGGTCAGTAAACCATTTACCAGTGGTTTTGGCACTGTGAGCAGGTGCCAGGTCGTGCTGAAAAATGAAATCTTCATCTCCATAAAGCATTTCAGCCGATGGAAGCATGAAGTGCTCCAAAATCTCCTGATAGCTAGCTGCATTGACCCTGCCCTTGATGAAACACAGTGGACCAACACCAGCAGCTGACATGGCACCCCACACCATCACTGACTGTGGGTACTTGACACTGGACTTCAGGCATTTTGGCATTTCCTTCTCCCCAGTCTTCCTCCAGACTCTGGCACCTTGATTTCCGAATGACATGCAAAATTTGCTTTCATCAGAAAAAAGTACTTGGGACCACTTGGCAACAGTCCAGTGCTGCTTCTCTGTAGCTCAAAAGTGGCTTTACCTGGGGAATGCGGCACCTGTAGCCCATTTCCTGCACACGCCTGTGCACGGTGGCTCTGGATGTTTCCACACCAGACTCAGTCCACTGCTTCCTCAGGTTCCCCAAGGTCTGGAATCGGTCCTTCTCCACAATCTTCCTCAGGGTCCGGTCTCCTCTTCTCGTTGTACAGCGTTTTCTGCCACATTGTTTCCTTCCAACAGACTTACCATTGAGGTGCCTTGATACAGCACTCTGGGAACAGCCTATTTGTTGAGAAATTTCTTTCTGGGTCTTACCCTCTTGCTTGAGGGTGTCAATGATGGCCTTCTTGACATCTGTCAGGTCGCTAGTCTTACCCATGATGGGGGTTTTGAGTAATGAACCAGGCAGGGAGTTTATAAAAGCCTCAGGTATCTTTTGCATGTGTTTAGAGTTAATTAGTTGATTCAGAAGATTAGGGTAATAGGTCGTTTAGAGAACCTTTTCTTGATATGCTAATTTATTGAGACAGGTTTTTTGGGTTATCAGGAGTTGTATGCCAAAATCATCAGTATTAAAACAATAAAAGACCTGACAAATTTCAGTTGGTGGATAATGAATCTATAATATATGAAAGTTTAATTGTAATCATTACATTATGGTAAATAATGAAATTTAACACTATATGCTAATTTTTTGAGAAGGACCTGTACTACTAGATGGAGGCCTGATGCTATCGCATTGGGAGGGCGGTAATGTCACGATGGGGCCATGTGCTCACCCTCCTAACCACTCTCTTTCCCCATGTGCTCGCTTCTCCCATCTGTGCTCTCTTCTTTGACCAGTCTACCTCATGTGGTATGCGCTCCTCCTGTACAAAGATGGCGGCAGTCAGTGAATCATTCGGCTGATCCCGGAGGTGGCATGTTCGCGACGGTGTTCCGCTGGTGGTACCGCACAAGAGGCTGTGTACGGCGTATATAGTGTGAGTGTGGTGCAACGGTGTTCCGCTGGTGGTACCGCACAAGAGGCTACATACGGCGTATACAGAGTGTGTGTGTGGTGCGTACGGTGTATACAGTGTGTGTGGTGCGACAGTGTTCTGGTGGTGGTATCACGCTAGAGGCTGGTACCACCAGCAGTTTCCATATTGAGACACCCATCACTTGGGTGTCCTAGTATGGCGGTCAGTGAACTTCCGCCGCTTAGAATTCTGGGATCCAGACACATTTGCACGGAACAGGATGTGAAAACATTACAAGATAAGTATATATTAAGATTTTTTTATTTATTCATTTTTCTATTCATATTAAAGGAAACTTGTCACCTGATTTATACTTCCCAAACCACGGACAGCATGAATCAGAGCCTGGCATTACTATTGTAGCCAGGGAAAACCTAGATTGCAGAGCAGTCTCCCCGCACCATTCTAGGGGAGTGAGTGTGTGTGTACATAGCCATAGATGTGTCAGTGAAGTTCTTCCCTGGAATGTCGGGGCGTTTCAGAGAATAAGTCACCTGGCTGCTGCTGCCTGTGGTGTGGGCTGCATGAATCCAGTGACAGATTCCCTTGATATCTGGCCTAATCCCATAGATGTAATGCCTACAACATTTATGGAAGTTCAGCAAGAATATATTAATGTTTGGACATTTCAGCAAGAAGCATTTGTCACTGTCGGAGCTGTCACCGCGGCAGTTCACGGCGACCTTGACCTTGATGCAGATGTCATGCCTACTATGTTCTCTGAGGAGTGAACTCTGCATACCTCTGCACGCTACTCTAATTTTGGCTATAAGCCGAAGCCTGTACAGACTTCTGACGGATGCTTGAGGAAAAGTGTCTAGTCATTGTGAGCTGGCTTTAGCTCGCTGTGCAGAAAATTTAGCTACAACCCTATACCATAACACTGGAGAGAAATACACCCAAATTACCAAGAATCCCTTAATGACCGCCAATACAACTTTCTAAGGCGCATGCACATGGTTCCTAGCAATAACTATACAGGGAGCAAGTGGGGAAAGCCTTATGGGCGAGCACGCCTGAGGTCACTGGATCGGAGGTCGTCAGCTCTGCGCAGAAGATCCCTGAATGCAGCGCCACCGAAGGGAGGAAGAAGTACGTATTCCTGAGGGAGTGCAGGGTGCGGGATTCCGGGGGCCACAACTGACATGCATGGGCGGGGGTAGTATTGTAATGAGACATGTCTGCAGACATGGGGATGATCTGCAGCTTAATAGTGTTACTAATGCAGAGCTAGTGTCAGTCCGTGTGGGGCACAGTGACTGAACCTGCACCAGCGTCGCCCCCGTGACTGAAACTTGAACGCTGCTGGGGAAAATATATTTTCATTTTATCCCTGCATCATTCGGCAGGTTAATATTGCTATTAACCTACAGATTAACCCAATATCTGCAAGTTAATAGCGTTTTCTGGTGACAGGTTCACTTTAAGGGCTCATGCAAATGACCTCACCACTTGCACGCTTGACCCGCTTTCGTCCTACCTCATCCCTAACCTCGCCACAGTCTTCATCCCAACCCTAACACACCTCTTCAACCTTTCACTTACTAATGGAGTCTTCCCCCTCATCCTTCAAGCATGCCTCGATCACACTCATCCTCAAAAAGCCTTCCCTCGACCCATCCTCTGTATCTAGCTATCGCCTGATATCTCTTCTCCCTTATGCCTCAAAACTACTGGAACAGCATGTCCATCTTGAACTGTCCTCCCACCTCTCCTCCTGCTCCCTCTTTGACCCGTTACAATCTGGCTTCCAACCGCATCACTCAACTGAAACTGCCCTAACTAATGTCACCAATTACCTACTAACTGCCAAGCGCTAGCGACACTACTCTGTCCTCCTTCTCCTGGACCTGACTTCTGCGTTCGACACTGTGGACCATTCCCTCCTGCTACAGACCCTCTCATCCCTTGGCATCACAGACTTGGCCCTATCCAGCATCTCATCATATCTAACAGACCGAACATTCAGTGTCTCCCACTCCTACACCACCTCCTCACCTCGCCCCTTGTCTGTCGGTGTTCCCCAAGGCTCAGTTCTGGGACCCCTACGCTTCTCCATCTACACCTTTGGCCTGGGACAGCTCATATAATCCCACGGTTTGCAGTATCATCTCTATGCTGATGACACGCAGATCAACCTATCTGGACCTGACCTCACCTCCTTACTCACCAAAATCCCACATTGGACAAAATAGAATTCATCATCTTTCCCCCATCACATTCTACCTCTCCACCAGACCTATCCATCAATGTCAATGGCTGCTCACTTTCCCCAGTCCCACACGCTCGTTGCCTCGGGGTGATCCTCGACTCTGCCCTCTCTTTCAAACCACATATCCAAGCCCTTGCCTCCTACTACTGACTGAAACTCAAAAATACAGATGCATCTCACAAAATTAGAATAGCATCAAAAAGTTAATTTTATTTCAGTTCTTCAATACAAAAAATGAAACTCGTATATAGTTATTACAGACTGATCTATTTCAAGTGTTTATTTCTGTTAATTTGATGATTATGGCTTACAGCCAATGAAAACTCAAGTCATTATCTCAGTAAATTAGAATACTTTATAACACCAGCTTGACATGATTTTAAAATCTGAAATGTTGGTAATTCAGTAAATGCACTCAATACTTGTTTGGGGTTCCTTATGCATCTATTATTATTTATAATTATAGCGCCATTTATTCCATGGCGCTTTACATGTGAGGAGGGGTATACATAATAAAAACGGGTACAATAATCTTGAACAATACAAGTCGCAGCTGGTACAGGAGGAGAGAGGACCCTGCCCTCTAGGGCTCACAGTCTACAAGGGATGGGTGAGGATACAGTAGGAGAGGGCAGAGCCGGTTGAGCAGCGGTTTGGTCGATCGGTGGTTACTGCAGGTTGTAGGCATGCCGGAAGAGGTAGGTCTTCAGGTTCTTTTTGAAGGTTTCGATGGTAGGTGAGAGTCTGATATGTTATGGTAGAGAGTTCCAGAGTAGGGGTGATGCGTGAGAAAAATCTTGTATGCGATTGTGGGAAGAGGGGAGTAGAGAAGGAGATCTTGTGAGGATCGGAGGTTGCGTGCAGGAACGTACCGGGAGACGAGGTCACAGATGTATGGAGACAGGTTGTGGATGGCTTTGTATGTCATGGTTAGGGTTTTGTACTGGAGTCTCTGGGTAATGGGGAGCCGGTGAAGGGATTGACAGAGGGGAGAGGCCGGGGAATAGCGGTGTAATAATTATAGGGGATAACTCTGGAGACTCTTTGCGTGGAACAAGACAAGTAAAGGACACGACACAGTTTTATAAGTGGTAAAGTCTATATTATCACACGGTGATTTAAACAGGTGCAGAGAGAAACTCAAGTCCACAACACTTGGTGTAAATATTAAACGCAGCTTAGCAGTCAATAGGGAACGTCAGAGGAAAATGCAATCAAGCAGAAAGTCTATGAAGCACAGTTATTCTTGAGAATACTTGACACGAATAAGTCCTAGTTTAGTCCAAACACAGATAGCTATGCTTATAAGGCAGTTCAAATAATATCTTAGCTCAACCAGGGAGGCCTAGGTAATAGTCTCAGGTTTTTGCAAAGCAGCAACAGCTTACATGTCCAATAAATGCAGATGGAAGTAAACACAAGTAGCAGATGAAGGAGGATTACTGGAAACCGTTGTATGCAGCAGGAACTCAGAGCAGAGTAGCAGGATAACCACACAGGTTCACAGGAGCAGGTACAAAGCTAGGAAGCCACCAGAGTCAGAAGCTGGATGCAAGGCAGAATACTCTAGCACAGACTGAAGGCTGGGGTGGAGTTATATAGCAGGAAGACAGTGCACATGAGACCAAAGACGCCATCTTGGAAAAGGGCAGTAATGCACAAAAGGTAATCAAAAAAATGTTCAGAGTCCTGACAAGCGGGGGGACAGGTGGATTAGTCGGGCAGCTGAGTTTAGAATAGATTGGAGGGGTGAGAGAGTGTTAGAGGGGAGGCCACAGAGCAGGAGGTTACAGTAGTCGAGGCGGGAGATAATGAGGGCATGGAAATAGGGTTTTTGAAGATTCTTGGTTTAGGAATGTACGGATCCGTGAAATATTTTTGAGTTGAAGGGAGCAGGAAGTGGAAAGGGCTTGGATATGCAGTTTGAAGGAGAGATCAGTGTCAAGGATTACCCCGAGACAGCGAGCTTGTGGGACTGGGAAGAGTGGGCAGCCATTTACTGTAATGGATAGGTTCGTTGGGGGGGTGGGGTCGCGTTAGATGGGGGAAAGTCAATGAATTCTGTTTTGTCCATGTTAAGTTTTAGAAATCTAGCGGAGAAGGATGAAATAGTGGACAGACATTGAGGGATTCTGGTTAGTAGGGAGGTGATATCTGGTCCAGAGATGTAGATCTGCGTGTCATCAGCATAGAGATGATACTGAAAACCGTCAGATTCTATGAGCTGTCCCAGGCCAAAAGTGTAAATGGAGAAGAGCAGGGGCCCTAGAGCTGAACCTTGTGGGACTCCGACAGATAGGGGGCGAGGTGAGGAGGTGGTGTGTGAATGGGAGACGCTGAATGTTTGGTCAGTTAGGTATGATGAGATCCAGGATGGGGCCAAGTCTGTGATGCCAAGGGATGAGAGGGTCTGTAGTAATAGGGAATGGTCCACTGTGTCAAAGGCAGAGGACAGGTCCAGGATGAGGAGAACAGAGTAGTGTCGCTTGCTCTTGGCGGTTAAGAGGTCATTGGTGACCTTAGTTAGGGCAGTTTCAGTGGAATGGTGTGACCGGAAGCCTGATTGCAGCCGTCGAAAAGGGAGCAGGAAGATAGATGGGAGGACAGTTCAAGATGGACGTGTTGTTCCAGTAGTTTTGAGGCATAAGGGAGAAGTGATATAGGGCGATAGCTAGATACAGAGGATGGGTTAAGAGAGGGCTTTTAGAGGATAGGTGTGATTGAGGCATGTTTAAAGCTTTAGGGGAAAACACCAGTTGTTAGTGATAGGTTGAAGAGATGGGTTAGAGTTGGGATGAAGACTGTGGCGAGGTTTGGGATGAAGTGGGAAGGGATCGGGTCAAGTGCACAGGTGGTGAGATGCGATCTTGAGAGTAGAATTACTGCATCTATGCGGCGTGGCATGGAGGTGATCAGCCTGTGGCACTGCTGAGGTGTTATGGAAGCCCAGGTGGCTTTTATAGCAGCCTTCAGCTTGTCTAATTGTCAGAAACTCCCATCCAAGCAGGGCCATATTTGCCACTAGGCACGCGAGGGCACGTGCCTAGGGCGGCGACATTGCGGGGGGCGGCACCTGAGCAAGGTGTTGTTTGGTTCTTTTTTTGTTTTTTTTTTTAATAAGTCCCGGCCGGGTCAAAAACGCGACCGACGGCGCCGCCTCCGAGTCCTCCCCACCTCCGAGTCCCCCCACCTCCAAGTCTCCCCACCTCCAAGTCTCCGAGTCCCCCCGCCTCTGAGTCCCACCCACCCTCCTTGAAGACGATACTCACCTGCTCCAGCGATGCCTGGTCTCAGCGTCTGTAGCGCGTCCTGAGTGAGCGGTCACGTGGTACCGATAATTAAGGTCATGAATATGCGCATATTCATGACCTTAATTAGCGGTACCACATGACCGCTCACTCAGGAAGAAGGCGCTGCGTCGGGACAGAGCCGGAGCCAGAGGGATGTCGGCGCGGCGTGTGGGACAGACAGCTGACAGGTGAGTATGAGGGACGGGGGGCGGGGGGAGGATGGTAAGCCACCCGCGCCATGCAAGATGGCTCGGGAGAAGGGGAGGGGGTGGAGAGATGAGCCATGCAGAGGGAGGGATAGGGAGGGGGGGGGTAATTATGAGCCATCAGCCATGCATAGGGAGGGAGGGAGGGGGGGGGTAATTATGAGCCATCAGCCATGCATAGGGAGGGAGGGGGGGAATTATGAGACATCAGCCATGCATAGGGAGGGAGGGCGGGGGAATTATGAGCCATCAGCCATGCATACGGGGGGGGGGAATTATGAGCCATCAGCCATGCATACGGGGGAGGGGGGGAATTATGAGCCATCAGCCATGCATACAGGGGGGGGGGAATTATGAGCCATAAGCCATGCATACAGGGGGGGGGATTATGAGCCATCAGCCATGCATACAGGTGGGGGGAATTATGAGCCATCAGCCATGCATACAGGGGGGGGGGGAATTATGAGCCATGCATACAGGAGGAGGGGGGGATATGAGCCATGGCCATTATACAATATGGAGCATCATGTGTGGCCATTATAAAGTATGGAGCATCATGTGAGGTCATTATACAGTATTGAGCATCATGTGCGGTCATTATACAGTATGGAGCATCATGTGCGGTCATTATACAGTATGGAGCATCATGTGCGGTCATTATACAGTATTGAGCATCATGTGAGGTCATTATACAGTATTGAGCATCATGTGAGGTCATTATACAGTATGGAGCATCATGTGAGGTCATTATACAGTATGGAGCATCATGTGAGGTCATTATACAGTATGGAGCATCATGTGAGGTCATTATACAGTATGGAGCATCATGTGAGGCCATTATACAGTATGGAGCATCATGTGCGGCCATTATACAGTATGGAGCATCATGTGCGGCCATTATACAGTATTGAGCATCATGTGCGGCCATTATACAGTATGGAGCATCATGTGCGGCCATTATACAGTATTGAGCATCATGTGTGGCCATTATACAGTATGGAGCATCATGTAGGGCCATTATACAGTATGTGGAGCACTGCGTAGCCATTATACAGTATGGAGCACTGTGTGGCCATATTTTTTTGGTTTTAATTATTGTATATGAAACCGTGTGATCAGCAGTGCTAAATGGGTGTGGTTGGGACTTGGATATGGGTGTGATTAGTTGTGAAATGGGTGTGGTCAGAGGCGTGGCCTAAAATTTGCCGCGGCACACTACGTGCGCCGCAACCTTTACTCCTTTTTCCCTTCTTCAAAAGTTGGGAGGTATGGTACCGCATTTCCCAGATCACAGCAAGTGCCACAAATCCCATAGGGAATGAATGAAACCAAACGCAGTGTTGCCGTAAGTGATCCTTACGTGGCAGATGCAGAAAAACTGCCCGGATCTGCTGCAAAAGGCGACTTTCACAACAGCGATTTCTTGCCAAAGTCACTGCGGATAGTGTCATACTCACCAATGGGGGAGGCAGCACTAAGAGTGCCTAGGGCAGCAGAAACTCTAAATACGGCCCTGCATCCAAGATCATAATTCATAATGTACTGTGATCTGCCATGATTGCAAAGTGCAAAATTCCATTTCAGCAGGGAAGGACATACAATTGGTGCAATTTGTGCAGACACACAGGGGCTCAAGAGGTAAAGGGGCGACTACCATCTCCAAAACCGGTGGAAATGTGCATTATGATGAGTTATTGGGACCCTCCTCTGTCTGTCTTCTCCTAAGTTCTTAGTGGCTCCATTTCATTTGTGGGACTCCAGATAATTTGTGTCATTTCTTGTACCAGTGGTTTGTTTTCTTTCCCTTTCACACTGTGCCTTTGATCCCTGTTATACAGATCAGTTAGGCATAATAACCCCCATTTACTAATAATAGGGTATTTCAAAGTGGAGCTGGTATCTGATAAAAATTAGTTTAATTTGTTAGATTGGAAAAGGCACTAATTTACTATCTATACAGAATGATAAATGCAGGTCATTGATGAATGAATAAGCTTGTGCGTCCCATGGCAGGTCCCATAAAAGGGGTCCAGCATACACCCCTGCTGATTGTCAGTACTCAGGTTTTATGGGAGTCATATGACCTGCCTGTTTTATGGATGTGAACGTGCAGGAAATCACTGCTGACAAACAGGAGGAGGGCAATATACAGCCTGAGGATCTGCCAGAGTCATGTTACATGGGACTTGTATGAACATCATATCCTTGCATGACTTGCAAAGAAACATTCTGTTCCTACTCTGCATGCACACAATGTACTGCGATCACAATGTTTTTGCCACAATTTCTTTACAATCTCGGCAAACAGTGCGTTTTTTTTTTTGTCATGCAGAAAAAATTCCTACACACGCCAACTACAATGCGTCAATGCATCCTTAGGAGAGTTTTTTTTTTTTCCCCCATTAGTGAAATAGAAGTACCGTAATTACTTGAAATTTGAATAAAAGTCTTTATGCAGGAAGACTATAATGGCAGCACAGAACTTCTTTACTGCTGTGTGCCCACGTTGCGGTTTTTTTTTTTTGCGTTTCTGCCACGTTTTGTGCCGCAGCAGAAACGCATAAAAAAATGTTTAAAAACCGCAATATTATGGGATTCCGCAGTTGCTGTGCTCATGCTGTGGAATCACATAGCGGTAAAATCCGCAGCATGTTCATTATTTCATTAATCATTGCGATTCCGCAGCCATAGAATTGCATTGAAACGCTCACTTTACGCATGTGGCTATGCCCACATGCGTAAAGTGAGCGCTTCATGTGCGGATGTTACCTGGGTCTGGAGAAGAGGAGACTCTCCTGCAGGTCCTGGGTATAATATTCCTGTAAAAAAAAACTGTTAAAATAAAAAATAGGGATATACTTACCTTCTGATGGCCCCCGGAGTCCTCCCGCCTCTCAGCGGTGCATGTGGTGGCTTCCGTTCCCAGGGATGCATTGCGCGATGGACCTGGGATTACATCGTGGTCACGTGACCGCGACGTCACAAAGGTCCTTTGCGCAAAGCATCCCTGGAAATGGAACGTACCGGGAGCGCTGCTGAGGAGATCGGGGGCCGTCGGAAGGTGAGAATAACCATATTTTTTTGTATTATTTTTAACATTCTATCTTTTACTATTTATGCTGCATAGGCAGCATCAATAGTAAAAAGTTGGTCACACTTGTCAAGACATTTCCGCAGCATTTCTGCAATGTGAGCACATAGACTACATGTTCTGGGGTAAAACTTGGAAAAACACGTTGTCAAGACAGCAGGGCAGGTTTTAGACTAAGTGGGTCCCTGGGCAAAAGGAGGTCCTTAATTGTTAATAAAAAAAGAAACAAAACACCTCCGCACTGCTGTAATCTTTTAGACCCTGATACCTCTAACCCTTCTTTGCTGTGTTAGCCGTAATAATTTTTCCCCATGTACATCCTGGGTGCTGCATCCAAAAAAAGAGATCCACAACAGTATGAAAAAAGAGTAAAAAAGTGGAGCGCACTCACCGGAGTAGAAGTGTCATACTTTTATTCGGACATACAATGTTGCAGCAGGGACCCGTTGAAGTGTGCACGAAACGGCCGTCATCCGTTTGTTTCCACATCCCTCCCTGCTGCAACATTGTATGTCCGAATAAAAGTATGACACTTCTACTCCGGTGAGTGCGCTCCACTTTTTTACTCTTTTTTTTTTTTCCTTAATTGTTAATATTGCACCATCACACAGAATTTTTTCAGTTGCATCTATATTCACTGAGTTCAGGCTGTTAAACTAGTGCAATCGACAATCCTGAATTGGTTGGGCACTTATTTCCTGGCCTCTTTTCACAGGTTGACAAAGAATGATGGGCACAGAACGATCTCTAGTAGATCAATCTGTCCCCATACAGTATCATGTTATCAGCAGCAGATCTGCAGTTTACTGCCCATACATTCTAATGTCTTCAGTTCACTAATATATACCACCAGGAGCCCATACATTCTAATGTCTTCAGTTCACTAATATATACCACCAGGATTCCATACATTCTAATGTCTTCACTAATATATACCAGGAGCCCATACATTCTAATATCTTCAATAATATACCACCAGGAGCCCACACATTCTAATGTCTTCACTAATATATACCACCCGAGCCCATGCATTCTAATGTCTTCACTAATTAGACCACCAGGAGCCCATACATTCTGATGTCTTCACTAATATATACCACCAGGAGCCCATACATTCTAATGTCTTCACCAATATATACCACCAGGAGCCCATACATTCTGATGTCTTCACCAATATATACCTCCAGGAGCCCATACATTCTGATGTCTTCACTAATATATACCACCAGGAGCCCATACATTCTGATGTCTTCACTAATGTATACCACCAGGAGCCCATACATTCTGATGTCTTCACTAATGTATACCACCAGGAGCCCATACATTCTGATGTCTTCACTAATGTATACCACCAGGAGCCCATACATTCTGATGTCTTCACCAATATATACCACCAGGAGCCCATACATTCTGATGTCTTCACTAATATATACCACCAGGAGCCCATACATTCTGATGTCTTCACTAATATATACCACCAGGAGCCCATACATTCTGATGTCTTCACTAATGTATACCACCAGGAGCCCATACATTCTGATCTCTTCACTAATGTATACCACCAGGAGCCCATACATTCTGATGTCTTCACTAATATATACCACCAGGAGCCCATACATTCTGATGCCTTCACTATTTAGACCACCAGGAGCCCATACATTCTGATGTCTTCACTAATATCACCAGGAGCACATACATTCTAGGCTCAACCACACACGGATAGATACAAAATACATACACTAACAATAAAATATGTACCACTAGTCTATCTCCTCTTCAGTTCTTCTGACCTCCGCAGACTACAAGACCTGTAGTGACATCATGGTCACATAACCGTGATGTCACCAAAGGTCCTGAAGCAGTCTCCACATCGGAAGTTACTGATAATGCAATTTCCCAGTTTTCCTCTCCTAATGCCAGCCCTACCAGAAGATCCAGCATTTGTCTGGTCAGGCCGGGCTTATTCACCCAATCGTATTCACAATCCGTATCACAAGGTTCCTGACTACAATGCTTTGCTGGGATACTTTTGTACATGCACAGTCTACAGTCATGGCCAGAAGTTTTGAATGACACAAAAAATTATATTTTCACATGATCTGCTGCCCTCTGGTTTTTATTAGTGTTTGTCTGATGTTTATATCACATACAGAAATATAATTGCAATCATATTATGAGTACCAATAGGTTATATTGACAGTTAGAATGAGTTAATGCAGCAAGTCAATATCTGCAGTGTTCACCCTTCTTCTTCAAGACCTCTGCAATTCTCCCTGGCATGCTCTCAATCAACTTCTGGACCAAATCCTGACTGATGGCAGTCCATTCTTGCATAATCAATGCTTGCATTTTGCCAGAATTTGTTGGTTTTTGTTTGTCCGCCCGTCTCTTGATGATTGACCACAAGTTCTCAATGGGATTAAGATCTGGGGAGTTTCCAGGCCATGGACCCAAAATCTCTGTTTTGTTCCATGAGCCATTTAGTTATCACCTTTGCTTTATGGCAAGGTGCTCCATCATGCTGGAAAAGGCATTGTTGGGCGCCAAACTGCTCTTGGACGGTTGGGAGAAGTTGCTCTTGGAGGACATTCTGGTACCATTCTTTATTCATGGCTGTGTTTTTAGGCAAGACTGTGAGTGAGCCGATTCCCTTGGCTGAGAAGCAACCCCACACATGAATGGTTTCAGGATGCTTTACAGTTGGCATGAGACATGACTGGTGGTAGCGCTCACCTCTTCTTCTCCGAATAAGCTGTTTTCCAGATGTCCCAAACAATCGAAAAGGGGATTCATCAGAGAAAATGACTTTGCCCCAGTCCTCAGCAGTCCACTCCCTGTACCTTTTGCAGAATATCAGTCGGTCCCTGATGTTTTTTCTGGAGAGAAGTGGCTTCTTTGCTGCCCTCCTTGAAACCAGGCCTTGCTCAAAGAGTCTCCGCCTCACAGTGTGTGCAGAAGCACTCACACCAGCCTGCTGCCATTCCTGAGCAAGCTCAGCACTGCTGGTAGTCCGATCCCGCAGCTGAAACCGTTTTAAGATACGGTCCTGGCGCTTGCTGGTCTTTCTTGGGCGCCCTGGAGCAGGGTGGATTTGATTTAAATCTAACTGATTTAAATCACGATTTAAATCACGATTTAAATCACTAGTCAGTAAGGCTTGATTTAAATCAGTGATTTAAATCAAAGTTTCTACCTAAACTAGTTCTTGCTACTTTAACATGCAAGTAGATGAAGATTTTTAGAATCACTTTTTATATTACTTTTTTCTCCCCAGTTTAATGGGTTAATCATTTATATTTGGACACCACTGTTCTGTTGTACTTAGGAAGGAGAAAAATAATCCTGACCTTAATAACAATTTAAATAGATTTATTCAACTGAAACAATAACAATATTCCCAAACTGGGTCTCTTTTACGGCCTGCTGCCATTATAAGGAAAGAATGTAATAAACCTCAGATCGTACGCACAAACAGATCCAGACTTGTCTGTCTGTGGCTATGCTGCAGTATTGTGCTCAAAGTTTCACTTTCATTTTCTTGTCTGCTTGCCCTTCCTCCTCCTCACACTTAGATTCACATTCTTCTTGTGTTGTGCAGATCTATTCCACTCCAAACAATCAGAAACATATCGTCTAACTTCTTGGACTTGGCACTGAAGGGGTTGATTCTGTATTCATAGGTTTGTAGAACAATAGGATTAAGGTCTTTTTTCTCAACTCTGTTCATGTTGTAACATTTTTTTTTTTTAAATTCGTTTATTAATTACAGGACAGATCATACACACATTTGCTTGTATACATCATTATCCATTAGTTAGTTACAGAAAATTACCATACATAGCCGTGTATAAAATATTATAAAGATAATAAACTGTGTATGTTAATCAGTAACATCTTATTTGAACCTTAACTACATTAACTTCTAATAAAGCTTCTAAAACTAACATAACATAGTGCCTCTTGCAGGAGAGTTCTAAATAGACTCCGCCCTGTGAGTAAATAGTGTCCGCATAATCATACACCCTTTTTATGCTTATACTGAGTTATTTTGATCTAAACAGTATGGCCGGATGAGTTCCATCTTCCCCATATCTTTTCAAATTTGGCTGGACAACCCCTGTTGTGATATAGCGTCCGCTCATATGGAATAATTGAGTTCACTAAGTCAATCCATGCCCTAAGAGATGGACAGGAACCTCCCATCCAACGCATTGCTAACACCTTTCGTGCCATAAATAGCGATTCTCTCAGAAAGATTCCCGTGTGGTGATCCCATGTCTCTGCCTCCCATACCCCAAACAGGCATACCAGTGGCTCAAGTGGAACAGGGATCGACACCAAGGATGTCAATAGTACCGTTACCTCTTTCCAAAATTGAAAAACAACAGGACATTTCCAGATCATATGAATGAAATCTGCGTCACTGGAATGACACCTCAAGCAGTCTGATGAATGAAGATGGCCCATTTTAAATAGACGAGTCGGGGTCAAATAGGATTGATATATAATATACAGTTGGGTCATCCTATTATTGATTGATGGGGAGACCCTAGTCGGGGATTCCAAGATTTCATCCCATTCTTCTCCTAGTGTATCTGGAAGTAGCCTCCCCCATTTTCCCTTAATTAAATCTAAGGTGGATTCTTCGCCTATGGATAACATATAGGTATATAAAGAGGAGATGAGTCCCTGAGGCCCTTGTGATTTGAGAATTCCTATTAATGGTAAAGTTGAAATAGTTCTACCTGCACCCGCATGCCGTACATATGATTGGAAAGCAGATCTTAATTGTAAATAACGGAAAAATTGAGATCTCGGTATATTGTGAGTATTTTGTAATTGTTCAAAAGAAACAAAAATTCCTTGGCTATGTATATCACTCACTGTGAGGACACCATACGATATCCAAAATTCAGTAGATGGATGGCCTAATAATCCCGGGAAATAGCTATTGTTCCACAATGGCATTTCGGCTGCTATATCAACAGATTTTGTAACTTTTTTAATTTGCCTCCATATCGAACGGGCCAATCGGAGCAAAGGAAGCAAACGAGGGACAGTAATTTTCTCCATTTCCAAAAAGCCCAGCGGGCAATCAATCTGAGCTGAATGTAATACATGGCTTTCAGAGTTGGGAAGAGACTCCCCGGGCATCCACTTATTTATCATTTTTGCCTGCCCAGCAAGGTAGTACAGATAGAAGTCCGGCAAGGCAGCCCCACCCCCCTGTTTGGGTCTCTGTAGAATGGATAATTTAAGTCTAGGCCTAGCTTTCCCCCATATGAAGGATGTGGTAAGGGAATTCAGGGTTGCAAAGAAAGATTTAGGTATTAAAACGGCACTATGTTGAAGACAATAGCTCAATTTTGGGAGTAATATCATTTTGATCAGGTTAATACGACCAGCCACAGATAGCGGGAGCTTGTCCCAGGTAGCAAATTTAGATTTAACCACGTCCAATAGTGGATATATATTGAGATGCAAATCTTGGTGACTGTATTGAGACATATGTATTCCAAGGTATTTAAAATTGGAGACAATGGGCAGCAGCGAGAGGGTTTCAAGGCATGGCATTGGGGTATGGGAGAGAGGCATCAAAGCAGATTTATCCCAATTTATATATAGACCAGAAAATGTACTAAATTTATCAATCATCGTTATTACTTTTGGCAATGTATCTTCTGTCTGGTCCATAAACACCACCATATCGTCTGCATAAAGACCAATAATGTCCACCCGGTCAGCAATATGTATCCCTTTAATGTCTACAGAGGACCTCATCCGTATTGCCAGGGCTTCTATAGCCAAGGCAAATAGAGCTGGGGAGAGAGGGCATCCCTGGCGAGTTCCCCTATGTAAGGAAAATGGTGCAGATACAGAACCGTTTACCACCATACGTGCCCCAGGTTTCGCATATAGTGTACCTATCCCTCTTAGAAATTTATTCCCAAACCCATATTTCCGTAAGCATGCAGTTAAAAAGGACCACTCAAGGGAATCAAAAGCCTTAGCTGCATCCAACGAAGCTAATGCCCACTTATTGTCTGGCTCTAATGAACTATATTGAATGACCGATTGCACTCTTCTAATATTAATAGAGGTATTTTTCCCGGGCATAAAGCCAGTTTGATCTGGGTGTATGAGATCTAATATGATCGCATTCAATCTAGTAGCCAGAATTTTAGTGAAAATTTTGTAGTCCACATTCACTAAAGAAATTGGTCTATATGATCCACAATCCAGAGGATCCTTCCCCTCCTTCCTAAGCACGATAATATTAGCATCATAAAACGATTCGGGTACCGATTCTCCCTCCCATACTCCCCTTAGTACCTTCAGCAATATAGGTGCTAATTTATCACGATATTTTCTATAAAATTCAATGGGAAATCCATCAGGTCCCGGGGCCTTCCCGGTGGCCATATCTGCTATAGCATGTTCTACCTCTTCCAGAGTAAATTCAGCCTCCATAAGAGCTCGTTGGGATGGACTCAGCGAGGGGAATGTTATATCCGATAGATAATCCAGGCATTCATCGACATCTAAACCACTCTTAGACTTATACAACGAAGTATAATAATCATAAAAGCCCTGAAGTATTCCATCAGTAGAGGACACCAATGAGCCATCGGACACCCGGATCTGCAATATTGTGTTGGAGGTGCTATGCTGGCGCACCAAGAAGGCCAGGAGTGTGCTGGCTTGATTCCCTAGCTCAAAGTAGGACTGACGTGTAAAAAATAATTTGCGCTTTGACTTAGCATCTGTATGTTGGGTATACAATCTCTGGGAAGTAAGCCACTCAATTCTATTACTGCTGGACTGATTAGCTATATAAGTGGCCTCTGAGTCTTTTAATCTTTGCTCTATCTCCTCGTCCTCCCTCGCCGTCACTCTCTTAATATAGGAAATGGTAGAAGACAAGCATCCCCTCAAGTATGCCTTCAGGGTATCCCAAAATAGACCAAGGTTTTGGATTTCCGAATGTGTCAGCACAAAGCTATTCAACTGATCAACCGTCCTATCACTAGAGTCTATCAATTTTAACCAAAAGGGATTTAATTTCCAGGACCTGTTACTATTATCGGATTGCCCATATTTAAGTTTAAGAATGATCGGGCTATGATCTGAGATCCCCCGGTTACCATGTTCGATGCTATCCACCCATAGCGCCAAGCCACCCGACCCAAATATATAGTCTATTCGAGACAAAGACTGCCTAGTAGACGAGTGGCAGGTGTACCCCTTAACTTCTGGATGGTTTATTCTCCATAAATCTAGCCACCCACTCCCTTCCATAAATAGTGCTAATTGTGAGGGGTGCTGAGGCACAACTTCCCCTGAGTCCACATCGTCCAATCTCAATCTATCCATGGACTGATTCATTATTAAATTAAAGTCTCCCATACAAATAACATTGGCTTCCGGATATTTTAAGGAGAAGCCCAGAGCCATACGTAGGATTGACATGTTAGCGGGAGGGGGGTTATAGATACACAACAATACATACTCTCGTGAGTTAATAAATGCATGCACAAAGACGAAACGACCCTCCGGATCACGTCTCGCCTCTTTAGCCTCCCATCTGACCTCTTTGTGTATCAGCAGGGAGACCCCTCTTGAATAGCTAGTGTGGAATGCGTGTAGGGACCACTGTACCCATGGCTTTTGTATACATCGAGCCGTGTCTCTTGTCAGATGTGTCTCTATCAGAGCTACGACTTGAGGGTGATATCTTTTAATCTGCGAAAACACCTTAATTTTCTTTCGAGGAGTTTTTATACCTCGTATGTTCCAGGTCATACATATAAGTTCAGCCCCCATATTTACTCTTAAAGGGAGCATTGATATATATCATTATCATTCGGGTGCAGTCTAACGGCACCGCACAGAGCAAAGAATTAGCATTAGAGGCAGCCATGCTTAATAAACATCCAAAACTAGTATATAAAACCAAACTAAACAAAACTTGAACAGTAGGGGAGCATATTTCCATACTCCCACAGTCAAATTGAATAGGGGATACCCTCACTGGACTCAGTGTCCGGTATTGTTAATATTTTCCGCATCCAGGCAGAAAGCTCTATCTATGTTGCCATTAATCAGGGAGCTCAAGTTAGGAGTCTTCCGCATTCGACCCCCCGCGAGACCGCAACCACTCAGTCGCCTCCGCTGGATCCGTGAAGAATAAGGAGGAGCCCTTATAAACGATGCGAAGCCGGGCCGGATAAAGCATGGAGTAAACGATGTTCTTATCTCTAAGTTGTTTCTTGATATCCATAAATCGTGCTCGCTGCTTTTGAAGTTCCATAGAAAAATCTGGAAAAATCGATATGGTAGCATTATCGAATTTGATGAGGCCCTTCTGCCGTGCTAAGCGGAGGATGATATCTCTGTCTCTACAATTAAGGAGACGTGCCAGGAAAGGCCGCGGCGGGGCTCCAGGAGGAAGAGGCCTGGTCGGGACCCTATGGGCCCTTTCCACCGCGAATGTCGAGGAGAATCCATCTCCCAGTGATGACTTGAGCCATTCCTCCAGAAACTGTTCAGGCTGCTGACCCTCCGACCGCTCCGGGAGACCTATAATTCGGATATTATTGCGGCGCAGTCTATTTTCCAAGTCGTCTGCCTTTTGCTTCCAGGCATTTACGGATCCGGCAGCTTTGGTCAGTTTAGCCTCCATAGGGGCGATAGTGTCTTCAATATGAGACACCCTCGTTTCAACCTCCGTGATGCGCCCTCTCATAGTTTGCATGTCATGACGCAGGCGTCCCACCTCAGTATGCACATCTTCTATTTTCTCCGTAAGAGCTGATCTAGTGAGGGAGATAGCCTGCATCAACTGCTCTGATGCCTGTTTAAGAGTCAGTTCATCCTCTCCTCCCTCCTCATTGCTGTCGGAGGGGCGTCCTTTACGTTGAGACGGTGTAGGATTATTTCTAAGATTGCGCACATTATCATGAGGATCATCTTTGGCATATTTTTTTTTAATTTTTCAGCAGCCGATGCTCCTCTAGGGTGCTGCATGATGGATATTCACAAGGGGATTTCACAAAGCGACCCAAGGAGTAATTATGGACAAGCTGTATTCCGATTTTGAGACTTGTATTATGGAGCCCGAGGTTATAAGACAGGAGTCCACTGGGCAGGCAGTTTAGGGTATCCGGTATATAGAGATAGCCGCTGTAACACTCAAGCCGTGCAATTCCACAGTTATCGTAAGGGGAGCAGCTGAAAAGGGGTTAATCCCTGTAATGTTATGGCGTTAGCAGGGAAAATGTCCACCCGACAGGGGGGCGCAGGTCCCACTTTCTCAGGGCACACACTGCACCACCCCTACTTCTTCAGGCGCACACTCACCGCCCAGCGCCGCTAATAAGATTAGAAGCGCACTTCCCTAACTGTCAGGGTGTGCGCTGATATGATGGCCGCTACCCCCGGCATGTACCGCCACTTGCATCAGTCCTCACGGCTTACCAGTAGTATCCACCGCCACCGCCTCCAAGATGAGGGGGACCCGGCTCCAGCAGAGAGCAGCACCGCGTTCTTTCCTGCTCCCTCTTGCAGGTCCCTCGTCGCGCCCACCAGTGCGGTCAGTCACCGCTGCCTCCGAGATAGTGGGGGGTCCAGCTCCGGCAATGAACAGCGCGGTGTCTTGTGCTCCCTAGCGCGCGCTCCCAAGATGGCCGCCGCTGCACATGGGGCTCTCCTGCCTGTTTTAGCTTCTGCAGCTCCCGGCTCCGCAAATCTCCACAGCGGTCTCCCAGAAGGTCCACCAGACTCTCCGGTGCATGGGGTCCCGATCCGGGCTAGTACCGCTCGGTCACGCACAATATTTATAGCAAAATCAGCTCAGGATGTATGGAGCTCTCCTAGGATGCCTCCTTCTTCTTCAGCTACATAGCCACGCCCCATGTTGTAACATTTTTGCCGTGAAGAAGAGGCTGGGACCTCTGCGGAGTCAAATTCAGTTTTTGGTTTTTTTTTTGTTTTTTTTTTAAACATTGATTTTTATCCACCCTGCCCTGGAGCCATTTTGACAACAATGGAAGCTCTCTCCTTGAAGTTCTTGATGATGCAATAGATTGTTGACTGAGGTGCAATCTTTGTAGCTGCGATACTCTTCCCTGTTAGGCCATTTTTGTGCAGTGCAATGATGGCTGCACGTGTTTCTTTAGAGATAACCATGGTTACCTGAAGAGAAACAATGATACCAAGCACCAGCCTCCTTTTAAAGTGTCCAGTGATGTCATTCTTACTTAATCATGACTGATTGATCGCCAGCCCTGTCCTCATCAACACCCACACCTGTGTTAATGGATCAATTACTAAAACGATGTTAGCTGCTCCTTTTAAGGCTATGTTCACACATTGTGGTTTTTACCGCGGAACCGCGGCGATTTTGCAGCTGCGGGTCCGCAGCAGTTTCCATAGCGTTTACAGTAACATGTAAACCCTATGGAAACCGCAAACTGCTGTGCACATGCTGCGGGAAAAACCGCGCGGGAACGCAGCGTTTACAACTCGCAGCATGTCACTTCTTTGTGCAGAATCGCAGCGATTCTGCACCCATAGAAATGCATTGATCCGCTTACTTCCCGCATGGGGCTGTGCCCACCATGCGGGAAGTAAGCGGATAATGTGCGGGTGGTACCCGGGGTGGAGGAGAGGAGACTCTCCTCCAGGCCCCGGGAACCATATTTGAGTAAAAAAAAAAAAAAAAAAGAATTAAAATAAAAAATCATGATATACTCACCTCTGAAGTCTCAGCGCTGCACGCGGCCGTCCGGTCTCAGGTTTGCTATGCGACCAGGACCTGCGGTGATGTCGCGGTCACATGACCGTGACGTCACGAAGGTCCTTCTCGCACAGCATCTTTGGAATCGGACTGCCGCCTGCAGCGCCGAGGAGATCGGGACGTCAGAGGGTGAGTATATAATTATTTTTTTATTTTTAACATTACTATTGATGCTGCATATGCAGCATCAATAGTAGGGGTAAAATCCCGCAGCGGAACCCGCAGGACAAACCGCGGTAAATCTGCAGGGATAACCGCAGCGGGTTTGCCCTGCAGATTTATCAAATCCGCTGCGGGAGAACCCGCAGGGACAGGACGCTATGTGTGAACATAGCCTAAGGCAGGACTGCAATGATGTTGAAATGTGTTTTGGGGGTTAAAGTTCATTTTCTGGGCAAATATTGACTTTGCAAGTACAGTAATTGCTGTTAAGCTGATCACTCTGACATTCAGGAGTATATGCAAATTGCCATTAGAAAAAATGAAGCAGTAGACTTTGGAAAAATTAATATTTGTCTCATTCTCAAAACTTTTGGCCATGACTGTATATGAATCTAGTAAGGCCAAGTTTACACGACTGTACTTTCAGTTTAAGTATGGTTCATGAAAAAATTGACCGCACTCACACCAATATTATACAACGGAGCTGTTCACATGACCTTTTTGTTTTGTTATATCGAATTTGCAGCTGAAAAAAATTACGGCATGCATTAGTTTCTTTTGTGTGTCGGATGAGACTCGACCATTCAAGTCTATGGATGCTCAAAAAATAAATTGCAGTCCATATGGAGCTGTAAGATATCAAGCAGGATGCAGTGACGGACGGGAGGCAGAGCAAGGGTTAACAGGTTTATTTACAGGGGAGATACTCCACACAGGGAGGTAAAGAGTTAACGGTATTAAAGGGACTCTGTCACCTGAATTTGGCGGGACTGGTTTTGGGTCATATGGGCGGAGTTTTTGGGTGTTTGATTCACCCTTTCCTTACCCGTTGGCTGCATGCTGGCTGCAATATTGGATTGAAGTTCATTCTCTGTCCTCCGTAGTACATGCCTGCACAAGGTACAATCTTGCCTTGTGCAGGCGTGTACTATGGAGGACAGAGAATGAACTTAAATCCAATATTGCAGCCAGCATGCAGCCAGCGGGTAAGGAAAGGGTGAATCAAACACCCAAAAACTCCGCCCATATGACCCAAAACCAGTCCCGCCAAATTCAGGTGACAGGTTCCCTTTAAAGGCATGGTAAAATGCAGCAGTTCAAACACAACAATTAGGAACTAAGGGGACAACGATGTCGATCGCTGCAGCGTCGCTGTTTGGTCGCTGGAGAGCTGTCACACAGACAGCTCTCCAGCGACCAACGATCCCGAGGTCCCCGGTAACCAGGGTAAACATTGGGTTACTAAGCGCAGGGCCGTGCTTAGTAACCCGATGTTTACCCTGGTTACCAGCGTAAACGTTAAAAAAACAAACACTACATACTTACCTTCAGCTGTCTGTCCTCCGGCGCTCTGCTTTCCTCTGCACTGTCAGCGCCGGTCAGCCGGAAAGCAGAGCGGTGACGTCACCGCTGTGCTTTCCGGCTGGCCGGCGCTGACACAGGATGCAGGAGGAGTGCAGAGAAGCAGAGCGCCGGGGACAGACACGGAAGGTAAGTATGTAGTGTTTGTTTTTTTTAACGTTTACACTGGTAACCAGGGTAAACATCGGGTTACTAAGCGCGGCCCTGCGCTTAGTAACCCGATGTTTACCCTGGTTACCAGTGAAGACATCGCTGGATCGGCGTCACACATGCCGATCCAGCGATGTCAGCGGGAAGTCCAGCGACGAAATAAAGTTCTGGACTTTCCTCAGCGACCAACGATCTCCCAGCAGGGGCCTGATCGTTGGTCGCTGTCGCACATAACGATTTCCTTAACGATATCGTTGCTACGTCACAAAAAGCAACGATATCGTTATCGATATCGTTGTGTGACGGTACCTTAAGAGTATATGGAAGTTCTCACATGCAGCTCCTGCTGGTCACTAAATAGCAACGGCGGGCGCAGCGCCTCCTCCTGGAGGGTACTGTAGTCGCTGATTCAGTCTTCTGGCGGGATTGGTCGGTCTCCGGCACTTTCCACTGGGCCTAGTCCATATACTAATGTGGCTATTAAAGGCACTGGCCACAGTCCAGTGCGAGCCCAACGTGGCTCATTAACTATCTGAAATGGGGTAGTCAGATAACAGATGGTCAGGACAACTATTCTCTTTCCCCCGTCAGGGTGCAAATCTCAGTCCTGTGTGTCATCTCTTGGGGGCAGCGAGTGTGCGGTACTCACGGTCACGTCGTGTCCAGCACCTGGTACTCTCTGGCTATCACTAGGCACACACCGCACGTTCTGCTCTCCCTGGTCCCCGCTAATGGCGGCAGGCGACACCGGTCTCTTTGGTGCTGATGCTCCCGACCGGAGCACTTCTTTCTATGTGTGCTGCGGCGCTCGGCTCCGCTCTGTGTGCACGGCTCTGCACACCTCTGTCTCGCACGTCTCTGCTCCACTCTGCACGGCTCTGCAGGGCTACCTCGCTCGGGAGTGCTGCTGGGCACACTCGGCTCTGCAGGTGACGGGGTCCCTCTGTGCGGCCTGCTACAGCGCCAGTACTCTCCAAGGACAAGGGAGTCCGAGCGCGCTGCTCTGGCCTGCAACTCACCTCTTGCGCGTTCTTTCTCTTCACTAGCTGCACTCGCTTTTCTGGCTCTCCCCACCTCTCTGGGTCTGCAGGAAGGTCCCTCCCACTCAGGCTTCCCTCAGGCTGCAGGGGAAGGTCCGCCTCCTCAAAGCTGTCCCCCAGGAACAGAGGATGCAGCTTTTCTAGTTCCGGACCCGGCATGCAGGTACCCAAGATCCGGTCTGTCTTCCTACAGAGCCACCATACAGCATTCCATTTTTACTGATACATTGCAATTCTTTAACAAAGGAAACTGTAGTTGTTCTTTTACATTTTTAATAACTACTGCGATATAAAAACGGATTGCATATGCATGACAAATGAGTAAAAAAACACTGATATTATTATATGTCATTAAAAATACAGTGGCATGTAAAAGTTTGGGCACCCCGGGTCAAAATTACTGTTATTGTAAGTTGAAGATGAAATGATTTCTACAAGGGCTAAAGTTAGAGATTACACATTTACTTTGTATTTTAGGCAGAAAATGCCATTTTTTTTAAATTTTAAAATTTTCAAAAAAGGAAAATGGGCTGATGGAAAGGTATAGGCACCCGAATGGTTAGTATCTCGTACCACCCCCTTTCGAAAGTATGACAGCTTGTAAATGCTTTTTGTAGCCAGTCGCAAGTCTTTCCTTTCTTGTTTGAGATATTTTCTTACATTCTTCCTTGGAAGATTCTTCCAGTTCTGTGAGATTCCTGGGTCGTCTTGCATGCACTGCTATTTTGAGGTCTAGCCACAGATTTTTATATAGGGGCTGCGCGGACACCAAGGTTACCGCTACTTCACTGCAGTAAATCTATTCTTTACATCATGTGCCGTCTTTGCGGTTAGGTATTTTGTATACCACCACTGATTCATTATTCTGTACTATCGCTGTGATCAATCTACAAGCACATTGCACTGTATACAGCAGTTTACTCATGTATTACAATAGTTAATCTAGCACTTTTCTCTTGTGCCTCCATCATGGTTAAATATTTACCATCTTTGGTCCCATAAGGTGCACTGCCTTTTTGAATTAGTGTATGCACATTGCACTTTTCTTCAACCAGTATACCGTACTCTATGCACTGTCACTTTCATAATAATAATATAATTTATTTATATAGAACCAACATATTCCACAGCACTTTACATTATAGAGGGGATTTGTACATACAATAGACATTATAGCATAACCATAAACAAAGATCAAAATGGATACCAAGAGGAGTGAGGGCCCTGCTCGCAAGCTTACAAACTATGAGGAAAAGGGGAGACACGAGAGGTGGATGGTAACAGAACATGATGCGAGGAACCTGATTTTGGTTTAAGTTTTTTGAATGGGCCACAGAGGGATAGTTAGGTTAATACGTTGAGGTGGTAGGCCAGTCTGAACAAATGTGTTTTTTAGGGCACGCTTAAAACTGTGGGGATTAATCGTTTTACCCTGGGTAGTGCATTCCAAAGAATTGGCGCAGCATGTGAAAAGTCTTGGAGATGGGAGTTGGAGGTTCTGATTAATGAGGATGTTAACCTGAGGTCATTAGCAGAACGGAGGGCACGGGTAGGGTGGTAGACAGAGACCAGGGAGGAGATGTAGGGTGGTGCTGAGCCATGGAGAGCTTTGTGAATAAGGGTAATGGTTTTGTACTGGATTCTGGAGTGGATGGGTAACCAGTATAATGACTGGTACAAGGTACAGGCACCGGTATAATGATTGGTGAGTAATATGATCCTCGCTGCAGCATTCAGGACAGATTGGAGAGGGGAGAGTTTGGTAAGGGGGAGGCCGATTTTCATTATTGTTCATATGCACTGTCACTTTTATTTATATCATTGATCATATTTGTGGGATCTACAGGTCCTTCTCAAAAAATTAGCATATAGTGTTAAATTTCATTATTTACCATAATGTAATGATTACAATTAAACTTTCATATATTATAGATTCATTATCCACCAACTGAAATTTGTCAAGTCTTTTATTGTTTTAATACTGATGATTTTGGCATACAACTCCTGATAACCCAAAAAACCTGTCTCAATAAATTAGCATATTTCACCCATCCAATCAAATAAAAGTGTTTTTTAATAACAAACAAAAAAACCATCAAATAATAATGTTCAGTTATGCACTCAATACTTGGTCGGGAATCCTTTGGCAGAAATGACTGCTTCAATGCGGCGTGGCATGGAGGCAATCAGCCTGTGACACTGCTGAGATGTTATGGAGGCCCAGGATGCTTCAATAGCGGCCTTAAGCTCATCCAGAGTGTTGGGTCTTGCGTCTCTCAACTTTCTCTTCACAATATCCCACAGATTCTCTATGGGGTTCAGGTCAGGAGAGTTGGCAGGCCAATTGAGCACAGTAATACCATGGTCAGTAAACCATTTACCAGTGGTTTTGGCACTGTGAGCAGGTGCCAGGTCGTGCTGAAAAATGAAATCTTCATCTCCATAAAGCATTTCAGCCGAAGGAAGCATGAAGTGCTCCAAAATCTCCTGATAGCTAGCTGCATTGACCCTGCCCTTGATGAAACACAGTGGACCAACACCAGCAGCTGACATGGCACCCCACACCATCACTGACTGTGGGTACTTGACACTGGACTTCAGGCATTTTGGCATTTTCTTCTCCCCAGTCTTCCTCCAGACTCTGGCACATTGATTTCCGAATGACATGCAAAATTTGCTTTCATCAGAAAAAAGTACTTGGGACCACTTAGCAACAGTCCAGTGCTGCTTCTCTGTAGCTCAAAAGTGGCTTTACCTGGGGAATGCGGCACCTGTAGCCCATTTCCTGCACACGCCTGTGCACGGTGGCTCTGGATGTTTCCACACCAGACTCAGTCCACTGCTTCCTCAGGTTCCCCAAGGTCTGGAATCGGTCCTTCTCCACAATCTTCCTCAGGGTCCGGTCTCCTCTTCTCGTTGTACAGCGTTTTCTGCCACATTGTTTCCTTCCAACAGACTTACCATTGAGGTGCCTTGATACAGCACTCTGGGAACAGCCTATTTGTTGAGAAATTTCTTTCTGGGTCTTACCCTCTTGCTTGAGGGTGTCAATGATGGCCTTCTTGACATCTGTCAGGTCGCTAGTCTTACCCATGATGGGGGTTTTGAGTAATGAACCAGGCAGGGAGTTTATAAAAGCCTCAGGTATCTTTTGCATGTGTTTAGAGTTAATTAGTTGATTCAGAAGATTAGGGTAATAGGTCGTTTAGAGAACCTTTTCTTGATATGCTAATTTATTGAGACAGGTTTTTTGGGTTATCAGGAGTTGTATGCCAAAATCATCAGTATTAAAACAATAAAAAACCTGACAAATTTCAGTTGGTGGATAATGAATCTATAATATATGAAAGTTTAATTGTAATCATTACATTATGGTAAATAATGAAATTTAACACTATATGCTAATTTTTTGAGAAGGACCTGTATACTAATGCACTTTATTCTTTGCAATGTTTACATAGATTAACTGTTACAGCAATACATACTTTCTTGTTGAATATCTGTGCATATATTTTGCACTCCATATGGTAACTTCGGCTCCACAATTTGGTGTCTAGCAGTCCTTTTTGATCAATCCTCTATATGTAATATGTGTTTAAATAAAGAGTGAATTCTTTGGATTATACTCTGGTGATGGTTAATTCCCCTGATCGTAGTGTTAGCTATATACATGAGTTTTTGTCCTCAATTACTTGGCGCCCGTGTCACATGACCACGGGTCACCGATGAGTTGACATGACAACCTGGGGTTTGCGGGAGACCCCTGGGGTTGTCAGTGCCGGATTGCTATGAGTCCCGCCCAGCGGGCAGCGCTCATAGCAAGTGAGCATTTCTGCTACACACAGGTCATCGCCTGTGTGTAGTAGAGGCGATCAAACAACTGCAGCTTCTAGACTCTCAAAGAGACCCGCAGCTATTAACCAGTTAAATGCCGCTGTCAAACGCTGACATTTAACATGCACTTCCGGCAGTCGTACCGGAAATCCGCCCACTGGTGACTCCCGTCACGTTTTCGCGGGTCACCGATGGGTTAGCATGACAACCAGAGGTCTCCTTTAGACCTCTATGGTTGTCACTGCCAGATTGCTGTGAGCACCACCCAGCACAACTCAGCAATTCTACTACATAGAGGCAATCTGATCATCGCCTCTACGTAGCAGAGCCGATCGAATTGTGCCAGCTTCTGATCTCCTAGAGACTATTGAAGCATGGCAAAAATTAAAAAAAAGAGTTAAAATCACTCCCTTTTGCCCCATACAAAATCAAACACATATTCATTATCGCTGCGTTTAGAATCGCCTGATCGATAAAAAAAAAAGGATTAACCTGATCGCTAAATGGCGTAGCAAGAAAAGTCAAAATGCCAGAATTACATTTTTTTGGTCGCCGTGACCTTGCATTAAAATGCAATAACGGGCAATCAAAAGATCTGTCCCAAAATGGTATCATTAAAAACGTCAGCTTGGCACGCCAAAAATAAGCCCTCACCCAACCTGAAATCACAAAAAAATGGAGACGCTACGGGTATAGGAAACACAATTGGCACAATTTTTGTTTTTTAAACAAAGTTTGGAATTTTTTTCACCACTTAGATAAGAGAACCTAGACATGTTTGGTGTCTATGAACTCGTAATATAAAGGCACAGATGATTGGCCTCGGGGAGACCAAAACATCCAACACTGCGGAGACACCATCACGTGTTTCTCAACGCAGTGATTCCAGAACACTGCCCCCATCCCTTATGGGAAATATGCAGATGCATGTAAAGAAGCTGCGGAGACACCATCACGTGTTTCTCGATGCAAGCAGTGTGTTATCTGTGCCTTTATAGCCTTTTTACTAGGCACTGCTCCTAATAGCCAGATTCCTACTCCACACTGATGAGGGGCAAAAACCCCGAAACAGCTGTCTGTGGATGGATACCATGCTTGGCATAGGTGGCTTTCCTTCATAGGATGCTGCCCTTCCCGTGGTTGTTCCTTCCCGGGGAAAGGCCTGGCTATTCACTGCTTGCGTCGAGAAACACGTGATGGTGTCTCCGCAGCTTCTTTACATGCATATGAACTCGTAATGACCTGGAGAATCATAATGGCAGGTCAGTTTTAGCATTTATTGAACCTAGTAAAAAAGCAGAACAAAAAACCAATGTGGGATTGCATTGTAAAACCAATGGTGTCGTTCAAAAGTACAACTCGTCCCACAAAAAAACAAGCCCTCACATGGCCATTTTGACCAAAAAATAAAAAAGTTATGGCTCTGGGAAGAAGGGGAACAAAAAATGAAAATGCAAAACCAAAAATGCCTCTGGTTGTTAAGGGGATAAACACATATTTTCACTGATGTTCGGATCGGGGGACTGTGAGGGCCATTGTAAAACCTTCAACTTGCACCTTTTCAGGTAGTCTATTGTGCACAATAACAGTAATTTTGACCAGAGATGCCCAAACCTTTACATGCCACTGTACCTATCTTTATTAAAAAAAAATAATTTTAGAAATAAAATTTGTCATCATGGATCACACATTTGCAGGATCCTAAAATGCTGATACGTACTTAAAGGGGAACTATACTTTCAAGTAACTTTTCAGAGTCCGCTGTCCTGTTACATGATTATTAATTTTATCTGGCCATTACATGACTTTTATTCTGCATTCCACCAGTTTTGCCCTCTACAGGCTCTATATCTTGATTTGCAATTGACTCTGATCAAGTGGGTTAAGACTAGCAGCTTTGCTCTCTAATATGCACAGCACCGCACATAGGTAGGAATTCCTGCTCTTCATCCCTTTGTTAGAGCCCACTTAGGAGCAGCACAGAAGGCATTGTACTGTTGTACTTAACAGGATAGTTCAGCACAATCTTCATGTCTCCCTCCCTGTTTATTTTTCTCACTCTGCTCCCCTCTTCTCCTCCTCTACAAAGAGTACACTAGGAGCTGTAATCTCACTATTTATCTTGTCTTGAGCAAAATGGAATTTAGTTTTTTTTCCGCATGGAAAATAAGTTCAGGAGGCAGTGGTTGGGAAGAAGTGTCTGTAAAGGTACTGTCACACTAAGCGACGCTGCAGCGATATAGACAACGATGTCGATCGCTGCAGCGTCGCTGTTTGGTCGCTGGAGAGCTGTCACACAGACGGCTCTCCAGCGACCAACGATCCTGGACATTTTGTGACGTAGCAACGATCTCATTAACGAAATCATTGTGTGACCGCGACCAATGATCAGGCCCCTGCTGGGAGATCGTTGGTCGCTGGGGAAAGATCAGAACTTTATTTCGTCGCTGAATCGGCGTGTGTGACGCCGATTCAGCGATTATCCAACAAATGTGTTAGACCGCACCCAATACTGACACTGTCTCCATTGACATCAGGGCGCTCGTCCACACCAGGGGGTCCGTCGCAGCAAGAGAGTCCACAATCGAAGTATAAAAAGGACAGCGCCACACCAGGAAGTGACAGACAGTAACCTTCTTTATTCTGCCTCCTGTGGCGACGTTTCGGTCCATGGACCTTTTTCAAGCACAGTGCAATCCCAATTCAACCACCATTTTATACCATTAGACACACCCACATGGTTAACCCACAACCAATGGGAGTGCCCTGACATCGTAGAAAAAACAACAATATTACAAACATTCTACAAAACAATAAAAACAGTATACAATGCGAAACAACCCGTAACCAACCTCCCCATACACAGGAAAATCCCCCTTGATCGCTCTCCATATCATTAAACACTCCATAGATCACATATAAACACTCCCGGCTACATTGATGTAAACATACCACCCCATCCAATAGAAGACATGCATCGGTGGTTGCCATGACTCCATAGGTGTGCCCAGGGTAAGCTCTGCTCAATTAGAAAACAGCGCCGGCCACATGTGACCGCACCGTACCTGACATGCAGCGCCCATCCCCGCACAGACTCATGGGCCCCCGCCACCATTGCGCATGTCCTAACGGCAGATCCGCCCACCAATATCCCACTCCAGGGCTTCTGTGTGCATCAACGGAGCCCACTTATGAGCGCTATATTCCCAACGCCCAGTACTGCGCAGGTCCGGGTAACCTCCCCCACTGCGCATGACCGTACATGGCAGCCGCACAGCATAGTCTCCAATAGGCACTTCAGTGCGCATGTCCGCGGCGTAACCGCTATAGTCCAGCTGTATATATAAAAAAAAAAAAATTCTCTCCATGTCTCTTCAGGATATAGTAGTGCACATATCATAGCGCGTCCATGTAAGGTCCATAATCCATGTGCAATTGCAGAGGAGTAACGCCACCAGGACCATATGTAAATGCCGACCATAAATGTCAAATGGATAGAGTAGGCATGTTGCCGGATATACTAATAAACAAGGTACTCAAAGGCATCCTCTTAATGCTTGGACCCTGTAGGGTCCATAGAGAGGTCATAGAGAGTTTACATTTGAACAGGGGACAATTAGTACCAGGGATTCCCAGCCCGTCTCCCATACTGGTACTAGCCCAGCCTCAAGTTGCTTAACATTTGCAATCTGCCGAGGGCAGGCACATTCAGCCTAGAGTGGCCATTTGCACATATTCACAATAGCATACCTCTTATCAGGGCTGCCACCAGAAATTTCGGGGCCCCATACTGGCAAAATTTTCGGGGCCCCCTTGAAACTCCGCCCAGGCTCCACCCCAGCCCCGCCTCCAGGCTCCACCCCACGAACTGTCCACAGTCCCACCGCTCTCTCTTGGAAAATCTCCACTTCTCACCTATCACACATTAACAGTTCCCATCACCAGATCACACATATAGCCGGCAGCTTTTGTTTTGGCCAAAAGATTTTTTAAGCCGCCACCATAACACGGTAGACATTTTTGGCCGGGCCCTACTCTACTGTAACCTACTAAATATTTGTTAAAATATGCAATACAATTTAGGTATATTTTTATTTATTTTTCAATTTTTAAAATGACCTATAATACTACATACAAGGAACAAATACCACAGCACTATGACCAGATGACATATTACCACCACAGTGATCGAATAATATAAAATACAAGGAACAAATACCGCTACACCATGACCAGACCGCATATTACCACAAATGACTGAATACTACAATACTGATCAGTAATAAAAAAAAAAAAACCCACAATACTATCACCAGCAGTGCCATTATGCACAGGAGATCTGTAATTAGTAAGCAGTGTCTGTGTACAGGTAATACAGTGATCACTGGTGACATTACACACAGGAGCTCTGTATATAATGTATAGTTAATACAGTGATCACTGGTGACATTGTACACAGGACCTCTGTATATAGTATACAGTGTATAGTGTCAGTGTATAGGTAACACTGACTCACCAGTGACGTCTCTAGGTGAAGTCCTTCATCTTTCATCCAGCACAGACCGCCATCACTTCATCCAGCCAGGACTCGTCTCTGCAGGAAATAAAACAGTTATCTCGAGTTCCGCTTGTAGAACACATTACTTAATTTTCCCAACTTCTACATTACACCACATGAAGAAGGCAACATAGTATCACTCTACACAGTAACATTACCGCTCCCCCATTTAAAACAGTATACTCAAAAAATAAAATAAATACATCACTGCAATAATAATATCCCTTAATTAGCCCTTATGGTAATATTCGCCATCCTAGCCCCCGTGTGTCTCATTCCAGGCTCCAGCCATATGTTCTCCCATCCTGCCCTCATGAGTATCCATTCTGCCCCATATGATCTCCCCATCCTGCCCCATCTGTCTCCATCGTATCCATCCTGCCCCATCTGTCTCCAATCTTGCCCCATCTGTCTCCATTCTGCCCCATCTGTTTCCAATCCTGCTCCATCTGTGTCCAGCACTCTGCCCCATCTGTGTCCAGCACTCTGCCCCATCTGTGTCCAGCACTCTGCCCCATCTGTGTCCAGCACTCTGCCCCATCTGTGTCCAGCACTCTGCCCCATCTGTGTCCAGCACTCTGCCCCATCTGTGTCCAGCACTCTGCCCCATCTGTGTCCAGCACTCTGCCCCATCTGTGTCCAGCACTCTGCCCCATCTGTGTCCAGCACTCTGCCCCATCTGTGTCCAGCACTCTGCCCCATCTGTGTCCAGCACTCTGCCCCATCTGTGTCCAGCTTTCTGCCCCCCCCCGTGTCCAGCTTTCTGCCCCCCCCCCCGTGTCCAGCTTTCTGCCCCCCCCCGTGTCCAGCTTTCTGCCCCCCCCCGTGTCCAGCTTTCTGCCCCCCCCCCCCCCCCGTGTCCAGCTTTACTGCCCTGGAGCCCCCCCTTCCCCCCGGATCGCTGCTCTCAATAAAAAAAAAAAAGTTCTGCTTACCTGCCACGCTCCTGCTCTCTCCACGCAGCTGCACCGTGCATTCGCCGGCGACTGACAATGACGTCAGACGCCGGCGACCTGCACGCTGCGGCTGTTAACTATTGACGTGCGGGCGCGGGCCCGCACGTCAATAGCATTAAACAGCTGTAGCGCCGGCCGCCGCTAAGGGCCCGGTTCAGCCTGCGGCTGCCGATGCGGGCCCCCTCTGCTCACCGGGCCCCATACGCCAGTCACGGCTGTAATGCCCTGATGGCGGCCCTGCCTCTTGTCATAGAGAGGTGTGGGCATACCCGCTACCACATATAGTATGGGGAGATGGAGAAATGCAGTTATGGGAAATATTGAATCACATATCGCATACAATAGTAAAAACAGTGGTTAAAAACAATACACCTATGAGGAACCACAATTAACCCAAAGGATTCTAGAGAAAAATACTCTGCTGGTACTCAATATTCATGCCCCTCGGAGATAACGTATCGAGTTCAAATATCCATTTTAACTCTCTTTTTCAAGAGAGAAACCCGATCCCCACCACGTCTGAGCACAGGAACATCATCTATAATTCTATATCTAAGCTGATTGACCGAGTGTCCCATATCATGGAAGTGCCTAGGTACCGGAAGTTACAGTGGTGCTTGCCGGCTCCGATATGGCTCCAGAGTGTGTGCGGTTCGCCCTGGCGCTGCTGGAGTTCATCCTTGGGAGGAATTTTTTTCTCTTTGGGGATGAGTTCTATTTGCAGCATTGCGGGACAGCCATGGGGTCCATGTGGCCCCTACGTATGCTAATATCTATATGGCTGTCCTGGAGGGTGAACATGTGTACAGCTCGCCACTGCGGGGCCGGGTTAGGGGCTGGTGGCGCTACATCGACGATATTTTCCTGATATGGGATGGTGATCGAAATGAACTTGAACAGTTCCATTGCTATTTGAATAGTATATACCCTGGGTTGGGCTTCACTATGGACTGTTCACAGTCCAAGATGCAATTTCTGGACACTTGTGTCTATAAGTCTGATGGTCTCCTACATACCGATTTATTTGTTAAAAAAAAAGGACAGGAATAATTTATTGCACTTCTCCAGTGAACATCCACGCCGTATGGTGGAGTCCCTGCCGTGAAGCCAGTTACTTCGGGTGAGAAGAATTGTTTCAAATGATACTCTAGTGGATAAAAGACTGGATGAGATGTGCCTCATATGCCCACACCTCTCTATGATAAGAGGTATGCTATTGTGAATATGTGCAAATGGCCACTCTAGGCTGAATGTGCCTGCCCTCGGCAGATTGCAAATGCTAAGCAACTTGAGGCTGGGCTAGTACCAGTATGGGAGATGGGCTGGGAATCCCTGGTACTAATTGTCCCCTGTTCAAATGTAAACTCTCTATGACCCTTTGGGGTGAGTTAGTGTTTTTTGTTAGAATAGGAGTTTAATTAAATATTTTGTATGCACTATACCTATGGTCAATTGTAATAGGCTTCGCTGTCCATATGGTGACCCATAGCGCTGTATATGTGAGGACTATGCACATTATGCGATCGGAACAGGTCTCTCTTTTCTAATCTATCATTACAGGGTCCAAGGATTAAGAGGATGCCTTTGAGTACCTTGTTTGTTAGTATATCCGGCAACATGCCTACTCTATCCATTTGACATTTATGGTCGGCATTTACATATGGTCCTGGTGGCGTTACTCCTCTGCAATTGCACATGGATTATGGACCTTACATGGACGCGCTATGATATGTGCACTACTATATCCTGAAGAGACATGGAGAGAATTTTTTTTTTTAATATACAGCTGGACTATAGCGGTTACGCCGCGGACATGCGCACTGAAGTGCCTATTGGAGACTATGCTGTGCGGCTGCCATGTACGGTCATGCGCAGTGGGGGAGGTTACCCGGACCTGCGCAGTACTGGGCGTTGGGAATATAGCGCTCATAAGTGGGCTCCGTTGATGCACACAGAAGCCCTGGAGTGGGATGTTGGTGGGCGGATCTGCCATTAGGACATGCGCAATGGTGGCGGGGGCCCGTGAGTCTGTGCGGGGATGGGCGCTGCATGTCAGGTACGGTGCGGTCACATGTGGCCGGCGCTGTTTTCTGATTGAGCAGAGCTTACCCTGGGCACACCTATGGAGCCATGGCAACCACCGATGCATGTCTTCTATTGGATGGGGTGGTATGTTTACATCTATGTAGCCGGGAGTGTTTATATGTGATCTATGGAGTGTTTAATGATATGGGGAGCGATCAAGGGGGATTTTCCTGTGTATGGGGAGGTTGGTTACGGGTTGTTTCGCATTGTATACTGTTTTTATTGTTTTGTAGAATGTTTGTAATATTGTTGTTTTTTCTACGATGTCAGGGCACTCCCATTGGTTGTGGGTTAACCATGTGGGTGTGTCTAATGGTATAAAATGGTGGTTGAATTGGGATTGTACTGTGCTTGAAAAAGGTCCACGGACCGAAACGTCGCCGCAGGAGGCAGAATAAAGAAGGTTACTGTCTCACTTCCTGGTGTGGCGCTGTCCTTTTTATACTTCGATTGCCGATTCAGCGATGTCTTCACTGGTAACCAGGGTAAACATCGGGTCACTAAGCGCAGAGCCGCGCTTAGTAACCCGATGTTTACCCTGGTTACCGTTGTAAATGTAAAAAAAAAAAAAAAAACCAGTACATACTTACATTCCGGTGTCTGGTCACGTCCCTCGCCTTCAGCTTCCCGCACTGACTGAGCGCTGGCCGTAAAGCACAGCGGTGACGTCACTGCTGTGCTGTGCTTTACGGCCGGCCGGCGCTCACCAGTCAGTGCGGGAAGCTGAAGGCGAGGGACATGACCAGACACCGGAATGTAAGTATGTACTGTTTTTTTTTTTTTTTTTTTTTTTACATTTACAACGGTAACCAGGGTAAACATTGGGTTACTAAGCGCGGCCCTGCACTTAGTAACCCGATGTTTACCCTGGTTACCAGTGAAGACATCGCTGAATCGGCGTCGCACACGCCGATTCAGTGATATCAGCGACGAAATAAAGTTCTGATCTTTCCCCAGCGACCAACGATCTCCCAGCAGGAGCCTGATTGTTGGTCGCTGTCACACATAACGATTTTGTTAACGATATCGTTGCTACGTCACAAAAAGCAACGATATCGTTATGTGTGACGGTACCATAAGGCTACGTTCACATTTGCGGTGTTGGGCGCAGCGTCGGCGACGCAACCAACAACGCATGTACACAGCGCAGCGTTTTGCGACGCATGCGTTGTCATAAGATCGTACAGAGCAGGAATTTCGGCGCAGGGAAAACGCTACAAGTAGCGTCCTCTGCGCCCTATCTGTGCGTCAATATGACGCATGCGTCGTAAAACGCAATACAACGCATACCGGCGCATGTCCATGGGCCCCCCATGTTAAAGATAGGGGCGCATGACGCATGCTTTGACGACGCTGCGCCCAACACCGCAAATGTGAACGTAGACATAAGTGTGTAAAGAAGCACACTTTTCTGATAAGTTATACTACAAGGTTTCTTGTATTCACTTTGACTGTTGATTAATTCAAACTTTGTTAAAAGTACAGTTCACACTTAACGTTGTTAATTATCTTTTATTAGGTATAATTTATTATGCTGTATAATAATTATTGTTTCGAGGAGTAACTGTCAGATACAGGTCACCTAATCCATCCTTCCTGTACTTAGCTGCATTGTACACCGTTCCCAGTCCACTTCTAACACCTATTCTAGATGCTAACTGCCTCACAGAATACATGGATGTAGTACATGGTTGCATAGGATGGATGCATAGGGGTTAAAATGGATAGGGAGCTGTGTACAGCATAGATAAGTACAGGAAAAAGGGATTAGGTGACCTAAGGCTGACATTTGTGCCTTTAAAACAGTACCTGGATGTATGATTATACTTTACAAATTAATGTAAAAGATAATTAACATGGTTAAAAATTAGCAGTTTAAAGTACTACAATTGTAATTCATCATATAATTGAGTTAACCCCTTCCCAAACTGGGACATAGAACATACCCAATACGCCATGGTTGGGCAGTACTTCCCGACCTATCATGTACTGGATTCGTAATGTTATCTGTGCACGCACGATAGCAGCCGGCTGTTCAGCTGATATCACAGCGGACGCCCGGCTCTGACTACTAGGAGCGGTGCCCACACCGTTCCTGGCAGTTTAACTTTTAATGTGACATCCGCAAAACCTAAAATACTATATAAATCTTGTATCACTGTAATCTCACCGACCCGAAGAATAAAGTCATCTAATCACTTATACCGCATGAGGAATGGTTTATAAAAATCAAAACAATTCTTCACATGCTGTAGATTTTTTTTTTTTCTTCATTCTGCCTCACAAAGATCACAGTAAGGCTCAGCGCACATTTATCCTGCTCACTGCGCTGAGCACTTACACCGGAGTTTACGTGTAAATCTCTGAAATATGTGATTCAGACTAAATCCCCCAGCAGAATATTCCTTACAATGAGTCAGATGAAGGCCTATGATGTGGCTGTGTCAATCTTTTTAGGCGTGCATAAAAGCATGGTACGCTTGGTATGGTTTTGTGCATTTCTGAAAAGATGGACAACACTGAATAGAGCCAAGATGATGTCCAGAGAAACTCTGCTGCCTCATTATAGTGAGTGGCTCCATTGGAGTTTCATCTGAATTGCATCACTCTGAGATTTAGATGGAAACCTGATATAAGTGATCAGCATAGAGCGCTGAATGTAAAATGTTGTCAGCAAATCTTTTAAATCCATCCGCAAAAAAAGCAAGTACCACTCTGTTCCGTCATCTGTGAACTGGAAGTTAGAGCTTCCACGTTACTGGTAGTACAAAGACTCTGGAAAAGCGAAATTGGTCCTCTCCCCCAAAAGAAATTCAGCAAATTCTGCGCTCCCAAGACCAAATGCCCCCCCCCCCCTTCTGAGCTCCATTGTGCCTAAATCACATTTAGCATCCACATGTTTGACATTTCTGTAGGGATGAGAGCCTGCCTAATTTACAGGTGCGTGTCTCCAGAAGCATGAGCTGAGCACTACCATGTACTGGGCAATACAATGTACTAGTTACTACAATGTACTGGGCACTATAGTGGCAGTTTTGTTTTCCAAAAACAAGCAGCAGTGAATGTTTCTGAGTAAAAATTGCACCCGTATAGTCAAAATCATCACTATACCTTATATAAATTCTCAAAGTGGTATAATTTCTAAAATGGGGCAACTTCAGGGCGGATTCTGCTCTTCTAGCCCTTAGGGGCTCTGTATATGAAGTCCGCAAATTATTCTAGGAAAATCTGCAATTGATTATGCAAATAGCACTCTGTCCCTCTCAAGTCTCGCCGTACAGCTAAGGCTTCTTTCACACTTCTGTCTTGAGACGGTCGTCATAATGCGTCAGCGTGACACATCTACGGACGTTCTAAAAAGATTGGCAAACGGATGTAACGCATCCAGTAAAGTGACGAATCCGTCGAATTCAGTAGTAGCTGAATTTTAATGCATAAAATTCGAGATAGAGAGATATTCCAGGCATGCTCAGAATGAAAAAACGGGATACATCGCTGGATTCCTGTGTGTGACAATCAGCGACGGATCCTGCGTCCATAGGCTTCCATTATAGCCAACGATGGATCGATTTTCCGACGCGCAAAAAAAAAGTTCTTCTGAATGTTTTTTCCGCCCGACGGACCGCTATTTTCCGACGGATCCAGTGCACAACGGATGGCCATCCGTCACAATGCATTACTAATACAAGTCTATGGGAAAAAGCAGAAAAATTTGCAGGATCCTGTTTTTTCAAAAATTGACGGATTTCAACGGGAAAAAGACGGAAGTGTGAAAGAGGCCTAAGCAGTACTGTACAGCCACATGTGAGGTATTTATACATTCAGTAGAACTTGTGTAACAAAATTTGGTGCCTTTTTTACCCTTTTCCCTTTGTGAAAATGTAAAATCTGGGGCTTAAACAAAAATTTTGTGGTAAAAATGTCATTGTTTCTTCACTGCCCAATAGTATAGCATCGCATAGCACTTGGCCAAGTGTTACTCTATGGGGCAGCACACATCTGTGATTATTTTTTCATGCCAAATCGACATTATTATTATTTATTATTATTGCGTCATTTATTCCATGGCGCTTTACATGTGAAGAGGGGTATACATAATAAAAACAGGTACAATAATCTTGAACAATACAAGTCACAACTGGTACAGGAGGAGAGGTCCCTGCCCGCGAGGGCTCACAATCTACAAGGGATGGGTGTGGATACAGTAGGTAAGGATAGAGCTGGTCGATCGGTGATTACTGCAGGTTGTAGGCTTGCCGGAAGAGGTAGGTATTCAGGTTCTTTTTGAAGGTTTTGATGGTAGGTGAGAGTCTGATATGTTGTGGTAGAGAGTTCCAGAGTAGGGATGATGCGCGAGAGAAATCTTGTATGTGATTGTGGGAAGAGGAGATAAGAGGGGAGTAGAGAAGGAGATCTTGTGAGGATCGGAGGTTTCGTGCAGGAAAGTACCGGGAGACGAGGTCACAGATGTATGGAGGAGACAGGTTGTGGATGGCTTTGTATGTCATGGTTAGGCTTTTGTACTGGAGTCTCTGGGTAATGGAGAGCCAGTGAAGGGATTGAGAGAGGGGAGAGGCCGGGGAATAGTGGGGGGGGACCAGGGCTGTGGAGGTGGAGTCGGAGTTAGTTTTGGTTGGAGTCGGTAGAAATGTACCGACTCCAGCTTTAAAAAAAAAAATGTATTAATATTTCATAATTGAACTTTCATATGAATTTTATAAATTATCTTCAAATATATATGTTCTATCAAACTATGAACAACAGTGATAAGCAGTTCTGCTGGAGATAGACATTTCTTACTTCTTGTGTGTCACTATTCTCCACTGCCCTTACCTAATCTTATACTTGGTTAACCTCATGCTGCCCAAGCCCCCTACTTAAAATGTATGAAACTGAAAGTGAAAATGTGTTGCAAATTCTTAGTAGTAAAGCTCTTCCTCTAGACTAGATGTTTGGTGTGCGTCTTCCAAGCATCTCACAGCTGCTACTCAGAAGAAGAAGACTGTAAGAAGTATTATGCTTTCAACAAATTTTGCATCAGTTAACACATGAGGAATAACAGTATTACTGATCACTATATCAGTTGTACGACCTGGCAATAATTTTGTACAATTGTTTTTAGGAAAAACAATTGTCATTTGGATTGTGAATGCACAATTAAAAACCTGAGAATGCCAAAGAAGCGTCACATTAAATCAGCTGTATTTGAACATTTCACCATCACTCAAGATAGAAAACATTATGTATGTCAGTGTATGACAAATGATCCAGACGAAAACAAATGCTGTGAAGCCAAGATCAGTGCATATTCAGGCAAAGATAAAAATGCTCCTACCAGAGCTTCTAATCTAAAGAGACATTTACAGCGCTTTCATCCAGAAGTACTGAAAGCAGTGGATGAGAAAGACTGCATCCAAACCAATGAACCAGTGCCCAGCTCTTCCAGCCAAACAAAGGAGCAGAGAACTTTGCAGCCATCAGTTGCAAGATATTTTGTCAGTGACAAAGTTACTGTGACAATGACAGTAGATACATTTAAAAACCAGATCATAGAGCTTGTTGTAAAGGATAGTGTGCCTATTTCATTATTTTCACGACCAGCTTTTATGTGTCTGAATGGGGAAATGGTCCGCAAGCTTGGTGTTTCTCTGGAGAGAGAGAGAGTATTAGAAAATTAGTAATCGAAGAAGCTTTTAAACAAAAGGAAGAACTTAAAAAAAACTCAAGGGATGCTTTCTGTTTCTTAAAATGGATGCCTGCACACGTCGCAGAGTGAACTATTTTGCCATCAATGTCCGATTTGTTTGTGACAAAAATGAAATAGTTACCAAGACATTGGCAGTAAAAGACACCAAAGCTCATCACACCAGTGAGTTTCTCCAGGTCTTGGTGGAAAAGTTTCTGCAAGACTATGAACTTAAAAAAGAGCAAGTTCTTTCTGTCGTAACTGACAATGCTTCAAATATGATAAGTACTATTAAGCTAATGAATGAGAGTAAAGATGGTGACCAGCAGCTAGAAGAACATTCTGGGTCCACAGACACAGAAATGTTTGAAATAGAGGAACACAGTATTGTAACTGAGGAGCAAACTGAAGTTGCTTCAGATGAACAGCAACATGATAGTTTAGATGATCTTGTGTCAATACGTTCTTTCATTCATCACATGCGCTGTGTTGTGCATACGCTACAGCTGGCTATAAGAGACAGTCTGCAAGAAGGACATGCTGCTGCACTGATTGGCAAGCTGAGAAAATTGGCTACTGTTGCCAGAACCCCTAAAGTTGACTCAATTTTGAAGAGACGTGCTGGAAAAGGGGCAATTATTGATCAAGCCACACGATGGGGCAGTACTTACTTAATGATTCAGCGCTTGGTTGAACTGAAAACCTTTCTTGTAGACATGGCTAACCCTCAACTGACGCTAAATGAAAGTCAGTGGAATCAGGTGCCTGAGCTGGAAAAATTGCTAGAGCACCCATTTACAGTGACTAAAAAATTACAAGCAGAGGACATAACTCCAGGTATTTTCTTAAAGGAGTGGAAGAACCTGATGTTTCGCCTGTCCCAAAGAGGAGGGTTAATTGCAAGTGGCATTGCTACATCAATGAAACGGAGAGAGGAGCTACTATTACAAAATAACATTCTTTTGGCAGCTGTTTATGTAGACCCAATGCATCAGATTCTTCTAGATGATCAACAGCTAACTAAAGGAAAATAAGCTCTGTTTGAAATAGCAGCAAGGATGAAAGGGTTGCAGAACAGTCAGGAGGAACAAGAAGAATTTGGTCGTCCTGCCACATCTTCACCCTCATCAACTGATGAATTTAATCTCGAAAAATATTTGGATCACAAGGACCGTGCAAAGCGTTCTTGCATAGAAGAGTCATCCCCATCAAAGAACACAGCCAGTACATTTCAGCAGAATTTTTCATGTGCACTAAAAGAAATTGAGAAATTTGACCGTTCATCAAAAATAAGTGCAACAAGCGATTCCGCTGTATCCTGACATTGTCAGTGATGTTTCCCAAGTGGTTACTGCTTTGCCACCAATCCAAGTTAGTGTAGAAAGGTGGTTCTCTGCTCTCAAAATAATTAGATCAGATTTGAGGGCATCCATGAAGTAGGATCTGACAGAGGCAATACTTTTTCTGAGGACAAATTTATAGATTTCTTCTTACTAACTGCATAACAGTGTTTATTGCATATTTACTTATAAAAGTTATTTGCTATATTCTAATTGTATTCTAATAGTTTTTGCTCTAAGTGGTCTCATTACTTATATGATGGTGAGAAACTGAATAAGCACAATGTTAATATTTGACAACAGTAAATTTATTGTTACGAATTGGCCATTTATGAAGGAGTCGGAACCTGATAAAATCCAGGAGTTGGAGTCGCAACTGTGGCTTACTGACTCCACAGCCCGGGGGACAGGTGGATTAGTTGGGCAGCAGAGTTTAGAATAGATTGGAAGGGTGCGAGAGTGTTAGAGGGGAGGCCACAGAGCAGGAGGTTACAGTAGTTGAGGCGGGAGATGATGAGGGCATGGACTAGGGTTTTTGCAGATTTTTGGTTTTGGAATGTACGGATCCGTGAAATATTTTTGAGTTGAAGGCGGCAGGAAGTGGAAAGGGCTTGGATATGCGGTTTGAATGAGAGATCAGTGTCCAGGATTACCTCGAGACAGCGAGCTTGTGGGACTGGGGAGAGTGGGCAGCTGTTTACTGTAATGGATAGGTTCGTTGGGGAGGGGGGTCACGTGAGATGGGGGAAAGACAATGAATTCTGTTTTGTCCATGTTAAGTTTTAGAAATCTAGCGGAGAAGGATGAAATAGCGGATAGACATTGAGGGATTCTGTTTGGTAGGGTTGTGATATCTGGTCCAGAGATGTAGATCTGTGTGTCATCAGCAAGAACATGCTGCGATTGGCCCCGGGGCTCTGCTCACTCGCACCCATATAAGTCTGAGTGCGAGTGACACAACGTACAACACTTGGATATCACCCGAGTGCGGTGCTATGTACGCTGACACCAGCAGTAGAGATGTGTGAGGATCGGAGCACAGTACAACCACCTGATGAAGATGGTGTTATACTATCGAAACGCGGTGTGGAGATAAAGTGATAATAAAGGTTTGTTAACCAGATTGCTGTCCCTACAATTTGCTGTAGGACAGATTGCTGTCCCTTATCTCAGCGCTCCACGGACCGCTACAATTTTTTCTCTTTCATTAGGACGCTAATTTGGCAGCTGCTCTGAAAAGGCGAAAGCAGAGCCCAATGTAGCGACAACATGCTGGTGGTCAAGTACAAGGACAGGAGGGATGTCATTTTCTTGACCACCATACATTGTTATGGCAGCACTGTATAAGGTACCTCTACACAGGTCCACAAACCACACTGTGTACTGGGGTACGACAAGAACATTGGTGGAGTTGATCTCTCTGATCAAGCCCTCCAGCCGTACAGTCCCATGAGAAAAGCCAAGGGGTGGAACAAGAAGCTGGTCGTGCACACATCGTATAGATGGCAATGTACAACGCCTTTGTACTATCATGATGTGCAGGCCAGACTGGGACATTCCTTCAGTTCCAGGAAGTAGTGATCAAGGCCCTAATATTTAGCAGTCAGGAAGTACCCGTGTTATACCAGGCCAACATTTCCCCGGTAAGATACCTCAAACTGCAAAGAGAGGAAGGACGCAAAAAAGTGCAAAGTGTGTTACAGAAGGGGGATACGAAAGAACACTATTATTTATTTAGCACCATTGATTCCATGGTGCTGTACATGAGAAGGGTTTACATCAAAATACAAATATCACTTACAGTAAACAAACTAACAATGACAGACTGGTACAGAGGGAAGAGGACCCTGCCCTTGCGGGCTTACATTCTACAGGATTATGGGGAAGGAGACAGTAGGTTGAGGGTTGCAGTAGCTCCGATGGTGTTGAGGTGGCCGTGTGGTCATTACAGGTTGTAAGCTTTCTTGAAGAGGTGGGTTTTCAGGTTTCTATTGAAGGATCCAAATGTGGATAACCGGATGTGTTGAGGCACAGAATTCCAGAGGATGGGGGGTGCTCTGGAGAAGTCTTGGAGGCCATTGGGTGAGGAGCGAATAAGCTTGGAGGAGAGAAGGAGGTCTTGGGAGGACCAGAGATTACATGAGGGAAGATATTGAGAGATTCGTTCAGAAATATACGGAGGAGAAAGGTTATGGATGGCTTAGGCTACTTTCACATTTGCGTCGACTGATACCGACGCATGCGTCATGCGCTTCTATCTTTTAACATGGGGGGTGCATGCGTTGTAATGTGTTTTACGACGCATGCGTCATTTTGACACACAAGACAGGGCGCAGACGATGCTACTTGTAGCGTTTTCCCTGTGCCGAATTTCCTGATCTTTACTATCTTATGACAACGCATGCGTCACAAAACGCTGCGTTGTGTATATGCGTTGTGGGTTGCGTCGCCGACGCAGCGCCCAACAACGCAAATGTGAATGTAGCCTTAGTAGGTCCGTGTAAGGCTACTTTCACACATCAGTTTTTTTGCCATGACCTTCCCTGACGAAGCCTTGCTTGTTGGGGTGATATGCGTGGGACATAGTCCTTCTCACCAGGATCTACATTTAGGAGGATTACTGTTGTGAATTCTGTGGTCACAAGTGGTACTGCAGCTTCTGAGCTTCCTCCCTCAGGTGTTCTGGTGAGCTCGTTAACTGCTTCATTACTTAACTCCGCCTGATGCTGCTATCCTTGCTCCTTGTCAATGTTTCAGTGTTGGATCTGAGCTTCTCCTGATTGTTCCTGTGACCTGCTGCTCTGTATAGCTAAGTGCTTTTTGCTTTTTTGTTGCTTTTTTTCTGTCCAGCTTGTCTTTTGTTTTGCTGGAAGCTCTGAGACGCAAAGGGTGTACCGCCGTGCCGTTAGTTCGGCACGGTGGGTTTTTTTTTGCCCCCTTTGCGTGGTTTTGCTTTAGGGTTTTTTGTAGACTGCAAAGTTCGCTATTTCATCTAATCTATTTCATCCCTACGTTTTGTCTTTTCATCTTACTCACAGTCATTATGTGGGGGGCTGCCTTTTCCTTTGGGGAATTTCTCTGGGGCAAGTCAGGCCTATTTTTCTATCTTCAGGCTAGCTAGTTTCTTAGGCTGTGCCGAGTTGCCTAGGTAGTTGTTAGGCGCAATCCACAGCCGCTTTTAGTTGTGTTTAGGATCGAATCAGGTGTGCAGTCTACAGAGTTTCCACGTCTCAGAGCTCGTTCTTGTATTTTTGGGTATTTGTCAGATCACTGTGTGCGCTCTGATCGCTAAGCACACTGTGTTTCTGGATTGCCTTCATAACACCTGTCATTAGCAAACATAACAGTACAAGGAGCCAAACTAATGATTCTCAATAGAGGGAAAGAAAAAGTTCTGACATCATTTTTTTTTTTTTTCTGCTCTGTGTTCACTTTTTTTTTTCCCCTAGACATTTGGGTGATTCTGGACACAGGTGTGGACATGGATATTCAGGGTCTGTGCTCTTCAATGGATAATCTCGTTATAAATGTACAAAAAATTCAAGATACTATTGATCAGAAATCTGTTAGAACCAAGAATTCCTATTCCTGATTTGTTTTTTGGAGATAGAACTAAGTTTCTAAGTTTCAAAAATAATTGTAAGCTATTTCTGGCCTTGAAACCTCATTCTTCTGGTAATCCTATTCAACAGGTTTTGATTATTATTTCTTTTTTGTGCGGCGACCCTCAAGACTGGGCATTTTCTCTTGCGCCAGGAGACCCTGCATTGAGTAGTGTCGATGCGTTTTTCCTGGCGCTCGGATTGCTGTACGATGAGCCTAATTCAGTGGATCAGGCTGAGAAAAATTTGCTGGCTTTGTGCCAGGGTCAGGATGATATAGAAGTATATTGTCAGAAATTTAGGAAATGGTCAGTACTCACTCAGTGGAATGAATCTGCGCTGGCAGCTTTGTTCAGAAAGGGTCTCTCTGAGGCTCTTAAGGATGTCATGGTGGGATTTCCTATGCCTGCTGGTTTGAATGAGTCTTTGTCTTTGGCCATTCAGATCGGTCGACGCTTGCGCGAGCGTAAATCTGTGCACCATTTGGCGGTACTGCCTGAGGTTAAACCTGAGCCTATGCAGTGCGATAGGAGTATGACTAGAGTTGAACGGCAGGAATACAGACGTCTGAATGGTCTGTGTTTCTACTGTGGTGATTCCACTCATGCTATTTCTGATTGTCCTAAGCGCACTAAGCGGTCCGCTAGGTCTGCCGTCATTGGTACTGTACAGTCCAAATTTCTTCTGTCCATTACCTTGATATGCTCTTTGTCGTCGTTTTCTGTCATGGCGTTTGTGGATTCGGGCGCTGCCCTGAATCTGATGGATTTAGATTATGCTAAACGTTGTGGGTTTTTCTTGGAGCCTTTGCGGTGTCCTATTCCATTGAGAGGAATTGATGCTACACCTTTGGCCAAGAATAAACCTCAATACTGGGCCCAGCTGACCATGTGCATGGCTCCTGCACATCAGGAAGTTATTCGCTTTCTGGTGTTGCATAATCTGCATGATGTGGTCGTGTTGGGGTTGCCATGGCTACAAACCCATAATCCAGTATTGGATTGGAATTCCATGTCGGTATCCAGCTGGGGTTGTCAGGGGGTACATGGTGATGTTCCATTTTTGTCGATTTCGTCATCCACCCCTTCTGAGGTCCCAGAGTTCTTGTCTGATTATCAGGATGTATTTGAAGAGCCCAAGTCCGATGCTCTACCTCCGCATAGGGATTGTGATTGTGCTATCAATTTGATTCCTGGTAGTAAATTCCCTAAAGGTCGATTATTTAATTTATCCGTGCCCGAACACGCCGCTATGCGCAGTTATGTGAAGGAATCCCTGGAGAAGGGACATATTCGCCCATCGTCATCACCACTGGGAGCAGAGTTTTTCTTTGTAGCCAAGAAGGATGGTTCGCTGAGACCGTGTATTGATTACCGCCTTCTTAATAAGATCACTGTTAAATTTCAGTATCCCTTGCCATTGTTATCTGACTTGTTTGCTCGGATTAAGGGGGCTAGTTGGTTCACTAAGATAGATCTTCGTGGTGCGTATAATCTGGTGAGAATCAGGCAAGGAGATGAATAGAAAACTGCATTCAATACGCCCGAGGGTCATTTTGAGTATCTAGTGATGCCGTTCGGACTTGCCAATGCTCCATCTGTGTTTCAGTCTTTTATGCATGACATCTTCCGTGAGTATCTGGATAAATTCCTGATTGTTTACTTGGATGACATTTTGATCTTCTCAGATGATTGGGAGTCTCATGTGAAGCAGGTCAGAATGGTTTTTCAGGTCCTGCGTGCTAACTCTTTGTTTGTGAAGGGATCAAAGTGTCTCTTCGGTGTGCAGAAAGTTTCATTTTTGGGGTTCATCTTTACCCCTTCTACTATCGAGATGGATCCAGTTAAGGTCCAAGCCATCCAGGATTGGATTCAGCCGACATCTCTGAAAAGTCTGCAAAAGTTCCTGGGCTTTGCTAATTTTTATCGTCGCTTCAGCTGTAATTTTTCTAGCATTGCCAAACCATTGACCGATTTGACCAAGAAGGGTGCTGATTTGGTTAATTGGTCTTCTGCTGCTGTGGAAGCTTTTCAGGAGTTGAAGCGTCGTTTTTGTTCTGCCCCTGTGTTGTGTCAGCCAGATGTTTCTCTTCCGTTCCAGGTCGAGGTTGATGCTTCTGAGATTGGAGCAGGGGCGGTTTTGTCACAGAGAGGTTCTGATTGCTCAGTGATGAAACCATGTGCTTTCTTTTCCAGGAAGTTTTCGCCCGCTGAGCGTAATTATGATGTGGGCAATCGAGAGTTGCTGGCCATGAAGTGGGCATTCGAGGAGTGGCGTCATTGGCTTGAAGGAGCTAAGCATCGCGTGGTGGTATTGACTGATCATAAGAACTTGACTTATCTCGAGTCTGCCAAGCGCTTGAATCCTAGACAGGCCCGTTGGTCGTTATTTTTTGCCCGCTTCGACTTTGTGATTTCGTACCTTCCGGGCTCTAAAAATGTGAAGGCGGATGCTCTGTCTAGGAGTTTTGTGCCCGACTCTCCGGGGTTATCTGAGCCAGCGGGTATCCTCAAGGAAGGAGTCATTGTGTCTGCCATCTCCCCTGATTTGCGGCGGGTGCTGCAAAAATTTCAGGCGAATAAACCTGATCGTTGTCCAGCAGAGAAACTGTTCGTCCCTGATAGGTGGACTAATAAACTTATCTCTGAACTTCATTGTTCGGTGTTGGCTGGTCATCCTGGAATCTTTGGTACCAGAGAGTTAGTGGCTAGATCCTTCTGGTGGCCATCTCTGTCACGGGATGTACGTACTTTTGTGCAGTCCTGTGGGATTTGTGCTAGGGCTAAGCCCTGCTGTTCTCGTGCCAGTGGGTTGCTTTTGCCCTTGCCGGTCCCAAAGAGGCCTTGGACACATATTTCGATGGATTTCATTTCTGACCTTCCCGTTTCTCAAAAGATGTCAGTCATTTGGGTGGTCTGTGATCGCTTTTCTAAAATGGTCCATCTGGTGCCCTTGGCTAAATTGCCTTCCTCCTCTGATTTGGTACCTTTGTTCTTTCAGCATGTGGTTCGGTTGCATGGCATTCCTGAGAATATTGTTTCTGACAGAGGTTCCCAGTTTGTTTCAAGGTTTTGGCGAGCTTTTTGTGGTAGGATGGGCATTGACCTATCCTTTTCCTCGGCTTTCCATCCTCAGACTAATGGCCAGACCGAACGAACCAATCAGACCTTGGAAACATATCTGAGATGTTTTGTTTCTGCAGACCAGGATGATTGGGTGTCCTTTTTGCCGTTGGCTGAGTTCGCCCTTAATAATCGGGCCAGCTCGGCTACCTTGGTTTCTCCATTTTTTTTTGCAATTCTGGGTTCCATCCTCGTTTCTCTTCAGGACAGGTTGAGTCTTCGGACTGTCCTGGTGTGGATTCTGTGGTGGATAGGTTGCAGCAGATCTGGACTCAGGTAGTGGACAATTTGATCTTGTCCCAGGAGAAAGCTCAACTTTTCGCTAATCGCAGACGCCGTGTGGGTCCCCGACTTCGTGTTGGGGATCTGGTTTGGTTATCTTCTCGTCATATTCCTATGAAGGTTTCCTCTCCTAAATTTAAACCTCGTTTTATTGGTCCGTATAGGATTTCTGAGGTTCTCAATCCTGTGTCTTTTCGTTTGACCCTCCCAGACTCCTTTTCCATACATAATGTATTCCATAGGTCGTTGTTGCGGAGATACGTGGCACCTATGGTTCCATCTGTTGAGCCTCCTGCCCCGGTTTTGGTGGAGGGGGAATTGGAGTATATTGTGGAGAAGATTTTGGATTCTCGTTTTTCTAGACGGAAACTCCAGTATCTGGTTAAATGGAAGGGTTATGCTCAGGAAGATAATTCCTGGGTTTTTGCCTCTGATGTTCATGCTTCCGATCTTGTTCGTGCCTTTCATGCGGCTCATCCTGGTCGGCCTGGGGGCTCTGGTGAGGGTTCGGTGACCCCTCCTCAAGGGGGGGGTACTGTTGTGAATTCTGTGGCTGAATTCACTCCTGTGGTCACAAGTGGTACTGCAGCTTCTGAGCTTCCTCCCTCAGGTGTTCTGGTGAGCTCGTTAACTGCTTCATTACTTAACTCCGCCTGATGCTGCTATCCTTGCTCCTTGTCAATGTTTCAGTGTTGGATCTGAGCTTCTCCTGATTGTTCCTGTGACCTGCTGCTCTGTATAGCTAAGTGCTTTTTGCTTTTTTGTTGCTTTTTTTCTGTCCAGCTTGTCTTTTGTTTTGCTGGAAGCTCTGAGACGCAAAGGGTGTACCGCCGTGCCGTTAGTTCGGCACGGTGGGGTTTTTTTTGCCCCCTTTGCGTGGTTTTGCTTTAGGGTTTTTTGTAGACTGCAAAGTTCGCTTTACTGTCCTCGCTCTGTCCTAGAATATCGGGCCCCACTTTGCTGAATCTATTTCATCCCTACGTTTTGTCTTTTCATCTTACTCACAGTCATTATATGTGGGGGGCTGCCTTTTCCTTTGGGGAATTTCTCTGGGGCAAGTCAGGCCTATTTTTCTATCTTCAGGCTAGCTAGTTTCTTAGGCTGTGCCGAGTTGCCTAGGTAGTTGTTAGGCGCAATCCACAGCCGCTTTTAGTTGTGTTTAGGATAGGATCAGGTGTGCAGTCTACAGAGTTTCCACGTCTCAGAGCTCGTTCTTGTATTTTTGGGTATTTGTCAGATCACTGTGTGCGCTCTGATCGCTAAGCACACTGTGTTTCTGGATTGCCTTCATAACACCTGTCATTAGCAAACATAACAGATTACCTCCTTTTTATATGTACCATATCGTGGTAATTTAACCCTTGTTTACCTCTAAACCTTATGACTGTGGTTTTCTCTCATGGTGGTTGCTTTGGGCAGGAATTCACGTTTCCTTTCCCCTGATGGGGTTTTGCTCATGACTACATGTTACACGTTACCCATGTTTTTTTCTTTTTAGGGCTTTATATTGCCTCATGAGCCAGTATGCTTAGTATAGGATATTGGTGAAACAACCTTGTGCACCAAATTATGTACATAATTCCTGAGTGATATATGGTCTTTGTTTTTTGGATTTTAATTGTGTTTTAATCTGTCTGTGGTGTCACAAACATATCGAACGTTGATAGCAAAATAATTCACTCTGTGACGTGTGCAGGCATCCATTTTAAGAAATACAAAGAGTCTCTTGAGAGTCTTTTTAAGATCTTCCTTTTGGTTCAGGGCTTCTTCAATCACTAATGTTCTAATACTTTATCTTTCCAGAGAAACACCAAGTTTGTGATCCATTCCTCCATTAAGAGCTGTTAAAGCTGGTCGTGCAAATAATGATAATGGTACACAGTCCTTCACAACAAGGTCGATGAGCTGTCTTTGTTACAGTACTTTGTCACTTACAAAATATCTTGTAGCTAACGTTTGAGACGCTCTTTCCTACTCATTTGCCTGGTGGGAAGTGCTGTTCTTTGGTTTCTTGGTGCTGCTGTGATCTTTTTCAGTCACAGCTTTGTAAACTGGGTGGCAGCGTTGTATATGTCTTTTTAGATTGGAAGCCCTTGAAGGAGCATTTTTACCACTGCCTGAGTATGCACTGATTTTGGCTTCACAGCATTTGTTTTCATCAGTTCATTATGGCCCCATAAGATGCTCCATACAAAATAGGCCCCATATAATGTTCCATACAGTTCATTATGGCCCCATAAGATGCTCCATATACAAATATGCCCATAAGATGCTCCATATACAAATATGCCCCATATAATGCTCCATGCAGTTCTTTATGGCCCCATATATGCTCCATATAATGCTCCATGCAGTTCTTTATGGCCCCATGTAATGCTCCATATAATGCTCCATGCAGTTCATTATGACCCCATAGATGCCCCATATAATGCTCCATGCAGTTATGGCCCCATAGATGCTCCATATAATGCTCCATGCAGTTCTTTATGGCCTCATATAATACCCCATATAATGCTCCATGCAGTTATGGCCCCATAGATGCTCCATATAATGTTCCATGCAGTTCTTTATGGCCCCATATAATGCTCCATATAATGCTCCATGCAGTTATGGCCCCATAGATGCTCCATATAATGCTCCATGCAGTTCTTTATGGCCCCATATAATGCTCCATGCAGTTATGGTCCCATAAATGCCCATATAATGCTCCATGCAGTTCTTTATGGCCCCATATAATGCTCCATATAATGCTCCATCCAGTTATGGCCCCATATAATGCCCCATATAATCCTACATGCAGTTCTTTATGGCCCCATAAAATGCTCCATGAATGCCCCATATAATGCTCCATGCAGTTATGGCCCCATAGATGCTCCATGCAGTTCTTTATGGCCCCATATAATGCTTCATGCAGTTATGGCCCCATAGATGCCTCCTATAATGCTCCATGCAGTTATTTATGGCCCCATGTAATGCTCCATATAATGCTCCATGCAGTTCATTATGACCCCATAGATGCCCCATATAATGCTCCATGCAGTTATGGCCCCATATAATGCCCCATATAATGCTCCATGCAGTTCTTTATGGCCCCATATAATGCTCCATGCAGTTCTTTATGGCCCCATAGAATGCTCCATATAATGCTCCATGCAGTTATGGCCCCATATAATGCTCCATGCAGTTCTTTATGGCCCAATATAATGATCCATGCAGTTATGGCCCCATAGGTGCCCCATATAAAGCTCCGTGCAGTTCTTTATGGCCCCATATAATGCTCCATATAATGCTCCATCCAGTTATGGCCCCATATAATGCCCCATATAATGCTATATGCAGTTCTTTATGGCCCCATAAAATGCTCCATAAATGCCCCATATAATGCTCCATGCAGTTATGGCCCCATAGATGCTCCATGCAGTTCTTTATGGCCCCATATAATGCTTCATGCAGTTATGGCCCCATAGATGCCTCCTATAATGCTCCATGCAGTTCTTTATGGCCCCGTATAATGCTCCATGCAGTTATGGCCCCATATAATGCCCCATATAATGCTCCATGCAGTTCTTTATGGCCCCATATAATGCTCCATGCAGTTATTGCCCCATAGATGCTCCATATAATGCTCCATGCAGTTCTTTATGGCACAATATAATGCTCCATGCAGTTATGGCCCCATAGATGCCCCATATAATGCTCCATGCAGTTCTTTATGGCCCCATAGAATGCTCCATATAATGCTCCATGCAGTTTTGGCCCCATATAATGCTCCATGCAGTTCTTTATGGCCCAATATAATGCTCCATGCAGTTATGGCCCCATAGATGCCCAATATAATGCTCCATGCAGTTATGGCCCCATAGATGCCCCATATAATGCTCCATGCAGTTCTTTATGGCCCCATAGACGCTCCATATAGCCACATTTAATGTTGCTGCTGCTGCACAAAAAAAAAATAAAATAAAATGACATACTCGCCACTCGTCGCTGCCCGCTGCTCCTCAGCGTCCCGTCTCTCCGCACTGACTGTTCAGGCAGAGGGCGGCGTGCACACTAATACGTCATCGCGCCCTCTAACCTCAACAGGCAGTGCAGACGACGCGGAAGACGAGGCGGCGGTGGAACGCGGAAAAGTGAATATGACATACTCACCTTTTCCTGACGCGGTCCCCACATGTCCCACGTCTCCGGGAGCGGCAGCTTCTTCCTGTAGCGAGCGGTCACGTGGCACCGCTCATTACAGTAATGAATATGCGGCTCCACCTGTTATGACCTGGTGGTTAGGAGCACCCGAAATGACCAGATAATTAAACCTCATACAGGACGAGCTCTGGGATGTGGGAGCTCTGCTGACCGCAAGCCCTTAACTATCACACACACTAGAAATAGCCGTGGAGCGCTCCTGACCAGACCTAGGCGCCTCGTCACAGCCTAAGAACTATCTAGCCCTAGAGATAGAAAATAAATCCTACCTTGCCTCAGAGAAATTCCCCAAAGGTAAAGGAAGCCCCCCACATATATTGACTGTGAGTAAAGATGAAAGTCACAAACGCAGAAATGAAACATGTTTCAGCAAAAGGGAGGCCAGACTTACTAAATAGACAGAGGATAGGAAAGGTAACTTTGCGATCAGCACAAAAACCTACAAAGACCACGCAGAGTGTGCAAAAAAAGACCAGAGGCCACTCTGCATCCCAGAGCTTCCAGCTAGCAAGACAAAATCATGAAAACCAGCTAGACAAGAAAACAGAACAAAATAAGACTATAAGGAACTTAGCTTCTGCAGGAGAAGGCAGGTCACCAGAGAGATCCAGGAGCGAACTGAACGAATGCAAAAACATTGACAGCTGGCATGGAGTAACGATCTGAGAGGAGTTAAATAGAGCAGCCAACCAAAGGATAAACCACATCACCTGTGTAAGGAACCTCAGAAGCAGCAGATTCACTCAAAGCCACCAGAGGGAGCCCATAGACAGAACTCGCCGAAGTACCATTCACGACCACAGGAGGGAGTTCGACAACAGAATTCACAACATCCACCCCTACGGGAGTGAAGTCCATATTCATTACTTTAATGAGCGGTACCAGTGACAGCTGAACAGGGGAAGAAGCTGCAGGCGCCCGAAGACCATGGAACATGCAGTGACCACGTCAGGAGAGCTGGGAGCAGGTGAGTATTTGATAGGTGTCGCTCCCCCTCAGCCCCCGACTCCGCCCCCCCCCCCCTTTTCTGCCTTCCATAACTCGAGTATAAGCCGAGCGGGGCACTTTCAGCCCATTTTTTTGGGCTGAAAATCTTTTTTTTGGTGCTCACAGCAGGCCAGCATCAGTAACCATAGAGGTCTCAAGGACTTCTATGGTTACCATTCTGAAGCATCCCTGACCCCCGATCATGTGACGGGGATCAGCGATGCGTTCATTTCCGGCCGGAAGCGCCGGTTAAATGCCACTGTCAGCGTTTGATAGCGGCATTTAACTAGTTAATAGCGGCGGGTGAATCGCGATTTCACCCGCCACTATTGCGGGCACATGTCAGCTGTTCAAAACAGCTGACATGTCCCGGCTTTGATACGGGCTCACCGCCGGAGCCCACATCAAAGCGGGGGTTCTGACCTCGGACGTACTATCCCGTCCTAGGTCAGAAAGGGGTTAATAGATGTTATACCTTGGGAGTGCCATTGGTAGAAGACTGGGTGAGAGTGTCCATCCTGAATGTGGGGTTACCAATAAGTGAAAGAAGAAGAGACGTCCAGGGAGAGAGCTGGAAGTGTTGATGTAATTTCTGCCATGCCCTCCATGTAAGACATTAGAAGTGGGTTACCTCACACCTCAGTCGGCAATTCAGTATAAGGGAGATGTAGGAGGGCAGTGAGAGCAAGTCCTGGGGTAAGACAGCATTCCAGGTCATATTGGGCATAATAAGACATTCCTCTCAGCCAGTCCATTTTTCCTCATTTTTACATGTCATTATATCACTTTTGTTATTTTGGCAATTTAACATCACATGTGATACAAAGCTCATTAAAGGGTTATTGCTAATAATTCAAGTTATCACCTATTCACAAGCCAATATTTCCCAATGTGTTGAACTGTCTGTCATTAATCACAAATCACACATGACTCACTTGCCATAGACTTCAATGCAAGTTTCACTGATGGTTTGCATCGCACTGAACATGTCACCAAGTAGCCAAAGCCTTTAGGGAATAATTACTGGATGGAAATGAGTAAGTGCTACAAAAAATGGCCCTTTACCTAGAAAGAACAGTGTGAAGTGACCGACAGCCATAGGAACCACACCTTGTGTACATACCGTCTTTTCGCCTGTGAATAGCTTACGTGCAGGAGATGTCTGCCAGCCCGTGTTCTTATTACGCTTGTATGCAAGGAAAAGTTCCCCACATACACCTGCTTCATTGGATCTGTGACTTACCCCACTGTTTGAGCATACACCATGGCTTCCATGGAACAGATGGGTTTACTGGACTCATGGCGTATTGTATTAATTGTATGGATGCCCTGTAGCTGCTGGCCCTCAGTACTGCTAAAGCAACGATGAAAGCTAGCATTCCCAGAAGAGCTACTGTAGATCTGAAGCCTCTGTCAATCCAGATCTAGTTCCTGCTCAGCACCGCCTCCTGCTTGACTGACAGCTCCTCTGCCTGAAGTCATAGAGGCTATTGGTCAAGCAGGAGGCAGTGGCACTGGGTGGGAAATGGAGCTGGAGCGACAGAGGCTTCAAATCTACAAATAGTTCTTAAGCCTCATTTACAGATCAATTCAAACGCTGATTTCTCAGTAGTGGAGGAAGGGACTGACCATGTAAAGGTATTGCTGGACTTTGAAAGAGATACATGTGCATATAAATAGTTTTGGGGTGAAATCCTGCTGACAGATTCCCTTTAAAAGACAAACCCTGTTTATTTTTTAGGACCACACTTTGCAGAGTTAACAATTTTTATTCAGTCGCCATGACAGCACAACGAGAGAGGGGATCCGCCCTTCAGGGACAGGAAACCTACAGACATAAAAAGGGCGGCACCTCTCTCCCACGTCAGTTTGGTTTCCTGTCCCTGACAGCGGAACCTCTTGCAGACAGGCCCTGACAAGAGGGTCGAAATAAGAAAATTCCCCACTCCTGGCGGCCCGGTACAGGTAGCGGGGGTCCCCTACCTCGGCCCGTCCAGGAGGCAGGAAGCACCACACGGCAGGGGCACTGCGCGGTGTAGGTGTCAGCAGGAGGAAGCAGCCTCTGACTTAAGGCTAGCTTCTCGGGTGTCCGCAGCGCAGAGGTACCTATGAAGAGGTGCTTGGCTACTTGGGGTCCCGGGAGTCACGCTGGTCCGAGCGGGGACGCGGCATTGGTCCGGAGAGGGGTCTGCTGGCGTCCTGGTCCGCGTGTCGGCTTGGCGCCGCCGCCGCGTCCTGAAGGGGGCGGGTCCGGATGACGCGGCGAGCGGCGCGGCCGGATGACGCGGCTGGGCATGCGCGGTAGCGTCATCTCCGGCTAATGGCGGCGCCCAGCTGCGGGAACGGTCGGGGCTTTAGGGAAGGGTAGCGCAGCACAGCGGCGGACGATTATTGACCACCTGGGATTCCCTGCTGGCCCCCATCCGGGGGCGGTACCTTGGGGGTATTTAATGCGGCAAGCTGAGTTGATCAGAGTTCCTCACCCATTCCATAATGGAGTCGCCAGAAGGAACTATCAGCCCGCAGCAGCAGCAGGAGCCGCAGCAGCAGCCAGATAAGCCTCGTAGAAGCTCCCAGCGTCGGTCTAGTGGCAGTAGCCGCGCTGGTGGAGCTAAGGAGGCACGGATCTCTGTTCCAAAATCCTCAGCCCGTAAAGATTTGCCGGCTTCGAAGGATCCCCCATCTACGGTACCACTCATTACTGGACGGGGTAAGTGAGCTTCGTGAAAGTCCACTTAGTGATGGTTGTGTTCCCCTTGTCTTTTTCCTCTATCAGGGGAGGAAAAGTTTGTCCAAAGCCAAACATAGGCAGTGTGCCGAATGTGCAGAGCCACTTCCAGATGGACATTTGAGGAAGTTATGTAAAATGTGTATTCAACGTTTACTGGAGGAGGAGGCGCCTGATCTAACCTCTACAATAAGAGAGATGGTGAGACAGGAAATTAAAGGTGCAGAGAGATCCCGATCCCGGGGGACAGAAGCTAAAAGGTCATCCCCTTTATCTAAGGTAGATTCGGATTCGGGTGAGCTGAGCTCAGGGTCTCTTCCGTCCACTTCCTCCTCTGAGGATCAGGAGTCTGCTCGAGCCTGTTTGTCCCTAGAAAGGGTTAACCATCTGGTCAAAGCAGTAAACAACACAATGGGGATAGAAGATACCCAATCGGAATGTTCCATTCAGGATGTTATGTTCAGGGGTATTGAGCGGAAATCCCGGAGAGCCTTTCCAGTGATTGACAAGATCAAATCGCTAATCTCAAAAGAATGGAAGAAACCGGAAAGGAAGGGGTCGCTTCCGCCAGCCTTTAAAAGACGGTATCCCTTTGAAGAAACGGCTTCGTCCTCATGGGATAAAGTCCCGAAGTTGGATGCAGCAGTCGCTAAGGCATGCAAAAAGTCGTCTCTCCCCTTCGACGACTTGGGAAATTTGAAAGACCCATTAGATAGGAAAGCCGACATTTTCCTTAAAGGGGCTTGGGAAACTTCAGCGGGGTCTCTGAGGCCAGCCATTGCAGCCACTTGTACCGCTCGATCCTTGATGGTTTGGTTAGGTCACCTCGAAGATCAACTCAGAGATAAAGTCCCTAGGTCGGAGATATTGTCCTCTATGTCCACAATCCAGGATGCCGCAGCCTTCCTCTCAGATGCTTCAGCAGATTCGGTCAGGTTAGCCGCCAGGTCCTCGGCATTATCCAATGCAGCCAGGAGAGCACTATGGATAAAATGCTGGCCAGGGGACTTACAGGCTAGAACAAAATTATGTAGCATTCCTTGTGAAGGGGCTCACTTGTTCGGACCGGTCCTAGACGAGCTATTGGAAAAAGCAGGGGATAGTAAAAAACGCTTTCCCTTCCTTGGAAGACCCTTCTACAGACGGGACTATAATAGAGGATGGTCCAACCGCAGAAGGCCGTATAGAGACTCCAACAGAGAATCTACTAGATATGACAACAGCAGGAGAAGGGGTAGAGGTTTTATGTTTAACCCTTCACGAGAAGTTAAGAAACCACAATGACTGGCGGACCAGGTGGGGGGTAGGCTTTTGGCCTTCTACCCAGCCTGGGTACAGATTACAAACAACCCATGGATTCTAGGCATTGTGGAGAAAGGCCTAACCTTAGACTTCCACCATACTCCTCGGGACAAATTTATGTTAACACCTGTTCGTTCCTCCTCTACAGAGCAGTTGGCACTAGAGTCTGAGGTCCGGGAACTCCAACAGAAGAATGTTCTGGTCAGAGTCCCTGCAGGCGAAGAAGGTAGGGGGTTTTATTCCCCTCTGTTCCTGGTCAAAAAACCTGATGGTTCTTATCGCACCATTATTAATTTAAAAGGCCTGAATAATTTTCTGTTCATACCCTCCTTCAAAATGGAGTCGGTCAAGACGGCAATAAAGCTACTCTTTCACCACTGTTTTATGGTTGTCTTAGATCTCAAAGACGCCTATTATCATGTACCAATTCACATTGATCATCAGAGATTTCTTAGGGTGGCGGTCTCACTAGCTGGCACAGTAGAACACTTCCAATATCAGGCACTTCCGTTCGGAGTCGCAGTTGCACCCAGGGTGTTCACAAAAATCATGGTGGAGGTTATGGCACACTTGCATGAACAGGATATATTAATAGTCCCGTACCTGGATGATTTGCTAATTGTGGGTCATTCTGAGTCGCATTGCTCAGACCAACTACAGAAAGTTATGGATGCGTTACACAAATTGGGCTGGATGATCAATATCAAAAAATCACGGCTTCAACCCCTTAAAATACAAGAATTCCTAGGATATATTATTGACTCTAGTCAGCAGGAATGTCGCCTGCCGGACACAAAAGTTGCTAAGATTAAGCATTTGGTCACCAGGGCAATAAATAATCCCTTAATATCAGTCAGGTGTGCGATGTCAATCTTGGGCTCTCTTACGTCCTGCATCCCGGCAGTTCTCTGGGCACAGTTCCACACGAGGGCTTTACAGTGGGACGTGTTACACAATTCCTGTCGCCTAAATGCTCACCTCGACAGTAAATTCACACTTTCTGCGGAGACTGTACATTCACTTGATTGGTGGACTCACACTTCGAATTTACACAGGGGGGTCCCTTGGATAAATCACATATCTAGGGTGCTGACTACGGACGCTAGCCCCAAAGGGTGGGGGGCTCACTTAGGGGAGGATTGGGTTCAGGGACTATGGTCTCTGTCTGAACAGGACTCTTCCTCCAACATGAAAGAACTATTGGCAGTAAAACATGCCTTAAATAGATTCCTTGTACCCCTACAGGGTCGACACGTCAGGCTTTTGTCAGACAATCGGGTAACTGTGGCCTACATTAATCATCAAGGTGGCACGCGATCCAGTACATTGATGGAGGTCGCAAATCATATCTTTCAGGTGGCCGAAGTACATCTTCTCTCCCTGACGGCACTTCATATAAAAGGAAGTATCAACACCAAAGCCGACTATCTAAGCCGCAACATGCTCAGACAGGGGGAGTGGTCGTTAAATCCAGCCATTTTCAGTCAGATCATCCAGTTATGGGGTTGTCCGGAGATAGACCTTTTTGCCAACAGAGGGAACAAAAAATTACATCTATTCTGCTCCCTAAATCCAAAAGACAACCCATACGCTGTGGACGCTCTGCTGATATCTTGGCACTTCAGGCTCGCGTATGCTTTTCCCCCTCTAAATCTGATTCCCCTAGTCCTGAGGAAGATTCGGGAGGACAAGGCCCGGGTAATCTTGGTAGCTCCATTTTGGCCCAAGAGAGCTTGGTTTCCTTGGCTGAGAAAAATGTCTGTCTGCCAACCATGGGTTCTTCCAGAGCTACCAGATCTGCTCTCCCAGGGACCAATCCTCCATCCTCAAGTAGCCAACTTACACCTAGCGGCATGGAACTTGAGAGGTCCTTACTGAGGGGGAAAGGATTCTCTCAGAATCTGGTTAATACTCTCCTTAAAAGTAGAAAACCATCCACAACGGGCATTTATGTGAGAGTATGGAGAAAATTTTTATCTTTTTCAGGGGCTCAAATTGACCAAGAACCATGTATTAACCAGGTTCTTGAATTTTTACAAAAAGGCCTGGAAATGGGCTTGGCCACAAGTACTCTTAGAGTTCAGGTGTCAGCACTGGGAGCGTTATATAATCTTAATTTAGCCAGTAATCACTGGATTGCTAGATTCTTTAAAGCAGTCACCAGGTCTAGACCAATTATTAAGCAAAGGTTAGTCCCATGGGACCTGAATTTGGTACTCTCAGCCCTGACGCAAGCCCCATTCGAGCCCATTGATACTATTCCTGAGAAGATCCTGTCAATCAAAACAGCCCTGCTAGTTGCTCTCACATCTGCTAGGAGGGTTAGTGATCTGCAGGCACTCTCCAGACATCCACCATACATGCAAGTTAGGGAGGATAGGGTCATATTGAAACCCGATCCCCTATATCTGCCTAAAGTTGCGTCTAAATTTCACAGGGTTCAGGAGGTAGTCCTTCCCTCCTTTTGCTCCAATCCTACTAACGATAAAGAACGTAAATTCCATTGCTTAGATGTGAGGAGATGCCTCCTTAGATATATTACAGTTTCAAATTCCTGGAAAAAAGATAACTCTTTATTTGTAGCCTATCAAGGGGTAAGAAAAGGTCTTAGAGTATCTAAAAACACTCTAGCCAGATGGATTAGGGAGGCAATCTCTCTCGCTTATACCGCAGGTGGCAACGAAGTTCCAGATGGTATAAAGGCACACTCCACGCGAGCCATGGCATCTTCCTGGGCGGAGAGGTCAGAAGTGTCAATCGAAGACATATGTAAGGCGGCCACATGGTCTTCCCCTTCTACCTTTCTTAGACATTACAGATTAGATCTGGGTAGTTCCTCAGACCTTACGTTTGGGAGAAGAGTGCTAGAGGCTATTATCCCCCCCTAAAATCTTTCGTCTCTGAAAGTCTCTCGTTGTGCTGTCATGGCGACTGAATAAATACGTACGCTACTCACCTGGTAGCAGTGTTTTTTCAGGAGCCATGACAGCACCCTTAGATTCCCTACCCTATGTTTTGAATAATTCAACAACCTGTTAATCTTGAGTTAAAGTTTATGTTCACTTGCATAATAAAAAATATTTATGTGTATACTGCATCTGTGTTACTAACCAAGGTGGTCCTCTCATGCTCTGGAAACAACTGACGTGGGAGAGAGGTGCCGCCCTTTTTATGTCTGTAGGTTTCCTGTCCCTGAAGGGCGGATCCCCTCTCTCGTTGTGCTGTCATGGCTCCTGAAAAAACACTGCTACCAGGTGAGTAGCGTACGTATATCAAGGTGAGAACAGTATCTTTAAAGCTAATAAATAAGTAATGTAAAAACAATTTGTATCAATTAAGGAAATTTCCATGGGCTGTGAACAAAAAAAAAAAGCCAGATATTCTAATAAAGCCAATTAAAAAGTGTTAAAATAAACTGTCCCACGGTCGAGATGTAAGCCACCAATACAGCCCTCGACTTTCTCTAGCAGTCCTGTAGAGAATGAATGGAGCAGGGGTCGAGCACTTCCACTTTGTTCATACAGGGTACATAAGTGCCTCATTCTGGCAATTGGTGTGACAGTGATCGAATCCCCACGGACCTAGTATGTTTCACCTGTTCTGTGAAAAGTGACAACTTGTTGTTACCAGAATACCACTTTAAGTATTGTAATAATAATAGTAATAATGACGACATTTGTGTATGGTGCATGTTCACATTAGTGATTGTTAATTCTTTGTTTTGTAGATAACTATACTTGGAGATGGCTTTCTTTGGAGTGGTAGCCTCTGGTGCCCATGTCCAGCAGTGTGCTCACTTACTCAGATCTGGAATGCAGAGTAGCTCCTGTCGTAGCCTACACATGACCACCAGATATGCTGCCAAGGAGTACTATGATGTAGTTGTCGTTGGAGGAGGTGCTGGCGGGATCACCATGAGTGCTCGTATGAAGAGAAAAGTTGGAGCTGGAAAAGTTGCTGTCATTGAACCAAGTGAGGTATTGGAACTCTGTGCTAATTCAGTACAGGCTTTTATTTCTGCCATGAAGCAGAATGATGTGCACAATTACTCAGTTTTACCTTGTTTAGGTTCACTACTATCAGCCCATATGGACGCTTGTTGGTGGTGGAGCAAAGCAGCTGGCCAGCTCGGCAAGATCTACTTCAAGCTTAATCCCAACTGGTGTCAAATGGATCAAATCAGAAGTCAAAGGGTTCGATCCTGACAAAAACTGTATCCGTATCGATGACGGAAAAGAGGTGAATATAATGTTCTGAACAAAGAATGAATTTACCACCTTTGTGGACATTTTTTTTTTTAAATTTAAATGCATGTATTTTGGGCCAAAAATTATTTCCGCAATTAGGGTTCATGAAAACAGTTTCACCATTTGGCTTTTACATACTTTTTGTTTCCTGCACATTCAACTTTAATCTAGGTTGTGGTTATAAATCAGCTGAAAGGTGCTCAGAAAAAGACAGATAAAGGACAGTTACAAACTCTTCATAGCAAACTGACCGACGGCGTCTCAGTTAACTCAGGGAATAGCCTGGAGACTTATTCTTCCCTCCACATTTGATCCCATCACAGAAGAAGTTTCCAGGCTCCTCTCTTCTTCTTGTCCGACTACATGCACTATTGACCCCATTCACTCACATCTCCTCCAGTCTTTCTACAGTCGTCACTACTCACCTAACTACAATCTTTAATCTCTCCCTCCTCTGGCATTTTCCCCTCCTCCTTCAAACACTCTATCATTACTCCATTATTAAAAAAAAAACCTTTTGATCCATCCTGCACAAATAACTACAGACCAGTCTCCAATCTCCCCTTCATCTCTAAACTCTTGGTGCGCCTGGTCTACTCCCGCCTTACTCGTTACCTCTCCACTCATTCCCTCCTAGATCCTTCACAGTCCGGCTTCCGCCCCCTACATTCAACAGAAACTGCACTCATCAAGGTGACTAATGACCTTCTGACAGCAAAATGTAATGGTGACCACTTTCTGCTCATTCTTCTCGACCTCTGCAGCTTTTGACACTGTTGACCACCATCTCCTACTCTCTTTGCTCCAGTCAATAGGCATAAAGGACGCTGCCCTCTCGTGGTTCTCTTCCTATCTTTCTGACCGCTACTTCAGTGTTCTGTTTGCTGGCTCTACTTCGTCTCCTCTTCCTCTCACTGTTGGGGTCCCTCAGGGCTCAGTCCTTGACCCCCTTCTCGTCTCTCTCTACACAGCCTCCATTGGAAAGACCATCAGATTTGGCGTTCAGTACCATCTGTATGCTGATAACACACAACTATACACGTCACCCCCTGACCTTACCCCCGCTGTACTACAGAACACCAGTGGCTGTCTGTCTGCAGTCTCCAACATCATGTCCGCTCTCTATCTGAAACTCAACCTCTCCAAAACTGAACTTCTTCTGCTCCCGTTGTCTACTAACCTCCCTAAATCTGACATCTCCCTCTCCATAGGTGTCACCAAAATAATGCCACGGCAGCAGGTGCGCTGTCTGGGTGTTCTGTTTGACACAAATCTTTTCTTCTCCTGCCATATACAATCTCTTGCCTGTTCTTGCCGCTTACACCTAAAGAACATCTCTAGAATCCACCCATTTCTCACCATGGAAGCAACAAAAACCCTCACTGTCGCCCTGATCCACTCCCGCCTGGACTACTGCAATGCTCTATTAGTTGGCCTCCCCCTCACTTGACTTTCCCCTCTCCGGTCCATTCTTAATGCAGCAGCCAGGGTTGTCCATCTGGCTAATCGGTACCAGGACGCGTCCGCTCATTACCAATCATTGCACTGGCTGCCCATTCATTATAGGATTCAATTCCAGCTGCTTGTTCTCACCTACAAAGCTTTCCACAGTGCGGCACCCCCGTCATCTCCTCCCTCATTTCTGTTTATCAGCTTATCTGCTCGTTACGTTCTGCAAGCTACTTTCGACTAACCTCTGCACTAATCCGTACCTCCTGCTCCAAGACTTCTCCCGCGTTGCGCCAATCCTCTGGAATGTTCTACCCCAAGAAATTAGAACTATCCACAGCTTGCACAGTTGTAGGCGCTTCCTCAAAACACATTTGTTCAGAGCGGCCTATCACGTTCCCTAATCAAAGTCATTTTATGTGTTTGTGTGTGTGGCCCATTCACTATCTGAGAATAACCCTCCATCAAACTCCACCTCACCCAACCCCACCATAAATACTGGCTGGTGACAGCTCATGCAGCCTTTATCCCCCACTCCCTCAAGATGGCTAGACCATCATGGTAAATACGCACCTGTACTTTGTGTCTCCCTCCACCTCATTGTAGATTGTTAAACTCTCACGAGCAGGGTCGTCTTCTTACTTTAATTATTGTATTTCACGTTGTTACTTATGACTGTTGTGTATGAACTGTTAAACTGTAAAGTGCTGCAGAATATATTGGCGCTATATAAAAATTATTATTATTATTAATAATCTGCAGCCAGCAATAGACAGTAAAATACAGAGGGTACAGAAGGCAAATGATGCAAAATTTTTACTGAAATCAAAGTTGTAAAAATTATTTTTAGCCCAAAATAAGTGTATAAAAGTTTAAAAAAAAACAATAGTTGTCCCCCAAAGGTGGACAACCCTTGAACATTACCAAAACTGTGTGAATGAATTTTGTTAATACTGGAGAGGAAGAAACCTTGTAAAACTGGTGATATACATTAATTTCCTTAGTTGTATGAGTGTAACGAGTCATTGTGTTGGTCAGACAAGTCCCTGCTCATTTATAGTAGCTCATTCTGCCTGGTGACATAGTAAAAGAAAGGGCTGCAACAAAATATTTACTTATGTCCGGATAGCTAGTACTTCACTGACCTACTGACATTTATGTCCTAATAGGAGTGTGGCCTAATTTTCTGGTGATTGGGTTAAAGCAGGGGTCCCCAACCTGTGGTTTGCAGGCCTCACAGCTTTCTCCCAGGTTGGATGGGATAATTGGAACCATCATAAGCTGGGGAATGGGATAATGCTGCCACTTAGTGAGGTTCAATGATGAGATGTGTGCTTGATGTGAGAATACCAAATGTGGGTAAAGTGGGAACCCATAGCTATAAGTATACTGCCTACAAGGGAGGGGTGTACAATGTCTTGAAATGTCTGGTATGGGGAATCTTTGGCTAGGGGGCTCTGTTCGTCAATATGATGGGGTGCTTTGTTGATGTATCTTGAAACCATCTACTGTATCAGAGCTAAATGTGACTCGAAAGGTTGTGGACCACAGGATTAGTGGTAAGCCATTATTCGTTGCAGTGTCTGATAACAGATCTTTTTACCAAAACTTTGTTACATTATAATTGGCAAATACTGTATTGTATGTTTCTTCCCATTCTACACATACATGGACATACAAAGTCTACACACCCCTGACAAAGTACCATTTTTTTGGCCATGTAAAAAAATCATACTAAGAAAAATAATTTCAGAATTTTTTTCCACCTTAATGTTGCCCATAATGTATACAGATCCATTGATAAATAAACTGAAATCATTTTGAGGGGGGTAATTAAAAATAATAATGAACACCCTCCTATAATTGAGGATTGGGTTGTGTTCAGAATTGGCCAATTACATTTAAACTCATGTTAGATAGTGGTCAGTGTGCAGCTGCCATCATTTACAGTGATTTTGATTAACCTTCTATGAAGTTTAGCTGTTCTAGTAGGATTTTCCTGACCGTTCCTTAGTTGCATTGTACAGCAAAAGCCATGATCCGTAAACAGCTTACAACAGAGCAAAGGGATCTCATTGTTAAGATTTAAAAAAAACATCCCTTAACCTGAACTGCACTGCTAACTACAGACTATCTTCATCTCTTATCTCCTGGAATGCTTGCTCCAACTCTCGTCTAATCCGTTATCTCTCAGATGACGCTCTTCTTGACTCTTTTCCGCTCTTTACACTTTACTGAAACTGCCCTCACTAAGGTCTCTAATATCCATTAACAGCTAAATCTAATGGTCACTACTCCATGCTGATTCTCCTGGATCTCTCTGCTGCATTCGATACTGTGGATCACCAGCTCCTCCTCACTATGCTCCGCTCCATCGGCCTCAAGGACACAGCCCTCTCCTGGTTCTCCTCCTATCTCTCTGACTGCTCCTCCACTGTATCTTTTGCCAGCTCTTACTCCTCTCCTCATCCCCTTACTATCAGGGTTCCAGTACCATCTTTATGCTGATGACACGCAATTATACACTTCTTCCCCTGACATCATCCCCACCCTAATAAAAAATACCAAGGATTGTTTGTCCGCTGTCTCTTAACATCATGTCCTCCCTCTATCTGAAAGTGACCTTCATGTGTTTCTCCCCCCTACTATCCTAACTCTACCTAACATTGAAGTTACCTTGGAGGGTTCAACCATAACTCCCAAGAAGCATGGGAACCGCAGCTGTCTGACCGGCTGTAATGAATTTACCGCTGATAAGAAGCCATATTTACCGCGCCGACATGCACCTGACATTGTGGCAAACACTGGATGTTCGGGCTCCACAATCAAATGAGTGGGTTCTGGGTTCTATTCTAGTACCAGAACCTGAACTTTTTGTTTAACTGTTCGGCCACACTCAGAGTCTGACATCAGACCTATGGTAGGATGTAATTTTCATATCTGTATACAACAAGGGTCTTTGGATTGAACACAAAAGTAATTGTGCCAAGAAGCGTTGCAGAAGGACATTATTCACAGGCAGAGTGTGTAACAGGAATAACTTGTTTGTACTGACACTTTAAAATTCCCAAAGACAAATGCGTGATACTCTAAAGGTAGTGGCGCGATCACCATCAAAATATTGTATCTAGCTATCTCTTTTTTTTTTTTTAAAGATACCCTATTATTACTCTCCTTTTATTTTTGTTCTGACTGCTAAATGCCTGTTGTAGTCTTATGTCGCCTTGGCTACCTACCTATGCAGGCTTGTCTGACTGTTCAGCTGGCCGCTATCTCTCCCGACTCTCCCATACACAGGAATACTTGCTATGCTGATCTCTGGCAGCAGCTTATCTCAGGGAGAACAAAAGGATCGGCACTCCGAAATCAAACATGCCAACAATCAAACCTCCCAACAATCAATTGTTTGGGCTTCCCCTTAAAGGTACCGTCACACTCAGCAACTTTGCAACGAGAACGACAACGATCCGTGACGTTGCAGCGTCCTGGATAGCGATCTCGTTGTGTTTGACACGCAGCAGCGATCAGGATCCCGCTGTGCCATCGCTGGTCGGAGCTAGAAGTCCAGAACTTTATTTGGTCATCAGGTCGGCGTGTATCGTCATGTTTGACATCAAAAGCAACGATGCCAGCAATGTTTTACATGGAGCTAACAACCAGCGGGAACGAGAAGTGAGTCGCCGTTACGTCACTGGATCGCTCCTGCATCGTTCTGGTGTTGCTGTGTTTGACGTCTCTACAGCGACCTAAACAGCGACGCTCCAGTGATCGGCTCGTTGTCTATATCGCTGCAGCGTCGCTGAGTGTGACGGTACCTTTACACATTAGAGTGGTGCCCGTACCCGTCGTTATGGGCAGGTTCGACCACATTTGTGTAATATGAATTGAGGACTTTGTGCCACATTTACACATGCTGATCATTGGACCTGGAAATTTTCTATGGTCGTCCTGCTAGATAGGCTGCCAATCGCCCAATAAACAAGCCCCTGTTCTATGGCACTTGCTGGATCAGGGAGTTCTGCAAATACATTTAACATACATTGACTGTAGTGTTAAAGGAGTGATTGCAGGTTTTAAAATGATGGATTATCTTTAGGATTTGCCTTTACTTTCTTGGACCCCCAGTAAAACTGAGCATGAAGGGGACACAATACAGGTGTAGTGTTGCGTTCCCTTCTGTATTCTCTCTGCATAGTGGTTCCCCAGCCACAGAAGTGCAGTGTGGCCCCATTCTAGTTGATAGGGCTGGCGGCAGGCCCTTGCACAACCAGGGAACTGCAGGGGGAGACACTAGAGCACTATCCTCCGTTCTGAGGATTGGTGAGGATGCCAGGAGTCCAATAGACACAGATGGCATATGTGACAGAGCCATATACAGTGTAGTTAAACTGTAACTGTATGTATATATTTTTTTAAACTTTTATCTTTATTTATTGCATTATAAAGAGAGGAGGTGCCAAGATGGAAAAACAATCGCTGAGAAACTAAATAAAATTCTTAACTTATTACTGGAATCCTGAAAGCAGTCCAAGACAATGGCACACCATGTACATTAAGTAACAGGATATGAAATTACATAGCTATAAACCAGAACAAAGAGAAAAATAGAAGCACGAGGAAAAGATGGAGGAGGAAGCAATGGGGAAGGGTGTCCAAAGGTGGGGCCCAAAAAAGTGCAGGCTCAATTTTCCCCAATAAGAGACAGCTAGTCAGCAGACGAGGTAAACTCCAGGAATTATCAATCGTAGAAGTGAGCTCCTCCATTAACATCACCTCATTCATTTTAGAAAATCAGAGGGAGATTGTCAGAGCTTTTGTATGTAGATTATATTAATATGTCAGCTACAAAATAGGGTTTAAATAAACTTGATGGCACTCGTAAAGTTCATACATTTCAGAATATCATTGATTACTTAGTGATGAAATGGTACATCTTATTAACACAAGTAGACTGGTCTTTGTGATATGGCCACAGTTTATTACAGGTAGTTGGCATTGCCAGCTTTCAATGATTCGTTTTCTAATTTTCTGCTTTCCTTCTTTACAGATCAGCTATAAATATTTGATTATTGCTCTTGGTCTCAAATTGCAGTATGAAAAGGTAAAGTATTATATTTATTGCATATGAATGTAAATGCAGAAGTCACAAATAAATGATAAGCTGATATACTGTGAATTGTAATAGATAGATAGTACTGCCCATAGGGACAAAGAAATGTAAAAATGGTGTTAACATACTATCCAGATTTACTAGCAGTAATGTAGGGACAGATTTTTGTACTTTTTGAAAAAAATCTAAACACCTGTAAGGTTACCGTCACACTGAACAATTTAACAACGATATCGATAGCGATCCGTGACGTTGCAGTGTCCTGGATAGCGATATCGTTGTGTTTGACACGCAGCAGCGATCTGGATCCTGCTGTGCCATCGTTGGTCAGAGCAGAAAGTCCAGAACTTTATTTCTTCGCTGATCTCCCGCTGACATCGCTGAATCGGCGTGTGTGACGCCGATTCAGCAATGTCTTCACTGGTAACCAGGGTAAACATCGGGTTACTAAGCGCAGGGCCGCGCTTAGTAACCCGATGTTTACCCTGGTTACCAGTGTAAATGTAAAAAAAAAAAAAACACTACATACTTACATTCCGGTGTCTGTGGCGTCCCCCGGCATTCTGCTTCCCTGCACTCCTCCTGCATCCTGTGTCAGCGCCGGCCGGCCGTAAAGCAGATTACAGCGGTGACGTCACCGCTCTGCTTTACGGCCAGCACTTACACAGTGCAGGGAAGCAGAACGCCGGGGGACAGACACCGGAATGTAAGTATGTAGTGTTTTTTTTTTTTTACATTTACACTGGTAACCAGGGTAAACATCTGGTTACTAAGCGTGGCCCTGCTCTTAGTAACCCGATGTTTACCCTGGTTACCCGGGGACTTCGGCATCATTGGTCGCTGGAGAGCTGTCTGTGTGACAGCTCTCCAGCGACCACACAGCGACGCTGCAGCGATCGGCATCGTTGTCTAGATCGCTGCAGCGTCGCTTAATGTGACGGTACCTTAATACACCTACCTCTTAACGGCATACCATGTCCAACCCTTTTTTGTTTTACATAAATTGTCTATATATTCTCACACCCATGTAATCAACCCCAGATGAATACATTGTATTCATCTAGCTTGTCATGCATTTCTCTCATAAGATCAAATTTCTAACTTCCATTACAAAATCTTCAGTTTTACTTAAATTAGTTGATGTAAAAATGAATACACCCCTCAAAAACTACTACATCTAGTATTTTTTATGACCTCCATGATTTTTATGAATCATAGTAACATAGTAACATAGTAACATAGTTAGTAAGGCCGAAAAAAGACATTTGTCCATCCAGTTCAGCCTATATTCCATCATAATAAATACCCAGATCTACGTCCTTCTACAGAACCTAATAATTGTATGATACAATATTGTTCTGCTCCAGGAAGACATCCAGGCCTCTCTTGAACCCCTCGACTGAGTTCGCCATCACCACCTCCTCAGGCAAGCAATTCCAGATTCTCACTGCCCTAACAGTAAAGAATCCTCTTCTATGTTGGTGGAAAAACCTTCTCTCTTCCAGACGCAAAGAATGCCCCCTTGTGCCCGTCACCTTCCTTGGTATAAACAGATCCTCAGCGAGATATTTGTATTGTCCCCTTATATACTTATACATGGTTATTAGATCGCCCCTCAGTCGTCTTTTTTCTAGACTAAATAATCCTAATTTCGCTAATCTATCTGGGTATTGTAGTTCTCCCATCCCCTTTATTAATTTTGTTGCCCTCCTTTGTACTCTCTCTAGTTCCATTATATCCTTCCTGAGCACCGGTGCCCAAAACTGGACACAGTACTCCATGTGCGGTCTAACTAGGGATTTGTACAGAGGCAGTATAATGCTCTCATCATGTGTATCCAGACCTCTTTTAATGCACCCCATGATCCTGTTTGCCTTGGCAGCTGCTGCCTGGCACTGGCTGCTCCAGGTAAGTTTATCATTAACTAGGATCCCCAAGTCCTTCTCCCTGTCAGATTTACCCAGTGGTTTCCCGTTCAGTGTGTAATGGTGATATTGATTCCCTCTTCCCATGTGTATAACCTTACATTTATCATTGTTAAACCTCATCTGCCACCTTTCAGCCCAAGTTTCCAACTTATCCAGATCCATCTGTAGCAGAATACTATCTTCTCTTGTATTAACTGCTTTACATAGTTTTGTATCATCTGCAAATATCGATATTTTACTGTGTAAACCTTCTACCAGATCATTAATGAATATGTTGAAGAGAACAGGTCCCAATACCGACCCCTGCGGTACCCCACTGGTCACAGCGACCCAGTTAGAGACTATACCATTTATAACCACCCTCTGCTTTCTATCACTAAGCCAGTTACTAACCCATTTACACACATTTTCCCCCAGACCAAGCATTCTCATTTTGTGTACCAACCTCTTGTGCGGCACGGTATCAAACGCTTTGGAAAAATCGAGATATACCACGTCCAATGACTCACCGTGGTCCAGTCTATAGCTTACCTCTTCATAAAAACTGATTAGATTGGTTTGACAGGAGCGATTTCTCATAAACCCATGCTGATATGGAGTTAAACAGTTATTCTCATTGAGATAATCCAGAATAACATCCCTCAGAAACCCTTCAAATATTTTACCAACAATAGAGGTTAGACTTACTGGCCTATAATTTCCAGGTTCACTTTTAGAGCCCTTTTTGAATATTGGCACCACATTTGCTATGCGCCAGTCCTGCGGAACAGACCCTGTCGCTATAGAGTCACTAAAAATAAGAAATAATGGTTTATCTATTACATTACTTAGTTCTCTTAGTACTCGTGGGTGTATGCCATCCGGACCCGGAGATTTATCTATTTTAATCTTATTTAGCCGGTTTCGCACCTCTTCTTGGGTTAGATTGGTGACCCTTAATATAGGGTTTTCATTGTTTCTTGGGATTTCACCTAGCATTTCATTTTCCACCGTGAATACCGTGGAGAAGAAGGTGTTTAATATGTTAGCTTTATCCTCGTCATCTACAACCATTCTTTCCTCACTATTTTTTAAGGGGCCTACATTTTCAGTTTTTATTCTTTTACTATTGATATAGTTGAAGAACAGTTTGGGATTAGTTTTACTCTCCTTAGCAATGTGCTTCTCTGTTTCCTTTTTGGCAGCTTTAATTAGTTTTTTAGATAAAGTATTTTTCTCCCTATAGTTTTTTAGAGCTTCAATGGTGCCATCCTGCTTTAGTAGTGCAAATGCTTTCTTTTTACTGTTAATTGCCTGTCTTACTTCTTTGTTTAGCCACATTGGGTTTTTCCTATTTCTAGTCCTTTTATTCCCACAAGGTATAAACCGCTTACACTGCCTATTTAGGATGTTCTTAAACATTTCCCATTTATTATCTGTATTCTCATTTCTGAGGATATTGTCCCAGTCTACCAGATTAAGGGCATCTCTAAGCTGTTCAAACTTTGCCTTCCTAAAGTTCAATGTTTTTGTGACTCCCTGACAAGTCCCCCTAGTGAAAGACAGGTGAAACTGCACAATATTGTGGTCGCTATTTCCTAAATGCCCAACCACCTGCAGATTTGTTATTCTGTCAGGTCTATTAGATAGTATTAGGTCTAAAAGTGCTGCTCCTCTGGTTGGATTCTGCACCAATTGTGAAAGATAATTTTTCTTGGTTATTAGCAGAAACCTGTTGCCTTTATGGGTTTCACAGGTTTCTGTTTCCCAGTTAATATCCGGGTAGTTAAAGTCCCCCATAACCAGGACCTCATTATGGGTTGCAGCTTCATCTATCTGCTTTAGAAGTAGACTTTCCATGCTTTCTGTTATATTTGGGGGTTTGTAACAGACCCCAATGAGAATTTTGTTACCATTTTTCCCTCCATGAATTTCAACCCATATGGACTCGACATCCTCATTCCCTTCGCTAATATCCTCCCTTAAAGTGGACTTTAGACAAGACTTTACATAGAGACAAACCCCTCCTCCTCTCCGATTTTTACGATCCTTTCTAAACAGACTGTAACCCTGTAAGTTAACTGCCCAGTCATAGCTTTCATCTAACCATGTCTCGGTTATTCCCACTATGTCAAAGTTACCTGTAGATATTTCTGCTTCTAGTTCTTCCATCTTGTTTGTCAGGCTTCTGGCGTTTGCGAGCATGCAGTTTAGAGGATTTTGTTTTGTTCCAATCTCCTCACTGTGAATTGTTTTAGAAATGTTCTTACCTCCCTTCTGAGTATGTTTTCCTGGGTCGTCTTTGTTCGAGTCTAATGTTTTTCTTCCCGTCCCCTCTTCTTCTAGTTTAACGCCCTCCTGATGAGTGTAGCGAGTCTTCTGGCGAATGTGTGTTTCCCAGGTTTGTTGAGGTGTAGTCCGTCTCTGGCGAGGAGTCCATCATACCAGTAATTCACACCGTGGTCCAGGAATCCAAATCCTTGTTGTCTGCACCATCGTCTTAGCCAGTTGTTTGCATCAAGGATCCTGTTCCATCTCCTGGTGCCATGCCCGTCTACTGGAAGGATAGAAGAAAAAACTACCTGTGCATCCAGTTCCTTTACTTTCTTCCCCAACTCTTCAAAGTCCTTGCAGATTGTCGGTAGGTCCTTCCTTGCCGTGTCATTGGTGCCAACATGTATCAGAAGAAATGGGTGGAAAGAAATCGTACTAACTCGGTCCTTCCTTGCCGTGTCATTGGTGCCAACATGTATCAGAAGAAATGGGTGGAAAGAAATCGTACTAACTCATCTAGGCATGGAATGAATAAGATGGCGACATATATTGCAATATCTATTTTCATTGAAGAACGACCTCTTTTAGAGCCTGGATGCTGGATGGAGAGTGATGCTCAACTTGTCTCTTCAGAATTCTTCATAGGTCTTTGGTTGGGTTTAGATCAGGAGACATACTTGGCCACTGTTCACCCTGTTCTCTTAGGAAATGCAACAGTGACCTGCGTGAGATGTGAATTTTGGATCACTGTATTTATAGAAATAGAGGGCACTACATCAATATATAATGATAAGGGTCAGGGATCAACCTTATGCATATAAAATGATATAAAGAAACAAGACAGGAAAGAATATGCATAACAGGGATCAACCTGAACAAAATATCTTTATTACAAATCTCTAGATACAAAAACAGCATAGGAAAACACATTGATTAAAAACACTTAAAGGGAATCTGTCACCTACTTTTTCGTATATAAGCTTCGGCCACCGCCATTAGGGGCTTATCTACAGCATTCTGTAATGCTGTAGATAAGCCCCCGATGTAACCTGAAAGATAAGAAAAACGAGTTATATTATACTCACCCAAGTGCGGTCTGGGTCCGATGGGCATCGCGGTCCAGGTCTGGCGCCTCCCATCTTCATGCGATGATGTCTTCTTCCTTGCTTCTGTCGCGGCTCCGGCACAGGCATACTTTATCTGCCCTGTTGAGGGAAGAGCAAAGTACTGCAGTGCGAAGGTGCCGGGAAAGGTCAGAGAGGCCCAGCGCCTGCGCACTGCAGTACTTTGCTCAGCCCTCAACAGGGCAAATCAGTACACCTGCGCCGGAGCCGCAGCATGAAGACAGGAAGAGGACGTCATTGCTTGAAGATGGGAGGCGCCAGACCCGGACCGTGACTCCCATCGGACCGAACCGCCCCTCAAGTGAGTATAATATAACTTATTTTTCTCATCTTTCAGGTTACATCGGGGGCTTTTCTACAGCATTATAGAATGCTGTAGATAAGCCCCTGATGCTGGTGGCCGCAGCTTATATACGAAAAAGTAGGTGACCGATTCCCTTTAAAAAGCCAAACGGCTGGAGACCAAAAGACAGACCAAATATTATTATTATTTATTGTTATAGCGCCATTTATTCCATGGCGCTTTACATGTGAGGGGTATACATAATAAAAACAAGTACAATAATCTTAAACAATACAAGTCACAACTGGTACAGGAGGAGTGAGGACCCTGCCCGCGAAGGCTCACAATCTACAAGATGATCCTCCCCAGGACAAAAGCACAATTTTGCAATTCCAATAAATTCAAGCAATACAAATACAGGCTGGATAAGAAAGTGCCAGTCATGATTCCAATATAAAAAAAAGTATCTTAACAACTCTATGTATAGATATAATTCAAGAATTGGTGTGCCGCCAGCTTGGTCTGAATAGAATAAATGCAGCCTTTACTAAAGACACAAGATGAAAACTGGTTACTTGTCAATGCAACAATCACCAAAATACATAGGACCAGCAAGGTAGCATAAAAATAGGAACCACTATGTTATACTGTAGATACCAAAGTTTGTTTACCCAATAAGGTCACCCACTGGTACAGGCCTAATGGATCTAAACAGCCATGGGATTATGGAGCGATAAAGTGCTAAGTGCAGCCCAGGGGGAATTCATGAATAGTGTCTTCATCAGGGGTGATATGGGTGTTTGGGATCATTATCATGGAAAACTGCACGTCTACCAAGGGCATGGTGTAATAGTAGCATCTCTATCAATATAGAGCAGTGCATCTGTAAATTTATGATACTCTCAATGAAATGGAGCTCCCTGTCACCAGCAGCACTCATGTAACCCCACAAAAGGACACTGACACCACTATGTTTCACTGTAGGTATCCTACATTTTTCTTTGTACTTCTTACAGTTTTAAAGCCTTGTACTCTACATCTAAGGCCGGAGTCACACTACCATATAGTACGGACGAGTGCTATGCTATGAAAAAAAAAATCGCATAGCACTTGGACCAATGTTAGTCTATGGGGCAGCTCCCTTCATCCGTTTTTTTTTTCTCGGCCGTATTATACATGCGAGAGAAATCGCAGCATGCTGCAATTTGCACCGTATATCGGCCGATACCCGCCAATGAACGTCTATGGGTTCGAGAAATACTCGCAAACCACACGGACCATCAGTGTGACTTGCGAGAAATACTCACCGGCGTCCTTTAGAAAAGCCAGCAATTTAGTGCGCTGTAATATAAAATCACACTGGCAGGTTAAAATAGAATAGATGAAATAAATGTATACACATAGTATAGGTAGATGGATAGATAGATACTAGATGGTGGCTTCCTTCCTCGACGACATTCATGCATGCTATTCCTTTGCAGTGTATGCCGTATTGTGTCATAGGAAACACTCACCCTGGTCAATTTTCTTCAACAAAGAGTCATCGTAATATTCTAAGCAGGGGTAGGATTCAGATTTTCCACAACAGCTTCCTTAGCATGAGGGATCTCTGCAGTGTAGTGCGCTGTGCAAAATTATTTGTACTTTAAGACCACATTCACACATTCAGTGTTTGGTCAGTTTTTTACCTCAGTATTTGTAAGCCAAACCCAGGAATGGGTGATAAATACAGAAGTTTGGACGTGTTTCTATTATACATTTCCTCTGATTGTTCCACTCCTGGGTTTGGCTTACAGATACTGATGTAAAATACCGACCAAATACTGAACGTGTGATCGTGGCCTAAGACTGTGCCCACAATGAGTTTTTTATCAACTTTTTAACACTGCGTATTTTCACTACATCAAAAACTAAAATAAAAATAACATACTCGCCTCCCTTTCCAGCAATGTCTGATCTGAGTCTCCTGAAGCTTGTGACATTGTGTGCACAGAGAGCTCTTGTTGACCTGTCTAAAAAGGTTGTTAAATGACCAATGATCGGTTTGTATACAGCCAATTGTTGGTTGTTGAATGACTGCAGGCGACAGGTGTATATCGTACTTGGGATTTGACGATTTTTCTTGTGCTGTAGAACTTTCCTTTCTTGTGTAGTTATTACATTATCTGTCCACTAGGTGGTACTGTTCGCTGTTTTTGTCTTTTACATTTTCTTATTTATTTCTTGTACTCGCCATGGCTAGGGCCACACCAGCGTATAGTCTCTCATCCAAGAGAGTCGGGCCGATGGTGCAAATCAGAGTTTGATCACAGTGTGATCCAATTTTCTCAGATGAAGAGAAGATGGCAAAATAAATGTATCCGTTTTGTCAGTGCGTAGTAATGAGACTGCACTCAGATGTCATCTGGGTTCTATGTTTTCCAAGAACTTATTGACTTGCATTGGCGAGTGCTATCTGAATATTGGATCAAACTCCAGCATGCTGCAATTTTTTTTTTTTCTCCATACAGGGTCTGTCCGAGGAAAGAATCGGACATCTGCGTGGCCCCATAGACTAACAATGGTCCATGTGTGATCTGATGTTTGTCCGATCGCACTTGGGCCAATCATGTGGTCATCTGCACGAGCCCTTTTATAGGAAAATTTAATTCCACAGCATGTTATCATATCTTACTAATCTTTTATAGTTGTCTTGTGATATTCATTGCCGCTTTTTTGCTCCAAATTCTTCAAAATGGGGCATGCACTCTATGAATTTTGCGCAATATTAAAAAAATGGATTATATGTTTGTCTTCTACCATTTTTGCTTCCTGTTAGTTCAATGGCTCTTTCCTGTTAAATAAAATCACAATGGGGACAGAGGGAGTCCTAGAGTGCATTGGCAACAAATTTCACATATTTTTGAAAAGTCACAAATGATGAATAAGTTGAAAACCTCTGGAAATCATAAACTCCGTCAACTATGGAGAACTTAAACACAAAATAGATTTTAAAAAAAGGTGCTAAATGGAGGGAAAAATGGGCAAAAATCTAGACAAATATGGGCACAAATGCAATTATGAATTGGGTCCTATTTGACTGAAAAAGCCATTTGCCACAAATGACTCCAGCAGAGGCAGGCGCAGGATTGGTGGAAGGCGCTTACCGGAGGTGTACACCGCTCGTCCGGTCTTCCTGATTCATGAAGAGACCTGCACCTCTCTGTGAATCAGGAACGTCTGACTCCAGACGTGATGCATCGGGCATTGAGGTTTTTTTACTGAGTTTTTGAACAGAAACTCCCAAGATTTTCAAGAGTTGTGAGTTTCTGAGGAAGATTTGGGAGAGTTTCTGCTCAAAAAAATCAGCAAAAAGACTCCAAGTTTTTGAACAGCTTTGTAGTATTGAGGAGGATTTGAAGAGGTTCCCTTCAGTTTCTGCTTGAAAAACTGTGTGCACATAGCCTTATTGTGTCAGCGGTACTTTTTTTTTTTCTAGTTTTGCTGGTAGGCACTGAGGGCAGGCATGGGATAGATAGAATTCGGGCTATCCAGACCACCCACCGGTAAATCTGCCTTCTGTCTGTTTTGCATTTTCTCTTTTGGACTGACTTTGCCATCTCTTATTTTATTGCATAGGTGAAAGGACTTCCAGAAGGATTTAACTATCCCAAAATTGGTTCCAACTACTCAGTGAAAACTGTTGAGAAAACCTGGAAAGCTCTGCAAGATTTTAAAAAGGGGAACGCCATATTCACCTTCCCCAACACCCCAGTGAAATGTGCAGGCGCCCCACAGAAGATCATGTATTTAGCAGAGGAGTATCTGCGAAAGGTAAGCGCAGCACACTCCATTTCTGTCACATTACAATCATTATTACTAATCATATCTGCCTCCTAGTCTATATACGGTGGGTGAGGCCCAACATGGTAGTAAGGGTCCCGTAAAATAATAATGTCTGACATATTGACTGTTCATTAGTCCAGTTCTTGTGTTCATTACAGCCTGTTAGACCTTTTTTTATGCATCACTTGGCTAAAACTTTCCGCTTACTTTATTATTATTATTATTATTATTAACAGCTAATCATGAGAGTATTGTTCTTCTTCCTATTGAAACTGATTGTTTGGGTGTCTTTCAATTGTCTTTTACCACCTCTGTCTCCAGCAAGATACATGGGTCTCCTAAGAAGAAAAACAGAATTTTAGTGACACTGTGAGTCCAGTTCCAAAATAAAATCTCTCAATAGGTGGGAAACTGTCTTGATCCCTGGAAATGGAGTCAAAACACAAATGATTTGCCCTGGTCAGTGACAAGTGCATTTGTAAGGATGTGTCTGCCAGAAAGGTGTATTAGGCTACATTCCCACTGCGTATTTTTGAAAAATGCAAGTAACCTATTTTACTGCAACTTAAAGAAAAAAAAAAAAAAAACGACCCAAAAGCTCATGGTGGGAATGTAGCCTAAGGATATGTCCACATATTGCAGAAAATGAGTTACAAATCTGCAAACAGAATCCGCATGTTACATGTGGATTTCCCCTACACCATGTACTGAGCATTGAATAGGATAAAATCTGCAATAAAAATCCACACCATGCTTTCATTTTTGTGCAGATTATTTTTCGGCAACATATATGACTTATTTTGACAAACCCATCTACTTATATTGTACTTTAAGTTGCTGCTCACTGCAATTCTACGACAAATCCACGACATATGAATTAATTGATACCTTTATGTAGGCAAATGATTTCTCCTAAATACCGTAGGTTTCTTTTCTGTTTTGCTCAAGTAGACAGGAAAGCGATCTGATGCCAACGTCATCTTTAACACTCCTTTGGGAGTCATCTTTGGAGTGAAGAAATATGCAGACGCCTTGTTACAGATCATCAAGGAACGAGATATTCAGGTCAACTTTAAGCACAACCTCATTGAGGTGCGGGCAGACAAACAAGAAGCCATATTTGAGAACATGGATAACCCAGGGGAGACCAAAGTGTTCCAGGTAAATAAGAAAAATGACAGGGAACTTTTAAGGTCACCTGACTGTTCCCAACCACTACTATGGTGCAGATTTTGTTATCTGATGTAGGGTCTTATGTAATATACTGATGCATTAATCTACACGCTGCACATGCTAATGAGGCGGGACTAGTCCGGAGGTGCATTTTGTCCTCTAGACTAGTCATCTTTAGGATCTTCTGATCACACCTCTCTGAGTCTCATTGACAGACTCCATAATGGTGCTACCATGACCATAATGTCAATCATGTCCAGGGAGGCGTGATTATAAGATCCCTGGCAGGACTAGTCTGGGGGAAGATCACACCCCACTGGCCTAGTCATGCTTCATTTGCATATGTCAGGCTAGAGATCAAAAGTTCATTCCCCAAACAATGCAGCATTAGTACATTACTTAAATTACCTTATCGGATCATTGAAATCGGCACTCATACCATTATGGTAGTACCGGGCACTGACCTGTTTCCTTTAATGATAATTATACTATATATTAAAAAACATTGAAAATGCAAACTATAATTCTTACAAAATAAAGATCCCTTCTTCACTAAACTGGAATATCAGTGGTCACCTTGGTCTAGGTTTGTGAACCCATGGCACGTTATTTCCCTTTTGGTGCCTCTTGTACAGTTCAGAAATGAGACATGTGCGGTATTTCCAAGGTCACGGCCCAGTAGCATTGGTATAAGCAGTGCCAAAGGGTCTTTAGAAATAATTTCCTCATTATGGGAACTTCCAAGTTCCGAGGTCTCCTTCCCATCTTCAGTCGGGATTCTCTTTTGATAATACATTCTTGAACGTAACCCAGTCACGCTCCTTTTTATTACACACCTCACTTCTGGAGGACTTGATTATTGATTTTTATTCCTCAAGTCCAATTACAAAATATTTAAGATGGTGCCAAGAATATTTTTTTCTTTTTGCCAATGATAGATTTACCTTTTATTCCATGCATGAAACACGATGAGACTGACTTGTATTCTTGCAGTATGAAATGCTTCACGTGACTCCTCCGATGGGACCACCAGATGTGCTTGTGAACAGTGCCGTGGGAGATGCAGCTGGCTGGGTGGATGTAGACAAGGACACCCTGCAGCATAAGAAGTACCCCAATGTTTTTGGAATTGGAGATTGTACAAATCTTCCAACATCAAAAACAGCAGCTGCTTTAGGTAAGAAAATTCTGTATTCTGAGTGTACTAATTAGCTATCCTTCTTTGGGCCATGTAATCGAGCAATGAACATTTAGGTATCCTCCAAGTATATCTCCTCTACTGCTCAAATGTTCCATTTTCTGTGCCACTGGATGCAGAACTCTGGTCTCCCCTTTACACGGAGGAGGCTCATTTTACTTAGTAAATGTTCATCAGTTACTGATCTTTTACTTTACTATCGTACTGCTCTTGCTCCATAAACAGTTTATATACGAGAAAAAAAAGTAATGTGTTCATCCTAATTCCACAAAACACATTAGAATAGAATGGACTGATCCTGCCTATTGTGGCATCATCAACTGACCATCCTCTGTTTATCAGACGCCTTCTGGCTGATGTCAGGCACTTCTGTCTCAACATGCCTGATACTTGTGATCATCTTGGAAATAAAACCGCAGATAGTTATTTTAGGTTTTGTCTTAATGGCCACAGTGTGAATGTGCACCTACATATTGCACTTACACCAACAGTTCTGCTGGCCCAGTTTTTTGGTTCTCCATTCATTGGGGGACACAGACCGTGGGTGTATGCTGCTGCCAATAGGAGGCTGACACTAAGTGATACAAAAAAGTTAGCTCCTCCCCTGCAGTATACACCCTCCTGCTGGCTCTCAGCTAACCAGTTCGGTGCAAAAGCAGTAGGAGATCAATAACAATATATGAGCGTATAGCATGTCATATTCTAAAAAACAATCATAAGCTAATAACAGGGTGGGAGCTGTGTCCCCCAATGAATGGCTCGGAGAAAAGGATTTTACGGTGAGTACACAAAAATCCCTATTTCTCCTTCGCCTCATTGGGGGGACACAGACCCTGGGACGTCCCAAAGCAGTCCCTGGGTGGGGACAACAATAGATCAGGCCCTGTGTAACCGCTACTTACAAGTGCGCCACCACGGCCTGTAGAGTCCGCCTGCCCAGACTCACATCTGTGGAAGTGTGGGAATTATAGTGCTTCAAGAATGCATGCGGACTGGACGAATCCGCAAGCTTGCAGGCGTGCCTTGCTGACGCCTGGTGCCTAGAACCCTTGATAGACAGGGAGATAGGCTGACATCTAGCACGGAAGGACTCCTGGATGGTGAAAAGAATTCACCATGTTATCATGGTCGATGAAACGTCTAAACCCTTCCTGAAAATGTCAGGAAGCCTTCCTCTACCATCAGGAAGCCCAAATAAAACGTCCAACCTTCAGAAGGACGCCGTCCTCAAGACGTACCTACTCAGAGCACTCACTTCGTCCAGAATATGGGGGATCTTATTCCATTTTGTGGACTGGAGCCAAAAGAGATGAGGGAAGAACTATGCCCTCATAACAGTGGTAATACAGTACCACCTTGGTAACAAGGGATGGAGATGGCCTGAGGACAACCTTGCCTCGAAGGTAATAAGGGAAAAAAGTCTGAAAGAGCAGAGAAGCTAGCTCCGAAGACTCGTCAGAGTGAGAATATCGCAGAGGAGAACGGGACAACTTTCCCTGATAGTAAAGTCTGCCCTAATGAAAAAGGAGCCTACTGTAAGGCTCCTAGGAATAATAAGGTCCCAATGATCTAACGGTATGCGATAGGGAAGAATTACGTGTGAAAACTCCCTGTGAGAAAGTCCCTACTTGCAGTTGTGCTGCGATAAGGAGAGAAGATACTAGCTCCGCAAACAAAAAACGGACGTGGTCAGTGCGGATCTCTGAGGATCACTGGGGCCCCTTTCTGCTTCCGAAAGGCTCTCGGAAGCAGTGGAAGGGGAGTTATGGAAACTGGTACCTTGGCAGAACCAGAGAATGGAGAGCGATGGCTCTTGGATCTCGAGGCCGAACCACGAACTCGAGTACATTGGCCTTCAGTCTGGATGTCATCCCACCTACAACTGGAGAGCTCCAGTAAGGACAGATCTGATGGAAGACTTCGGGGTGAAGTTCCCACTGACTTGAGGCGGAACCCTGACGGCTGAATTTGTTTGCCTTTCAGAGTTCTACTTCTGGGATATATACTGCCGAGATCACCGAATAATAGACTTCGGCACATCAGAGAAAGTGTGGTACCTGGGTCATGGCGCCTGACTGTGGGTACCTGCTAGATGACTGACGTAAGGCCCCGCCGTGGCATTATCCAATTGAATTCGGATAGGGAGACCCGCCAGAAGGCAGTGGACCTGCTGTAAGACTACCGTTCGGATCTCCAGAACAATGATGGGGAGAAGAAGACTGGCATTGGTAGTTACTAATAGAAAGGCCCTGGATGAAGAAGGAGCTCGGAGACTATTGTCTGAAAGTCTGTTTGACTTGCTGAAAACGAGCGGAGCGAAGGAAACCGCTTCCATTGTCGTCACCATTTTTCCTCAGAACTCTCTTAGCAAATCGAATGAAATGAGGGGTTGAGCAATCAAGTCCTCAGAACTCTCCTTGCGCGAGCTCCCTGTTGAAGGGCCATGACCTTGTCTCGAGGAAGAATTATCATCCTTCTAGAAGTGTGCAGGATCATCCTCAAAAAGGATATCTGCTGGGCTGGAAATGAGGAGAACTTGTCTAAGTGTAGCTGCCAGCCCAGGAGAGAAGGTATCGCAAGAGATCTAGACGACTCAGCGTAGTCCTGGAAGGGCGGCTAGACAGACCAAACAGGGCAGGACGAGCACGCCTCTAGAATGCAAGAGAAACATGACATCCGCCATGACCCGAGTGAACACTCTGGGTGCGGAAGCAAGGCCGAAGGACAAGGTTGTGACTTGAAAATGCTGTTGACGAATGGAAAGGCGAAGGAATTTTTGCAGAGGGCAAGCAACCCGAATGTCGATGGATGCCGGAAACTGCACCTATTTCTGTTGAAGTAATGGCTGAGCGGAGGAACTCCATCCAAAGAAGAAGGACCATGTCAAAGGTTGTTAGAAGTTTGAGGTCCAGGGTCGATCTTACTTTTCGTTCCCCTGTTTGGAATCAAGATCCCTTAGATCTAGACTGTGCTGGACAATCCTTATACAATCCTTTGTCAGTCTCCCGCTCAAAGGATTTGATTGGCCAGTTGTTGCTGGTGTGAATCAAGGTAGTTAAGGTCTCCCAGCCAGGAGACCATTGCTCTAGCAATTCATGCGGCCGCTAGGGAGGATAGAGCGCTGGACCCGAAGCCGCAAGACGGAACAAACCAGATTTGCTATCTGACAGTCCGTGGTATTTTTAATTGATGACCCATCAGGTAGGGATACTGGTAGGTATACCACAGGAGATTCTACCTGGTTAATCTGCCCCATGGCAGAATGTGCGGCTGCATCCAGCAGGTCATAGTCTCTTGCCATCTCCTCTTTTCACGGTGCAGAGATAAAAATTAGGAACCCTCGATCCATCAACCTCTTAACAGGGAAGTGGAGAGGAATTGTCCGCCTTCTTGCATCATCCACTAAATAGTGGTGATGCAGAGCGGGGAGCTCGTACGCCAAAAAGGGAGCCTCTATATGTCCACAGAGTTCAGGTCTCCAGGTGGACAGGACAGGTTGTCTGGCGTTAGGCCTGGATGTAGAAGAGGAAACATGTAGACGACACTCCGTGTGCTCGTCTGTTGATGGTGTGGGGAGATCAGTGCCCTTTAAAGGACCCGTCGCCCTTAAAAAACAGGCCAGGCATGGCATCCCACGTAGAGGCTTCTGTCCAGTGAATCGCTTATCCGAATTGAATGGCAAATGCTCTCAAGGGAGTTTAGTCTCTGAAGCTCTGGCAAGCTCAGGCAATATCCAATCCATATTCAGAGCCTTGTTGTCATCAAATCATTGGTGAGGGAGCAGGAAACGAAAAACTTCCGTTTTCTAGATGCCTGTATGTTTCTAGACGCCTGCACGTTTCTAGAATACTTGCGGCCCCTGCTAGCCGACGGCTCCCATGTAGGATAGGGACCATGTATATTGGTCCTGCGAGCACTTCAAACACAGAGGGTACACAGAGGGATTCAATCTCTTGGTCAGAGAACCATGGATTGGTCAGTGAAGAAGTCCACTGAGGGGAATTAGAGGATAAAGCTGGGGTCGGCGGCGGAGGGCTCCTCGGACTGATCAAGCACCTTTAAGACCAGGGAATACTGGTCATGCACCTTTAAGACCAGGGAATGCTGGTCATGCGCCTTTAAGACCAGGGAATACTGGTCATGCACCTTTAAGACCAGGGAATACTGGTCATGCACCTTTAAGACTGGGAATACTGGCCATATGCCTTTAAGACCAGGGAATACTGATGTAGAGTCGATGTGCCCCTTTAATGCAAAAATACTGTCACCCCAGTGTGAGCTGGCCGGGTGAACCAAGATGGCCACCGGGAGCTGCAGAGTTGATAAAATCTCGCAGAGAGCGAGAAGCGCCAATTTGGGGGGCGGAGCCACAGACACGATGTTGAATAGGCCTAAGCCGGGGCCTAAATTTCTGTAGCCGGCGGACGTCACCAGTGGGTCGTTCCAGGCAAGACTTCCAGGATGCGGCCTACAAATCGGCCGAAGCCAGGGACTAAATTTTTGCAGCCATCCAGAGCGTTACCTCAGAGATGTGGGCCACAGGGAAGTGGCTGAGGCTGCCTGTCAGCATGTGAATATCCCACTGAAGATGGATCCACTCACCATTGGTGCGCGTCCCGGCATGGAGCCGCCGCGGATGGGGGTTTCAGCGCTGTTCTGTGCAGCGTGGGCGGTGCAGGGATAAACCTCAATCCACCATTCCTTCGTTAGGGAGGTGGAGAGGAACCGTCTGCCTCCTTGTGCCATCCGCTTTCACAGTGGTGGGACAGTGGGGGCTGCTCGGACGCCATAGAGAGGGGCCTCTGTACAGCCACGGAGTTCAGTCCGGGTGGACAGGGCCAGTTGTCCGGCATTAGGCCTGGCTCCAGGAGAGGATACATGGAGGCGACACTCCATGTGGTCGCCTGCTGCTGGTGTGGGGAGATCGGGACCATGAAAGGAACCGTCGCCCCTGAAGCGAGCTCAGGCATGGCTTCCCACGTCGCAGGAGAGGGTACGAGGAGGAATACTCGCCGTGCTCGCCTGTTGATGGTTCGGGGGAGATCGGAACCTTGAAAGGATCCGTCGCCCCCTTCACTCCGTTAATTAAAAAATAAAAATTTACAGAAAAGTAAACAATAAAATAAAAACGTTGGGGTCTGAAACAGACCCATGTGCCTCCTACAGACACTAAGCAAGAACTGGTTAGCTGAGAGCCAGCAGGAGGGTGTATACTGCAGGGGAGGAGCTAACTTTTTTTGTATCACTTAGTGTCAGCCTCCTATTGGCAGCAGCATACACCCACGGTCTGTGTCCCCCAATGAGGCGAAGGAGAAATAAGCCACAGTCAGAGGGTCTGGCAGCGACTCGCTAATATCTGACAATGCTTGTAGATTAAGACAGGAATAACCCGTTAATAGTACAATATAAATTAAGCTTGTCCTAGAAAAAATGCCCTTGTATTGCTTACAGAACAATTAATCATCCGTCACATTAGCAAAAGCTTTACATGTTATGTAACTTATGAATGTTTTGGCTTGTCATCAGCTGCATTGCTTTTTATTTGCAATCAGTTAATTATATCAAATTAAATAGCTTTTGTACTTGTCCTAACTACTTCACAAGCATCATGTGATTTCTTCGAAGAGGAGGATGAGCCCTGGAGTGAGCCAGCTGTTCTGTGGCTGCGGCAGCCCGCCACTTCTACAGTACCCCGCTTATCTGCTGCGCCCTGCATGCACATTACATGACTGATAAGACTTTGTTATACGTGGACTTTCTACAAATAGTGGAGAGTTTATAAATGGATGTTTTTAGCACATTAATATATTAAATATTGAATTTGGCATTTCAGACAAAACTTTGTTTCATTAGTTTTTTTCTCCTGTTACTACACATGTATTAATACGTATGTAGGTTACAAAGCAGATCCTATGTGATGCATTAATGCCACATTGGATCACAGATTTAGCTAGTATGTACGGTATCTATATCTGTTCCCTGTACATTGGGTGTTTTTGTATTTATTGGTGGTTATTTGTGAAGGTCATGCAAGGTGACTGAGTGTTGACCTCCGTTAGCCCCGACACCGAGCTTCTTTCTTGGATGATAAAGTGCACAGGTCGTACTGTTCTCCTTTTACAGTTTATTAGTTCTGGGTTAGCAGAAACCACAATTTCCTAACATAATGTACGGTAATTCCTATAAGAGACGTGCTACATTACCCCAATGTTTTCAGATACATTTCCTAAACCGTCTCCAGACCGCTGACCGCTTCTGATGACAATAAATGGTTTCACCGTGAGCATAAAAGCTAAATATATTATGCTGTAATATTTAATGAGCACAAGACAAGGGAACATGCCACCTGCAACATGATAGCGGACTCTAAATGGTTAATCCAAAGGCATAGCGTATCAGCAATGTACTGTAATAGCTATTCCAGGTCTTAAAGGGGTTGTGAAGAATTAGAGAAACATGGCTGCTTTCATCCATCCAGCTCCACACCTGTCCACCTTTTGTGTGTATCATAGCGACTCAGCCCCAGTCACGTCAATGGAGCTGAGCTACAGTGTAAGGCTGGGGTCACATTAGAGAGAAAAATGGACGAGGGATTACACACAGACAATGCGTGTGACTTGTGAGAAATACGCACCGGTGTTCTATAGAAAAGTATATACATCTATATATGTATGTATGTCATTGATATAGATAGAGATGTATATATACTAGATGGTGGCCCGATTCTAACGCATCGGGTATTCTAGAATATGCATGTCCACGTAGTATATTGCCCAGCCACATAGTATATTGCACAGCGACGTAGTATATTGCCCAGTCACGTAGTATATTGCCCAGCCACGTAGTATATTGCCCAGTGATGTAGTATATTGCCCAGTCACGTAGTATATTGCCCAGCGACGTAGTATATTGCCCAGTCACGTAGTATATTGCCCAGTCACGCCCAGTCATTGCCCAGTCAATGCTTGATAAAGACCTCCGGGTCGAAACGTCGCTGTTACATGGCTCAATAAAGTTTGCACGTTGGAATACTACATCCGGATGGAGCGCTGGTCTTTTGTTTCTCTTTGGAGTAGTATATTGCCCAGTCACGTAGTATATTGCACAGTCTGGTCACAAAAGCATCAGATGGGCACAAATGTGCCAAAGGGGGGATGAGAAAAACAGCCACATTGATGCCAACTGCTGCTGTAGTCACAGATCAGTTCTCCTAGAGCCTAACATGTAGGACCATCAGGAGATGAGATCCTCGTGAGATGGCACACTGTACCCTGCCCACCGCACCTTGCCCATCGTACCCTGCACACCGTACCCTGCACACAGCACATTGCCCACCGTACCCTGCACACCGTACCTTGCCCACCGTACACCATACCCTGCACACAGCACCTTGCCCACCATACCCTGCACACCGCACCTCGCCCACCGTACCCTGCACACAGCACCTTGCCCACCGTACCTTTCCCACCATGCCCTGCACACGAACTTTGCCCATCATACCCTGCACACCGTACCCTGCCCTCGCCCATCAGCCACTTGGACCTCCTGGAGTCTGTGCCTCGCTGTGTTTCCAGCCTCAGCTCAGACACTGGGTCGCAGCAGAGACCTGCAGTACAGATACAGAACCTCAGTGTCTTCTGCAGGGAGAAGGGAAGACACCCGCTCACCATGACGAACACCTGATCCACGTCCGGATAGGTGAGCGGGTTTTGGGGTCTCAGCCGCACGTTACATGGCAGCTTCACCTGCAGGCTGCTCAGCGTGTGCACGATGAGGGTCCACTGCTTCAGGAGCTTATTCCGGGACTCCGCTGCCCAGTTACCTCAGTGCCAGCCGCCAGAGACCAACATAAACGGCCGTGACAGCTTCCGGTCCCAGGGTTGGTATGAGTGCAGGACCTGTGATGACGTCGCTCTCACATGACCGTGACGTCATGGCAGGTCCTTCTCGCATACCATCCTTGGCACCGGAACCTGCTGCTTGCATGGAGTGGTTACCGGAGCGTCGCGAGGAGCGGGAAAGGCAGCGGAAGGTGAGCATATAACGATTTTTAATTTTTTTTTCATTATTTTTAAAATTAGATCTTTTTGCTATTGATGCTGCATAGGCAGCATCTATAGTAAAAATGTTGTCACACAGGGTTAATAGCAGCATTAATGGAGTGTGTTACACCGCGGACCATTAGCGCTGCCATTAACCCCGTGTGAGCACTGACTGGAGGGGATTATGGAGCGGGCACTGACAGCGGGGAGGAAAGAGCAGCCATTTTGGCGCCGGACTGTGCCCATCGCTGATTGGTCGCGGCAAAACAGCCACGACCAATCAGCGAGTTGGATTTCCGTGACAGACAGAGGCCGGGACCAATGAATATCCGTGACAGGCAGAAAGACAGACAGAAAGACTGAAGTACCCCTTAGACAATGATATAGTATATATATATAGATATATTATATAGGTATAATATATAAAATATATACGGTGTGTGTGTGTATGTGTGTGTATATATGTATATGTATATGTATATGTATATATATATATATATATATATATATATATATATATATATATATATATATATATATATATATATATATATATATATATATATATATATATATATAATTACAGAGCTAGTTAGTCTGCAAGATGCGCCTATACTTGCACTTAGCCACTCTCTTCCCACTCCCCTGTAGTGGTGGGATATGGGGTAATAAGGGGATAGTGTCACCTTGCTATTGTAAGGTGACATTAAGTCTGGTTAATAATGGAGAGATGTCAATAAGACACCTATCCATTATTTATCCAATATTAGAAAAGGGTTGAAAATACACCCACACATTAAGAATAAAGTAATTTAATGAAATAAACACATGGGGTCTTATTATCTTTATTGTACGTTCAATCCAACTGAAGACCCTCGTTCTCCTGAAAAAAAAGGAAAATAAAAAAGCAACAATATCCCATACCTGTCCGCCGTACAGTCATATCCCACTATGTAAATCCAGCTGAAGGGGTTAAATACAGTTACATCCAGGAGCGCTGCTATTTCAGCCGCTCCCGGCTGTAAGAGACTGGGAAATGAATGAAATGAAGGTAATGTAGCTTCGGGGACTTGCAGTGCCGTCACTGAAGCTGCGCCCCCTGGTGGCATAAACTCATTTGAACTGTTGCGTGATGGCACTGCAAGTCCCCGAAGCTCCGTTACTTTCATTTTATTTATTCCCCAGTCTCTTACAGCCCGGAGTGGCTGCATTAGCAGGCTCCTGATTGTAACTGTATTTAACCCCTTCATATGGATTTACATAGTGGGACATGACTGTACGGCGGACAGGTATGGGATATTATTGCTTTTTTATTTTGCTTTTTTTTTTTTCAGGAGATTGAGGGTCTTCAGTTGGATTGAACGTAGAATAAAGATAATACAACCCCATGTGTTTATTTCATTAAAATACTTAATTTTTTTTTCGGTTCTCCCTGGAAATAAGCCACAGTCAGGGTCTGGCAGCGACTCGCTCTGCTCTCCACGTACAGAACCGCTGAGAATTATTATAAGCAGTAAATTAGTAAATTGCAAAATTACTTTTATTAATAACTGGCTAATATCAGACAATGCTTGTAGATTAAGACAGGAATAACCCGTTAATAGTACAATATAAATTAAGTTTGTCCTAGAAAAAATGCCCTTGTATTGCTTACAGAACAATTAATCATCCGTCACATTAGCAAAAGCTTTACATGTTATGTAACTAATGAGTGTTTTGGCTTGTCATCAGCTTCATTGCTTTTTGTTTGCTATCACTTAATTATCTCAAATTAAATAGCTTTTGTACTTGTCCTAACTACTTCACAAGCATCATGTGATTTCTTCGAAGAGGAGGATGAGCCCAGGAGTGAGCCAGCTGTTCTGTGGCTGTGGCAGCCCGCCACTTCTACAGTAAGGCTAGGTTCACACTAGCGTTGCGCCGCCCTGCGTCGGCGACGCAACGCGCGACGCACGTAAAAACGCGCGCAAACGCGCGCAAAAACGCGCGCGTTTTGCGACGCATGCGTCGTTTTTGACGAAAATCGGACGCACAGAAAATGCTACAATGTAGCGTTTTCTTGCGTCCGACGCTAGCGTCGGAAACGACGCACGTGGCGAAAAACGCCACCAAAACAACGCACGCGTCCCCTATGTTAAACATAGGGGCGCGTCGCTGCTGCGTCGCCGGCGCAACAGCGACGCACATTGGCGGAACGCCAATGTGAACGTAGCCTAACTTCTAAACTTTTGGTCTGTACTGTATGTTTTCACGAATATTTCATCCCATGGATCCATTCTATGTCCATTTTCCAATCCGGCGAGAAAATCTCGCCGTGTGGATGCCATACGGATGACACACGGATACTTTTTGGAGAAAAAAATCGCATCCTCGCATTGAATACGGATCACTGTTCAGGAACTTTTCTGCGTATCTCAGCCATAAAAAAACAGACCATATTTTTATATGTTCTGACCCTGGCCTAACATATAACCCGTGGACAGGAGTATCCATATTTCTTTTAAAGAAAGCTGCAGTGTATTCCTAATCTTCTAATCATATGCAATACTCTTTTAACCCCTTCCCGACCTTTGACGCCACGTAGGCGTCATGAAAGTCGGTGCCATTCCGACCCATGACGCCTATGCGGCGTCATGGAAAGATCGCGTCCCTGCAGATCGGGTGAAAGGGTTAACTCCCATTTCACCCGATCTGCAGGGACAGGGGGAGTGGTAGTTTAGCCCAGGGGGGGTGGCTTCACCCCCTCGTGGCTACGATCGCTCTGATTGGCTGTTGAAAGTGAAACTGCCAATCAGAGCGATTTGTAATATTTCACCCATTTTAACGGGTGAAATATTACAATCCAGCCATGGCCGATGCTGAAATGTCATCGGCCATGGCTGGAAATACTAGTGTGCCCCCACCCCACCCCTCCGATCGCCCCCCCAGCCCTCCGATCTGGCCGGTACACTGCCCCGGCTCCCCTCCGTCCAGTGCTCCGCTCCCCCCCGTGCTCTTGTCCGCTCCCCCCGTGCTCCAATCACCCCCCCGTGCTCCAATCACCCCCCCTGCACTCCGATCCACCCCCCCCCCCGGTGCTCCGTTCCACCCCCCCGTGCTCCATTCCAGCCCCCCCGGGCTCCGTTCCATGCCCCCCGTGCTCCGTTCCACCCCTCCCGCACTCCGATTCCCCCCCCCCCGTGCTCCGATCCCCCCCCCCCCCCGTGGCCCCCCCCCACCCCATCATACTTACCGATCCAGCCGGGGTCCCGTCCGTCTTCTCCCTGGGCGCCGCCATCTTCCAAAATGGCGGGCGCATGCGCAGTGCGCCCGCCGAATCTGCCAGCCGGCAGATTCGTTCCAAAGTGCATTTTGATCACTGAGATAGATTATATCTCAGTGATCAAAATAAAAAAATAATAAATTACCCCCCCCCCTTTGTCACCCCCATAGGTAGGGACAATAAAAAAAATAAAGAAATTTTTTTTTTCCACTAATGTTAGAATAGGGTTAGGGGTAGGGGTAGGGGTAGGGTTAGGGGTAGGGTTAGGGGTAGGGCTAGGGTTAGGGCTAGGGTTAGGGGTAGGGTTAGGGTTAGGGGTAGGGTTAGGGCTAGGGTTAGGGTTTCGGTATGTGCACACGTATTCTGGTCCTCTGCGGATTTTTCCGCTGCGGATTTGATAAATCCGCAGTGCTAAACCGCTGCGGATTTATGGCGGATTTACCGCGCTTTTTCTGCGCATTTCACTGCGGTTTTACAACTGCGATTTTCTATTTGAGCAGTTGTAAAACCGCTGCGGAATCCGCACAAAGAAGTGACATGCTGCGGAATGTAAACCGCTGCGTTTCCGTGCAGTTTTTCCGCAGCATGGGCACAGCGATTTTTGTTTCCCGTAGGTTTACATTGAACTGTAAACTCATGGGAAACTGCTGCGGATCCGCAGCGTTTTCCGCAGCGTGTGCACATACCTTTAGAATTAGGCTATGTGCACACGGTGCGGATTTGGCTGCGGATCCGCAGCAGTGTTCCATCAGGTTTACAGTACCATGTAAACATAAGGAAACCAAATCCGCTGTGCCCATGGTGCAGAAAATACCACGCGGAAACGCTGCGTTGTATTTTCCGCAGCATGTCAATTCTTTGTGCGGATTCCGCAGCGTTTTACACCTGTTCCTCAATAGGAATCCGCAGGTGAAATCCGCACAAAAAACACTGGAAATCCGCGGAAAATCCGCAGGTAAAACGCAGTGCCTTTTACCCGCGGATTTTTCAAAAATGGTGCGAAAATATCTCACACGAATCCGCAACGTGGGCACATAGCCTTAGGGTTAGGGTTGGAATTAGGGTTGTGGTTAGGGTTAGGGGTGTGTTGGGGTTAGGGTTGTGGTTAGGGGTGTGTTGCGGTTAGGGTTGTGTTTAGGGTTATGGCTACAGTTGGGATTAGGGTTAGGGGTGTGTTGGGGTTAGTGTTGGAGGTAGAATTGAGGGGTTACCACTGTTTAGGCACATCAGGGGTCTCCAAACGCAACATGGCGCCACCATTGATTCCAGCCAATCTCGTATTCAAAAAGTCAAATGGTGCTCCCTCACTTCCGAGCCCTGACGTGTGCCCAAACAGTGGTTTACCCCCACATATGGGGTACCAGCATACTCAGGACAAACTGCGCAACAATTACTGGGGTCCAATTTCTCCTGTTACCCTTGTGAATCAAAAAAAATGCTTGCTAAAACATAATTTTTGAGGAAAGAAAAATGATTTTTTATTTTCACGGCTCTGCGTTGTAAACGTCTGTGAAGCACTTGGGGGTTCAAAGTGCTCACCACATATCTAGATAAGTTCCTTGGGGGGTCTAATTTCTAAAATGGGGTCACTTGTGGGGGTTTCTACTGTTTAGGCACACCAGGGGCTCTGCAAACGCAACGTGACACCCGCAGACCATTCCATCAAAGTCTGCATTTCAAAAGTCACTACTTCCCTTCTGAGCCCCGACGTGTGCCCAAACAGTGGTTTACCCCCACTCATGGGGTATCAGCGTACTCAGGAGAAACTGGACAACAACTTTTGGGGTCCAGTTTCTTCTGTAACCCTTGGGAAAATAAAAAATTCTGGGCTAAATAATTATTTTTGAGGAAAGAAAACGTATTTATTATTTTCACGGCTCTGCATTATAAACTTCTATGAAGCACTTGGGGGTTCAAAGTGCTCACCACACATCTAGATAAGTTCCTTTGGGGGTCTAGTTTCCAAAATGGGGTCACTTGTGGGGGGTTTCTACTGTTAAGCCACATCAGGGGCTCTGCAAACGCAACGTGACGCCCACAGAGCATTCCATCAAAGTCTGCATTTCAAAACGTCACTACTTCACTTCCGAGCCCCGGCATGTGCCCAAACAGTGATTTACCCCCACATATGGGGTATCACCGTACTCAGGAGAAACTGGACAACAACTTTTGGGGTCAAATTTCTCCTGTTACCCTTGGGAAAATAAAAAATTGCAGGCTAAAAGATCATTTTTGAGAAAATAATTTTTTTTTTTTTTTCATGGCTCTGCGTTATAAACTTCTGTGAAGCACTTGGGGGTTCAAAGTCCTCACCACACATCTAGATTAGTTCCTTTGGGGGTCTAGTTTCCAAAATGGTGTCATTTCTGGGGGATCTCCAATGTTTAGGCACACAGGGGCTCTCCAAACGTGACATGGTGTCCGCTAATGATTGGAGCTAATTTTCCATTTAAAAAGCCAAATGGCGTGCCATCCCTTCCGAGCCCTGCCGTGCGCCCAAACAGTGGTTTACCCCCACATATTGGGTATCTGCGTACTCAGGACAAACAGGACAACAATATTTGGGGTCCAATTTCTCCTATTATCCTTGGCAAAATAGGAAATTCCAGGCTAAAAAATCATTTTTGAGGAAAGAAAAATTATTTTTTATTTTCATGGCTCTGCGTTATAAACTTCTGTGAAGCACCTGGGGGTTTAAAGTGCTCAATATGCATCTAGATAAGTTCCTTGGGGGGTCTAGTTTCCAAAATGGGGTCACTTGTGGGGGAGCTCCAATGTTTAGGCACACAGGGGCTCTCCAAACGCGACATGGTGTCCGCTAACAATTGGAGCTAATTTTCCATTCAAAAAGTCAAATGGCGCGCCTTCCCTTCCGAGCCCTGCCGAGTGCCCAAACAGTGGTTTACCCCCACATATGAGGTATCGACGTACTCGGGAGAAATTGCTCAACAAATTTTATGATCCATTTTACCCTACTGCCCATGTGAAAATGAAAAAATTGAGGCGAAAAGAATTTTTTTGTGAAAAAAAAGTACTTTTTCATTTTTACAGATCAATTTGTGAAGCACCTGAGGGTTTAAAGTGCTCACTAGGCATCTAAATAAGTTCCTTGGGGGGTCTAGTTTCCAAAATGGGGTCACTTGTGGGGGAGCGCCAATGTTTAGGCACACAGGAGCTCTCCAAACGCGACATGGTGTCCGCTAACGATGGAAATAATTTTTCATTCAAAAAGTCAAATGGCGCTCCTTCCCTTCCGAGCCTTACCATATGCCCAAACAGTGGTTTACCCCCACATGTGAGGTATTGGTGTACTCAGGAGAAATTGCCCAACACATTTTAGGATCCATTTTATCCTGTTGCCCATATGAAAATGAAAAAATTGAGGCTAAAAGAATTTTTTTGTGAAAAAAAAGTACTTTTTCATTTTTACGGATTAATTTGTGAAGCACCTGGGGGTTCAAAGTGCTCACTATGCATCTAGATAAGTTCCTTGGGGCGTCTAGTTTCCAAAATGGGGTCACTTGTGGGGGAGCTCCAATTTTTAGGCACACGGGGGCTCTCCAAACGTGACATGGTGTCCGCTAAAGAGTGGAGCCAATTTTTGATTCAAAAAGTCAAATGGCGCTCCTTCCCTTCCAAGCCCTGCCGTGCGCCCAAACAGTGGTTTACCCCCACATATGAGGTATCAGCGTACTCAGGACAAATTGGACAACAACTTTCGTGGTTCAGTTTCTCCTTTTACCATTGGGAAAATAAAAAAATTGTTGCTAAAAGATAATTTTTGTGACTAAAAAGTTAAATGTTCATTTTTTCCTTCCATGTTGCTTCTGCTGCTGTGAAGCACCTGAAGGGTTAATAAACTTCTTGAATGTGGTTTTGAGTACCTTGAGGGGTGCAGTTTTTAGAATGGTGTCACTTTTGGGTATTTTCAGCCATATAGACCCCTCAAACTGACTTCAAATGTGAGGTGGTCCCTAAAAAAAATGGTTTTGTAAATTTCGTTGTAAAAATGACAAATCGCTGGTCAAATTTTAACCCTTATAACTTCCTAACAAAAAAAAATTTTGTTTCCAAAATTGTGCTGATGTAAAGTAAACATGTGGGAAATGTTATTTATTAACTATTTTGTGTCACATATCTCTCTGGTTTAACAGAATAAAAATTCAAAATGTGAAAATTGCGAAATTTTCAAAATTTTCGCCAAATTTCCGTTTTTATCACAAATAAACGCAGAATTTATTGACCTAAATTTACCACTAACATGAAGCCCAATATGCCACGAAAAAACAATCCCAGAACCGCTAGGATCCGTTGAAGCGTTCCTGAGTTATTACCTCATAAAGGGACACTGGTCAGAATTGCAAAAAACGGCAAGGTCTTTAAGGTCAAAATAGGCTGGGTCATGAAGGGGTTAAAGATTTTGCCCAATGAAAGTAATTCATCACCTATCCAGATAGATGATTAGTGGGGGTCCAACCACTGAGACCCACAGCTATTGGCAGAACAGATAATTTCTATCTTTACAATGGAGCATTTTCCAGCGCTGCGCTCTTGTATTTGGGCATCCAGTCTACCGGCCCATTTTGTAGTGGGAATAGAAATTCCCTGTTCTCTCCATCAGTGTGGGTCTTAGTGGTTGGACCCCAATGATCAATAAGTTATCACCGGAAAATCGTTTACGTTTGCCTGAACTTTTAAATGTGGACTTGACTATATAACAATTAAAGGACGCCGCTGAATTTACCGAGAGAAAGAAGAACTATGTAGATGACATACTGCTTTGAAAGTAGACAGGCCTACAGGAACATGGTACACCAGAACCGCTCTCATAAATCCCTGTGTATTGTGCAGACAATGAATTTGCAGGTCTAACAAACCATTTTTTTTTTTTCCATTCCTAGCGGCCCAGTCGGCTGTTCTGGATAAAACCATTTCTTTGGTGATGAAAGGCAAAGATTCATCTGCCAAGGTCTGTAATGATTCATATAGTTACTTTACAGCTTGTAATACAAATTTATCTCCTTTAGCTAAATATTACTGTTTGAGTACCCCATAAACATGCATACCTCAGAGAATAGAAGGATCGAGCATGTTAAACAAGTTCCATCCTTTTGCTTGGATTTGCCATTTGCTCTCACGCCTCCCATGCATGGTAGATGGTTGACCAGTCCTCCCACAATGGGCAGTTTCAGCAACGCTAATCTACTGTGCATGGTCAATCTTATAATCAAGTGATAGCATTGTTTTCCTATCATTGTATTCAATGTCTTGTATGGAACAAGTCTCATAGGACCTCCCAGTTACAAAGTTATCAGAAGTCCATTGTTTTTAGATCAGTGGAGTCACATTACATAATAAACTCATTTAGAGAGATTTCTACCAAAGTGAGTAATGTCTCCATTGCTTGCAGTATGATGGATATACTTCATGTCCATTGGTAACTGGCTACCGAAAAGTGATCTTGGCAGAATTTGACTACAATGCTCAACCCTTGGAGACTTTTCCTATTGATCAGGGTAAAGAGAGAAGAACCATGTACCATATGAAGGCTGACATGATGCCATTCCTGTACTGGAATCTGCTGCTCAAGTAAGTGATTGCCTTAGCTTTTAATTACAGAACACATATCTCTTAAATGAGCATAAATAACTGTGTGTGTGTGACTGAATCTATATGCATACATACATGCATACATACATGCATACATGCATGCATACATACATACATACATACATACATACATACATACATGCATTCGGCATTTTATAGCTGGTAGTGATTTTGTCAAGGAACCCATTAAGAGTGTAAAAGGGGCAAGCATTATAGGCTATTTGTAACAAAAGGATGAACACAATAATGTAAATGCAAAATAAGCCCTGTTATGACTAATGAAACTAATAGTTTACTGTAAAGTACATTGGCACACTGCTAATCATAGAATATGTTCTGTACAGACAATAAAGGGAACCTGTCACCAGGTTTTCACAATATAAAGTACCAGCTTTAAGACTTACATGCAGCTTACTAGACTGCTGTAAAATAAGTCCTCAGTCCCCTTTGCATACCACAAAAATACCATTTATTATACCCCTAGACCACGTATGTCAAACTCTTGTCCGCATAGTGAGTGTATTTGACCCGAAACACTGGGTGGGTCCAAAGTACATATGGCCCGGCATTGCACTTTCAACTGTATCAGCTACGCAGATGTCGAGAATGGAGCAGCTGGAGAACAGACAGAGGGTTTTTTTTTATGTGGGGCCTATTATACTGTATGGAGCAAGTCCATTATACTGTATGGAGCACCATGTGGGGCCAATATACTGTATGGAGCACTATTCGGGGACCATTATACAGTATGGAGGGCTATGTGGTGATTAACAGTTGGAGAATGATACTGTGATGGGGGTCACCATTCTTTTGCGGGTGGATTGAGGGAGAATGGGTACAGTAGAGTCATCGTACCGTGCGTGTGGAATGTAATGTCCGCAGGATTTCACTGTGGTGTTGGTATACTGTATTTGAGGACACTTTTGTTTGCATTTTACCTTATCTGTATTATTCAATGATTTTTTATCCCTTATTATATATTTAAATTAGGCAATTGAGCCATATGCTTTTTTACTGTTTTTAACATTATATTATTCCAATATTTTATTCTAAGATCTATTAATTAAAGTACTTTGTTTGTGGGACAATACCTTTTTTTCTTGTAGACATTTTTTAAATAAATATCAAGGTTGGCCCGTGACTTTGTACAAGCTTTTCATTTTGGCCCTGTGTTTGAGTTTGACATCCCTGCCCTAGACATTGTGGTCTGGTCTGATGGTCTTGATCTGGCGCTTCCTCTCAATCACTGTCCTACTTCCCTGCTTTACGCGCCCTACATCATCCGCTGAACAGAGGCCAAATGGAGTCCAGAGTAACCCTGCTGCCTCATTATATTGAATTGATCTTTCGGAGGTTTCATCTGTCACGTCACTTGAAAATTTAGATGGAAACCCCAAAGTGCTAAGCGTAGAGTGTCGGATAAATGTGATCCTTAATGTCATGTAAAATGTTCTCAATAAAAGCTTCTACTAAATCCACAAAAAAAAGCAAGACCCACTCAGGTCCGTCATCTGTTAATGGAAATATAGGGGGTTTCCTTGTTACTGGTAGCACAAAGGCTCTGGAAAAGCTAAATGGCTCCTCACTAGTGATGAACGAATATACTCGTTACTCGAGATTTCTCGAGCACGCTCGGGGGTCCTCCGAGTATTTTTTTAGTGCTCTGAGATTTAGTTTTTCTTGCCGCAGCTGAATTATTTAAATCTGTTAGCCAGCCTAAGTACATGTGGGGGTTGCCTGGTTGCCAGGGAATCCCCACATGTAATCAAGCTGGCTAAGAGATGTAAATCATTCAGCTGCGGCGATGAAAACTAAATCTCCGAACACTAAAAAATACTCGAGTAGCGAGTATATTCGCTCATCACTACTCCTCACACACCAAAAGAAATTCGGCAAATTCTGTGCTCCCAAATCCAAGTGTTCCCCTCCCTTCTGAGCCCCAGTGTGTCTAAACCATATTTAACTCCCACGTTTGGCATTTCTGTAGTGATGAGCCCGCCTAATTTACGGGTGCATGTGTCAAGAAGCATGAGCTGGGCATAATGTACTGATAACTACAGTGTACTGGTCGCTGCAGTGGCAGTTTGCAATTTTCACTCCACTGCTGCCTGTTTCTGGAAAACACCCAAAATCGTCACTGCATCTGTAGATAAATTCCCAAAGGGGTATAATTTCCAATAAGGGGTCACTTTAGGGGGGATTCTGCTTTTCTAGCACTTGGGGGCTCTGTATATGATGTCCACAAACTATTCCAGGAAAATGTTTCGCTAAAAGCAAATAGCGCTCTGTCCCTCTTGAGTCTTGCAGTGTGGCTAAGTAGTACTCTACAGCCATATATAGGCTATTTCTACATTCTGCAGAAACTGGGGGACAAATTTTGGAGCCATTTCTACATAGCTCCAAATTTTATATTTTCATACTGGGAAATAACACACAATCTTGGTGGTAAAAATGTAGTTCTTTTTTCTTCACAGCCCAATGGTATAAAATCCTGGACACACCTGTTGTCAATATGCTCACTGCGCCCCTAGATGGATTCATTGAGAGGTGTAGTTTGTAAAATGGGGTCACTTGGAAACTGAAAGAGACAAGACAAAACCAAATTTAATAGATGGAGGTTTATTTAGCGCAAGTGCTCTCAGGATGAGATTAAGCGATTGACTCCGTTCTTGCAAGCAGACTGGTACCAGATGAACGATCTACTGGGTTCTTTGGAGAAACTGAAGGTCCAAACTTCTTGATTGCTATGACTGTACGTCGAACAGGGGGTGCTATTCGGTTCAGGGGCTTGAGTTGAATGGAGTGGGAATGAGGGATGTTTTGAAGACAGTTATTCTCTATGGGGATATAACTGTGCTATCCCTTTGTGCAAATGTTATGGAAACTAAGAAATTCAATAAAAGATTTGTTAAAAAAAAAGGGGGTCACTTATGGGGGGATTCTGCTGTTCTGGCACCTCAGAGGCTCTGCCAATGTGACATGGCACCTTCAAACCAGTGCAGCAAAATCTGAACTCCAATATGGCGCCTCTTCCCTGGAGCTTTTCACGGTGCCTCGAAAGTCGTTTTCCCCTACATATGTATCAGCATAGTCAGGAGAAAATGTTGTGCAATTTCTCCTGTTATTCTTGTGAAAATGCAAAATTTGGGGCTTAAATACATTTTTGTGTGAAAAATGTTTTTTGTTTTTTTTTTAGTTTTCACAGCTCAATGTTATAAACTTCTGTGAAGCACCTGGAGGTTCAAGGTGCTAATACACATCTAGATAAGTTTCCAGGGGAGTCTAGCTTCCAATGGTGACACTTGTGGGGGTTTTCCACTGTTTAGGCACATCAGGGGCTCACCAAATGTGACATGTCATCCGCTAATTTTTTAAATTTAATTTTCCTTTTCTCTACAGGGGATATTGGGGCGGTCCAGCTCCTTTAAGAAAAATAATGCACCTTGGCTTTAAGTAGAGATGGATTACAAAATACACAGCCACCGCTCTTGCCGCACCAGCTCACATTACCACGTCCAGTACGAGAAGTAATGTAAGGCTGTGTTTACACCGACCTGCACAGGAAGATTGTTTTACTACTATGACCATGCAAAACCTCATATTTCCGATCAAATTAGCAGATTGTTTTTTCTACAGCTTTTATTCCTCTTCTCGAACAATTATGTATTTTGTCATGAATTTAACAAATAAAATCTTTAAAATCAGTGTTGCCAAATATTCAGTCACTCAAGGTTCTCTATTTGGAAATGACCAGTCACCACTAAGACTTTTTTTTCTCAAAGTCTGACCAGACATCACCGGGGCATTTGAGGCCATCTTTAGCTTTCCCCACATGTTCCAGTTTGATTGTACATATGATACCTTCTTACACAACACAAGTTTACCAGGTCAATTATGTAAGATGGGTTATGTGAGCCATTTATACGAGCCATGCAATAAAGATGGGTGGTGTGTGTATATACAGGGTGGAGCGCGGTAATTTGCTTTTTTGCACTGCATGCTGTGGCGGCACTGTCGGTCGAAGAGAGGGGAGAGTGGGTGTGGCTTACAGTGGCTGATGGGAGATTTGTATTCCTCTGCCTTTCAGTTGCCATCATACAGTGGACACGTGAGGAGAGGTCATTTTGTGTTGAAGCGTATTTTTCAAATGCCCACTCGATCATTGCAGTGCAGCGTGCTTTTCGTTTACAATTCGCTGTTCCTCCACGCGGACGTGTTCCTGGACGGCAATCAATTGTAAATTGGGTGAATGCATTCAGAACAGCAGGGAATGTGTCATGTGTACGAAGGGGACCTGAGAGAAGGATTACAACACCACAAAACATCGAGAGAGTTAGAGCAGCAGTACTGCAATCTCCGAAACGCTCTGCTCGGAAGCAATCATTTGCTCTTGGCATTTCAAGACGTTCTCTCCACCGGATTCTTCATGATGAACTGAATTTTCACCCGTATAAAATGTGCGTGGTCCAACATTTGTCAGCATGGGACTATTTGACACAGCGGACCTCTTGTGAAGACATGTTAGCAACGATACCCCGTGACGCAATTGTGTTTTTTTCTGATGAGGCACCTTTTCACCTCAGTGGGTGTGTAAACAAACAAAATATGCGTTACTGGAGTGAAACAAACCCCAGAGAAGTTCACGAGAGACCTCTGCATTCGGACCGCGTCACTGTGTGGTGCGCCATATCACGAGTAGGCATCATTGGTCCTTACTTTTTTCAGGATAATGGTCGTGCCATAACTGTGAACTCCGAACGGTACTTGTCTATGATACAGGATTATTTTCAGCCGGCTCTTGAGGCAATGGAACTAGAGGATACATGGTTCCAACAGGATGGTGCCACTGCACACACAGCGAGGGTTACCATGAATTGTTTGAGGCAAATGTTTCCTGGACGGCTTATCTCTTTGAGGGGAGATGTGAACTGGCCAGCACGCTCACCAGATTTAGCCCCATGCGATTTTTTTCCTTTGGGGTTACCTGAAGTCTAAGGTGTATATCAACGTCCCAACACCTTGGAAGACCTAAGGAACAATATTGAAGCTGAAATTGGCAGAATACCAGTGGACATGCTTATTAGAGTTCATGAAAACTTCAGAAAACGTATGCAGCAGTGTGTGGATAGCGAAGGTCGACATTTGCCAGATACACTATTTAAAACCGTGTAATTTAAAAATTCCATTACTGTTCAGTATAATTAAAATATAAAATAAATTTTTCTAATGATCATAATTTTTTTATTTCATTCCCAAATCAGCAAATTACCGCGCTCCACCCTGTATAATGTACACACTCTTAACATATCACATAACCATGTGTGTATGATATATACAGTGGGGCAAAAAAGTATTTAGTCAGTCAACAATCTTGATTGTTTGTTTCTGACAAAATACTTATTTTCCACCATAATATGCAAATAAAATGTTAAAAAAACAGACAATGTGATTTACTGGATTTTTTTTTCTCAGTTTGTCTCCCATAGTTGAGGTCTACCTATGATGTAAATTACAGACGCCTCTCATCTTTTTAAGTGGTGGAACTTGCACTATTGCTGACTGACTAAATACTTTTTTGCCCCACTGTATGTGCCATTTTCAACCATTAACAATACATGTTCTTCTGTAAAAGAAGAATGACAACTAGCAAATTTAGTTTTTCTATGAAATAAGCAGATTGCCTCCTTTAAAGGAGCACTCCCACTAACATTTTTATTGTTTAAACTAGATGGTGGCCCGATTCTTAACGCATCGGGTATTCTAGAATATGCATCTCCACGTAGTATATTGCCCAGTCACATAGTATATTGCACAGCCATGTAGTATATTGGCCAGTGACATAAAATTAAAAAAATAAACATATGCTCACCTTAGTCCTGGCTCCTGTATACGATGCACGTGGCAGCTTCCGGTGCCAGGGTTGGTATGACTATGAGCGCAGGACCTGTGATGAAGTCACGGTCACATGACCGTGACGTCATGGCAGGTCCTTCTCGCACAGGCACGCAGGACCTGTGATGAAGTCGCGGTCACATGACCTTGACGTCATGGCAGGTCCTTCTCCCATAGCGTCCTTAGCACTGGAACCTGCCAGCGGACAGGATGCGACGTCGGAGGGTTTATTATTTGTAACATTAGATCGTTTTACTAATGATGCTGCATACACAGCATCAATAGTAAAACTTGGTCACACAGGGTTAATAGCTGCATAACCGGAGTGCGTTACACCGCGCTCCAGTAACGCTTGCATTAACCCTGTGTGAGGGATGACTGGAGGGGAGTAATGGAGCTGGCACTGACTGCGGGGAGGAAAGAACGGCCATATTGCCGCCAGACTGTGGCCGTCGCTGATTGGTCGTGGGCGTTTTGCCACGAACAATCAGCAACTTGGATTCCATGACAGAGGCCACGACCAATGAATATCTGTGACAGAAAGACAGACGAAAGTGACCCTTAGACAATTATATAGTAGATGTGTACAGGCATGTAATGTAGTGGAAGTGTATTAATGTAGTCACCAACCGCCGCTCTCTCAGGTGTCCAGCTCCGTTCTTCTCTGCTTTTCAGTGACGTCACTGCAAATGAGACCAGTTGTCTCATTCTACACTATGCATGAGCCGGAAGGCGCTGTTACGAGTCTACAGCGCTTCATTCTGACATGTTCTGACACTACATACACTGACATTGTAAGGGCTCGTGCAGTTTAAGGCTACTTTCACACTTGCGTTTTTTTCAATACGTCACAATGCGTCGTTTATGGGAAAAAACGCATCCTGCAAAGTTGTCTGCAGGATGCGTTTTTGCCCCATAGACTAACATTAGCGATGCATTGACACACGTTGCAACAGTCGTGCGACGGTTGTGGCGGACCGCCGGGAGCAAAAAACGTTACATGTTTTGCTGCCGACGGTCCGCCATTTCCGACCGCACATGCGCGGCTCGAACTCCGCCCCCACCTCCTCGCACCTCACAATGGGGCAGAGGATGCGCTGGAAAAATGCATCCGCTGCCCGGCGCATTCACTGCTAGCGTCGGTACATCGGCCCGACGCTAATGTGAAAGTATTTCCACAAGAACCGACATATCATAGACATCCACTAGTATCCAATAATGGAAAAATGTCCAAATAATTTCTGGACCGCAGGACAACTCCTAATAACAATAGAACCTATAACGAACATCGGAGTGTAACGCCCCAAAGAATATATAACACTGTACATAATAGTGAAAAATATATAAATATATAGAATTTTATTGGTGAATACAGAACACAATAAAAACACAGTAGAATGATGGAAAATTGGTGACGACAAGGTAAACAACCATGGCGGTACCATAAATCAATTTTGAGCAATCCAATAAAAGTATAGATCAGGGAAGTGTCAGACCTCACTATGAAGGTCCGACCCACACATCATATAGACAAGTGTCCATCTAGCAGAGCACAGGGAGACACCAGCGTTACCACCAATAAGCAGAAAAAGTGCAACAGACTGCCAGGAGACCCATGTACTACCGCCCCAAAGTAAAGTGCCAAGTGCTTGAGATCTATACTATATAAGGTGCTTACCCATATGGGAAATGGTACCCGCCGGGTTGACAGCCCCGACGTACGTTTCGCTGTAGTTTGCTTCCTCGTGAGGCTATGGTTACTGATCCCGGCTAACTGAGCGCCACCCTGTGGTTGGCACTCATAGCAAGCCTGTTATTAAGCTACATAGCAACGATCTGATGATCGCTGCTATATAGCAGAGCCGATCGAGTGGTGCCAGCTTCTATCCTCCCATGGAGGCTATTGAAGCATGGCAAAAGTAAAAAAAAAAAAAAAAATGAAAAAGAGTTTAAATCACCCCCTTTCGCCCCATTCAAAATAAATCAATACAAAAATCACACAAAACTCCAAAAATGGGCCAGACAAGAGTATTGGCACCCCCAGCCTAATACTTGGTTGCACAACCTTTAGCCAGAATAACTGTGACCAACCGCTTCCGGTAACCATCAATGAGTTTCTTACAATGCTCTGCTGGAATTTTAGACCATTCTTCTTTGGCAAACTGCTCCAGATCCCTGATATTTGAAGGGTGCCTTCTCCAAACTGCCATTTTTAGATCTCTCCATAGGTGTTCTATGGGATTCGGGTCTGGACTCATTGCTGGCCACCTTAGAAGTCTCCAGTGCTTTCTCTCAAACCATTTTCTAGTGCTTTTTGAAGTGTGTTTTGGGTCATTGTCCTGCTGGAAGACCCATGACCTCTGAGGGAGACCCAGCTTTCTCACACTGGGCCCTACATTATGCTGCAAAATTTGTTGGTAGTCTTCAGACTTCATAATGCCATGCACACGGTCAAGCAGTCCAGTGCCAGATGAAGCAAAGCAACCCCCAAAACATCAGGGAACCTCCGCCATCTTTGACTGTAGGGACCGTGTTCTTTTCTTTGAATGCCTCTTTTTTTCTCCTGTAAACTCTTATGTTGATGCCTTTGCCCAAAAAGCTCTACTTTTGTCTCATCTGACCATAGAACATTCTTCCAAAACATTTTAGGCTTTTTCAGGTAAGTTTTGGCAAACTCCAGCCTGGCTTTTTTATGTCTCTGGGTAAAAAGTGGGGTCTTCCTGGGTCTCCTACCATACAGTCCCTTTTCATTCAGACGCCGACGGATAGTACGGGTCGACACTGTTGTACCCTCGGACTGCAGGGCAGCTTGAACTTGTTTGGATGTTAGTCTAGGTTCTTTATCCAACATCCGCACAATCTTGCGTTGAAATCTGTCAATTTTTCTTTTCCATCCACATCTAGGGAGGTTAGCCACAGTGCCAAGGGCTTTAAACTTCTTGATGACACTGCGCACGGTAGACACAGGAACATTCAGGTCTTTGGAGATGGACTTGTAGCCTTGAGATTGCTCATGCTTCCTCACAATTTGGTTTCTCAACTTTAATCCATGTCAACTGGCTGCAAGTGTGATTTAGTTATTGTCAACACCTGTTAGGTGCCACAGGTAAGTTACAGGTGCTGTTAATTACACAAATTAGGGAAGCATCACATGATTTTTCGAATGGTGCCAATACTTTTGTCCACCCCCTTTTTTATGTTTGGTGTGGAATTATATCCAATTTGGCTTTAGGACAATTCTTTTTGTGTTTTTTCATTTAAGACAAATTAAATGAAGATAATACCAAAGAATTTGTGATTGCATTCATTTTCAGGAAGAAACTGAGTATTATCTGACAGAATTGCAGGGGTGTTAATACTTTTGGCCATGACTGTATAAGGATTGGAATATAGGTTAAAGTAAAACTGTCATGCCGCACTGCTCTGATGATCTGTTACAGAGAAGCCATGTAGCCTTGCATAAACGAATTACTTAATTCAGTAATGTATTGTTCAAACCTATGTTCATTCCTACCTTATGAGTCCAGTGGGCTGTCCTACCCAGGGACTGACAGCTATCTGTGAGATCATGAATAGAGAAAGCTGTCAATCACAGAGGACTATTGCCCACCGGACTGTCAACAGTCAGACCACCAGCCAAAATGTCAGTCACCATGTAGGGCCCTCTGGATTCCCAAGCTATTAACAAAAACTAGGAATTAGTCCTACCGGTAATGGTATTTCCAGGAGTCCATCACAACAGCACCACCAGGAGGTTGTCCTTCATATCCTTGATAGGGACAGGAACACAGAAGAGGTTAAATAGCCCCTCCCCACCACCACCCTTCTGTGATTTTCCAAAGTACCACACCAGGATGGATACAACGCAATTTTATTGAACTTCCTCTCTATACATGTTCACACATCAGACAGGAATTCAAGGGAGGGTAAATAATAATGGGTGCTGTCATGATAGACTCCTGGAAAACCATTACCGGTAGGACTAATTCCTAGTTTCCAGGTCGTCCCTCCTGACAGCACCACCAGGAGAAATACCAAATAACTCCTATTCAAGGTGGGATTACAGCTTGGAGGACTTTCCTCCCAAAGACAGTCTGTTGATTTTGACAATGTCCAGCTTGTAGTGTTTGCAAAAGGTATTTGAGTTAGACCAAGTTGCCGCCCGGCAAATTTGGTCCATGGATGCACCTGCCCTCTCTGCCCGTGAAGCAGATATTGCTCTTAGTGAGTGAGCCTTTAGGTTTTCTGGAGGAGATTCAGCGGCTGAAATATACGCAGCACAAATGGTAGCTTTAATCCATCTGGCTATAGTAGCCTTTGATGCTTTTTTCCCTCTATTCTTCCCGGACATCTGGGTAAAGAGGTTTGAGTCAATTCTCCAACTGTCTGTAAGTTTTAGATATTGCAATACTGTTCTTTTAACATCCAGGGAATGGAGAGAATGTTCTTTGTCATTGTTGTAGTTCTGGCAGAACGTAGGCAATATAATTTTCTGGTTTCTGTGAAAGTCTGTCACTACTTTCCAATTTTAGAATAATGAAATCTTCATGTATTTTTAAGTATGGGTCTGTTATGGACAGGGCTTGGATCTCACCTATTCACCTTGCTGACGTTATTGCGACTAGGAAGACTGTTTTGAACGTTACAGACTTTAGGTCTGCTTGATCTAGCGGTTCGTATGGAGCTTTCCGTAATTAGTTTAGTACTAAGCTGAGATTCCAGGGGGGTACTGAACTACGTATTGCTGGCCTGATACGTTGCATAGCTTTGATGAACCTCACTACCCAGGGGTGATCAGCTAGTGGATAGTCATAAAAGGCGCTTAAAGCTGAAATTTGTACCTTTAGCGTACTAGGCCCTAAACCCATATCGAAGCCTGCTTGAAGGAAATTTAAGATCTGAGGAATATCTGGTTCTTGGAAGACTGATATTGGAGTTTTGCTCTGTGTGCAAAATTTCTTCCAGATTTTTAGGTATATAGCAGAGGTCACTAGCTTCCTGCTTTTTTGCATGGTTGAAATAACCAAATCTGATAGACCTTTTGATCTCCTTTTCAAGATCCACGCTGAAAGTTGTAGCATATCTAGATCTTGATGGACCAGCGGTCCTTGCGTCAGAAGGTCCCACCTTAGTGGTAGTAGAACTGGCTCTTCCAACACCATCCACTTCAGCAGGGGAAACCAGCTCCTCTTGGGCCAATATGGCACTATTAGGATTACTGCTGCCAGACTTTCCTGAATTTTTCTCAGTACTTTGGGAATTGAAGCGAGTGGAGGGAATGCATTCCCTCATGTTCCTTCAGCCAGTGCCACTTGTAAATGGTTCCTGGTTGGATTCACATCTCTTTGGATTTCCCTGTTATCCTGACCAGTTCAGCAAAGCTAAGTTTTTGCTTGCGCTTTTCTGTTCACAGATTGTGGACTTATCCGTTCAGTGCTTTCTATGTTTGTCCAGCGTTATCAGTATGAATTAATTCTGTCTTGCTGGAAGCTCTGGGAAGCAGATTTACCCTCCACACCTTTAGTCAGGTGTGGAGATTTTTGTAAACTCTGCGTGGATTTTTGTAGTGTTTTATACTGACCGCACAGTATTCCATCCTGTCCTATCTATCAAGCTAGACTGGCCTCCTGTGCTCATCCTGGTTTCATTCTGTGTATGTCTTTTTCCTCTCCATTCAGTCATTATTTGTGGGGGGCTAATCTATCCTTTGGGGATTATCTCTGAGGCAAGATAGTTTTCCTGCTTCTGTCTTTAGGGGTAGTTAGCTTTTAGGCTGTGACGAGATGCCTAGGGAGAGTTAGGAGCATTCCACAGCTACTTCTAGTGTTGTGTTGAGCTTAGGGACTGCGGTCAGTACAGTTACCACTTCCTTCAGAGCTCGTTCCATGTTGCTCCTAGACCACCGCATCATAACAGTACAAGTGGCCAAAAATGAATTAAATGCATCTCAAAAGAAGGAAAAGAAAGTTCTGAACCATTTTTTTTTCTGTGCTCTGGTTTGTCTTTTCTTTCCTCTTGATATCTGGGTGGTTCAGGATATATGCTCACCTTCAACCTACTGTCTCCTCCCCCATAATCCTGTAGAATGTAAGCCCGCAAGGGCAGGGTCCTCGCCCCTCTGTATCAGTCAGTCATTGTTAGTTTGTTTACTGTATGTGATATTTGTAACTTGTATGTAACCCCTTCTCATGTACAGCACCATGGAATCAATGGTGCTATATAAATAAATAATAATAATAAGCAAGTTCCATGTCCCAGTGTTGAGCGAAGGCGTCCTTCGCTGAACAAAGACTTTTCCGTTTAGAGACCACTCCGAGGGTTGCACCTTTTCTCTGCTGAAAAAGTCTATCTGGTTCTCTGAACCTTTTAGATGTACTGCCGTGATGGACTTCACAGTGCATTCCGCCCAAGACAACATTGATTCTGCTAGTCTCTGGAGGTGACGGTGCTTCGGACCTCCCTGATGAAGAAAGGATACCGTAGTCGAGTTGTCTGAGAAGATTCTGATGTGACACCCCTGCATCTCCTCTTGGCACCTTTTTATTGCTTCCCAAACCGCTCTGAGTTCCCTGTAATTGGAGGAACTGTTGCGTACAGATGTGGGCCATGTTCCCTGAAGGTAACATCCTTCTATATGGGCTCCCCAGCCGCTTAAGCTTGCATTGGGGGTTATATTTACGCATGGAGAACACTCTCCAAGGGCTCCCTTTTTTGAGGTTTTCTATGTTGACCCACCATGAGAGGGACTGCTTTACCTCGCTGGGTAACAACATTTTGTTGTCTAATGAATTTTTCTTTCCATACCGAAAGGACTTCCCGTTGAAGAGTTCTGGAGTGAAACTGGCTCCATTGTACGCTGGGAATACATGAGGTCATCAGACCTAGAATCCTCATGGCTTTCCTGATGGAAATGTATTTGCATTTTCTTAATGCTTGAAATTCTTGTTTGATTGTTCGTTGTTTTTGGTCTGGTAGGAAGGAGTATTCCCGTTCGGAATCTAGTAGTACTCCCAGGAATATTTTCTCTTTCTGGTTTGAGAATTGACTTTTTTGAATTTATTATCCACTCTAGACTCTTCAGGAGTGATATGGTCATTTTTAATGATTCTTCCATCTGGACAGACCGTCCAGGTATGGAGCGATGAGAACTTTTTTTTCTCTTAGGTAAGCCATGACCTCTGTCATGAGTTTTGTGAATATTCTTGGGGCGAAAGCGAGACCGAATGGTAGACACTAGAACTGGAAATTAAGTATTTTCTTGTGGCTCTTTATTGCAAATCTGAGGAATCTTTGGTGTGAGGGATGGATAGGCACATGATAGTATGCGTGTTTGAGATCTAGCGTGCACATTACTGAGTTCTTTTTTATTAAAGATATGATTGATCGGAGAGACTATCTTGAAGAGTTTGTAAGCCACCCATTGATTTATTGGTCTCAAGTTTATTATTGTTCGGTATTCTCCACTTGTTTTTTTTTTATGGAGAACAGGCTGGAGTAATTTCCATGAAATCGCTGATGATGGGGTACCGGTACTATGACCTGCAGCTCTAAGAGCTCCTGTATGTCTGTTAACAGTCTTTGATGAACTGCTGACGACTCAGTACGCAGTACCTTTTGGGGGGGGGGGGGGGGGGTAGGTGAGTGAATGCTATCCTGTACCCCTGGGCGACTGTAGAATCCACTGATTCAGAGTGATATTCTGCCATCCCTCTAGGAAGTACTGTAGTCTTCCTCCTATATTGGTGGCGTCATTGTCTGCTGGGTCCTGACGATTGGTCTCGAAAGGAACCTCTTCCCCTGCCACCTTTATGGTAGCTCCATCTGACTGACTTCCCTTTGTAGTCCTGCCTAGGGTCGGAGCGACTTTTCCGAAAGAATGGTGTCTTCTTTGGCTTCTCTCATCTAGGACTGGACCGAATACATGAGAACGGAATTGAAGTTTGTTTTTCGATTGAGTATCTCCCGTCCAAGATCTTAGCCACAGGGCCCGTCTTGCCGCATTTGACAGTGTTATTTCTGGCTGCAAAAGGCACTGACTCCGCTGAAGCATCCGCCATGAAATCAGTCGCCATTTTTAGTATTGAGAGAGACTTCAGAATTTCTTCCCTGGGAGTCCTGTCTTTAATGTGACCTTCCAGTTCGTCTATCCAGAGACTCATGGATCTTGCTACAGAGGTGGCCGCTATGTTTGTTTCATAATGGCAGCTGACTACTCCCAGGCTTTTTAAAAAAGATCTTCTGATCTCTTATCCATCGGGTCTATTAAGCCAGATGAGTCATCAAAAGTAATAGATGTTTTCCTTGAAACTTTTGCTACCGGAATGTCGATCTTTGATACAGATTCCCAGACTTTAGTCTCTTCTGGATTAAAGGGAAGATGGTACTTGAAGTCCCTCTGGACTGCTAGCTTCTTTCCCACATCTTCCCATTCTTCCAGTATCATAGCTGTTATGTGGTTGTTTACTGGAAATACTCTTCCTGCGGGTTCTCAGGCCACTGAACATCTCGTCCTGAACCGATAGTGGTTCAGTGGAGTCCTCTACCTTCATGGTACTTCTAATCGCTTTTAGGAGAACATCCGTGTTTTTGGACGAAAACCGGTATCTTTTGCGTTCCTCTGGAACCATTACCGTGGAATTGTCCTCCTCACCCTAGTCCGGGTCGGAATATCCTGATACCTCTCCTTCCTCCGCACTCAAGTCCACATCCCATTTGGGTCTCTTAGGACGAGGGGATTGGGGTGGAACCATTGTTGAGATGGTAGCCTGGACTTCACGGTACATAACGGACATCTGGTAGCCTTCTTTTTAGTTGTATAAAGGCACGGATGATTGACCTCGTGGAGACCAAAACATCCAACACCGCGGAGACACCATCACGTGTTTCTCAACGCAGTGATCCAGAACACTGCCCCCAAATATGCAAATGCATGTAGAGGAGCTGCGGAGACACCATCACATGTTTCTCAACGCAGGCAGTGAATAGCCAGGCCTTTCCCCGGGAAGGAACAACCAAGGGAAGGGCAGCATCCAATAAAGGAAAACCACCTATGCCAAGCATGGTATCCATCCACAGACAGCTGTTTCGGGGTTTTTGCCCCTCATCAGTGTGGAGTAGGAAACTGGCTATCAGGAGCAGTGCCTAGTAGAAAGTCTATAAAGGCACGGATGATTGACCTCGTGGAGACCAAAACATCCAACACCGCGGAGACACCATCACGTGTTTCTCAACGCAGTGATCCAGAACACTGCCCCCAAATATGCAAATGCATGTAGAGGAGCTGCGGGGGGGGCAGTGTTCTGGATCACTGCGTTGAGAAACACGTGAAGGTGTCTCCGCTGTGTTGGATGTTTTGGTCTTCACGAGGTCAATCATCCGTGCCTTTATAGACTTTCTACTAGGCACTGCTCCTGATAGCCAGTTTCCTACTCCACACTGATGAGGGGCAAAAACCCCGAAACAGCTGTCTGTGGATGGATACCATGCTTGGCATAGGTGGTTTTCCTTTATTGGATGCTGCCCTTCCCTTGGTTGTTCCTTCCCGGGGAAAGGCCTGGCTATTCACTGCCTGCGTTGAGAAACATGTGATGGTGTCTCCGCAGTTCCTCTACATTCTTTTTAGTTGTAGCAGACCTTTTGGGGATGTCCTTGTACTAAAATGTAAAAGGCCCAGTCGCTTATGGATCTAAAGTCCCGCTAGGTCCTTTCCCCACCATATTTACTCACATGGTCTGTGGGCAGCTCTAGGGACTGGACGTCTGGACAATTTGCACCCTCCATCTTACCAAGTCAGGTGTGCCGTCAGCTGTCGTCATTAAATAGTCAGTCTTACCCGACATCAAAACATCCGATTCGTCCTCCTTCTGAGCTCAGCTGCTGGTATTCACGGTGATTGGAGGTCCCCGGCTGCACTGCGCATGCGTCATCTGGCTGAACAACCTGGGATCCCTTGATGTCGGCGCCATCATGACCCGGACTCATCTCTCTCGCCGGCGTGCCCGGCTGATACCGGAAACCGCCAGCGCTGCAAACTCCGGGAATCCAGCCACAACCCACCCCCGGAAGTAGTCACGGCGCGCCCCCCTCTGACGCGAAGCGCCGGAAGTTCCGGATATGCCACCGGAAGTTCGGGGAGACGGCGCCAGCTCCCCGAGGGGCCAGAGAGCAGCGCTGAACATCGCTGCCTCAGAGCCATGTCTGAAGGGATGAGGCAACAGACAGGAGCAGACAGCTCTACCTGATCGCGTGAGGGACCTTTGTCGGTGTCCTGCGATCTCAGGAGTCCCTTCAAGGAGACACCCGCGGTCCAGAACCCCCTCCAGGAGGAGAAGACCGCCCCGGGAGCACCAGCTCGACCAGACTGATTGGCATCAGGTAAATCCATTTCTTCTGGAGGACACTCTCCTGCGTCTGTCCCTGATAGGGACAGGAAAAACACTGAAGGGTAGTGGTGGGGAGGGGCTAATTAACCTCTTCTGTGTTCCTGTCCCTATCAAGGATATGAAGGATAACCTCCTGGTGGTGCTGTCAGGAGGGACGACGTGGAAAATGGATTTTAATGAATAATTACAAGTTAAAACCTCTTTAAAAGGGAATCTGTCAGCAGGATTTCACCCCTAAACCATTTACATGTGCATGTTGCTCTTTAAAGACGAAGTCCAGCCATACAGTTACATGGCCAGTCCGTTCCTCCATTACTGAGAAATCAGCATTTGAATTGATATACAAATGAGGCTGAAGAGCTACTGTAGATCTGAAGCTCCTGTCACTCCAGCTCTATTCTCCGCCCAGTGGCACCTCCTATTGCCTGACTGACCACTCCTTTGCCTGAAGTCACACAGCACACAGGCTGCCAATCAAGCAGGGGGAGGTTGGTTGGTCAAGGAGTAGAGTTGGAGTGACAAAGGCTTCAGATCTACAAATAGTTCATCCTCATTTGTGTTTCAATTCAAACGCTGATTTCTCAGTAATGGAGGAACAGACTGGGCATGTAAAAGTGTAGCTGGACTTGCATTTGAGAGTGCAGCAAATAGTTTGGGGTGTAAAATCCTAACAGATTCCCTCTTTGCAAACTTGACTCGGGTGTGATCTCCTACTCAGCCTTTCCTGATCTAGAACACGTTGTTTGCTGTAAAGAAGCATGTTTAACATGGCTGGTTCCCGAAAAGAAATACACAAACATCTTCTAGCAATAAAGATACTTGAAAAAGCCACATATGTGTTTGTATTTTAGACATGCATGTTAAAAGGGATTACTCTAAGCTTGGGACAAAAAACTGCACTCACTATGAACACAAGCTGCCGAACCATGACAGCATGTTATCTTTACACTGTTCTAATTTCTGGGCGGTCACAAGACCCCATACATGCCATCTGCAGACACGCAGTCAGGTGCCGACTAGGCTTGTTCAGTAGTGATGAGCGAATGTGCTCAGATGAAGTGTTATCGGAGAATGCTTGTGTGCTGACCGAGTGACTTTGGTGTGCTCCAATACTATGTTCGAGTCCGTGCATGTCTCGCGGCTGTTAGGCAATTCCTGCATGTGTTGCAGCTGTCGAACAGCCGCGAGACATGCAGACGCGGAGACTAACATATTTCGAGCACACCAAAGACACTCGGTTAGCACACAAGCATGCTCAGATAATGCCTTATCCCAGCATGTTCACTCATCACTATTGCTCAGCTCCTCTGAATAGAATTGAGAAAAGCCAGTTGAGACTAGTCAGCATGTGACCGCAAGTATGCAAATCTATGACAACTAGACTCACCTTAACATTTTGACAGCATGCACACTGCGACTGCAGACTTTTGTCCCAAGTCCAATCAACTCCTTTAAAAGCATCTAATCAGTATGTACTTTCTGAACAAATCTAGTACATTAGCTTTACAACTAATGTGTTTCATGTAGCTTATTTTGGTCAGGAGACCGTGACCTTCTGGCCACGTTCACACCAGGCGTTTTCTTAAAGACATTTTAAAGTAAAGAAGTCCATTTACAAACCAGAGGATTTTGCCCCGTGTAAAAGAGGCCTTACAAAGGCCAACGATTCACAGGTTTCTGTTACTTGTTTTAATCTTAGCACATTAACCCTCCAGTCAAAACTGAATATTTGACTAAACATAGGACAAGTATAACATCATGACTCAGTTCCTTTCTTTCCAGAACTCCAGTCTCTGCAGACAGATGGCGGCATTGGAAGGGCGCCAGGTACATTGGCTATACAGTGTCCCATGTACAGTCACATTTTAGCTGTGACTGCAGATCGCTTTAAAACATCTTAATTAGATCACAAAATCAATACTTTATTTTTACATTTATAAATCAGGTTTTTCTCTATATAGATGCTAGGAAGTGCAGCTTCTCTGAAGCAATGGAAACCCATATCTTGGTTTTTATATACATTTACAAGTTAGGACGCAATGTTGGATTAGAAGAAATAGTTTATTGGAGTGGAGTGCTTTTGGCTTGAGGTAAAGTTATAAAATTATTGACAATAAAAACTTTAAAAAAAAAAAACTCTAGACGAAGCGAGTGAAATACAGGTGGTATAAGTTATAATCCGAAAGGCATTTCCAGGCAGTAAGGCCACTTGTGTTTTGCAACTTAATTCTGCAAACAAAGAGATAAACAAGGATTACATTATCTAGTAATAATGCTGTAGAGTAAATACAGTGTAAAAAGGATGTCTCTGTGATTATCGTATGAGCACAAAATGACTGTTCAAACCAAGCTTGGCAAGGCCGATCAGTTCAGTGAACCTTCAATCTATGCCCTTTTCAGACTTCTGTAAACTCAGATCTGTCAATCATGAAAGAAGAGGGCCATGACAGATCCAGAACGATGTGGAAGAGTCATTGATCTGTTTGGTCAAGCCAAGAATGCGCCTCTGCTTGGTCAAATAATAATAGTATTTATATTGTACCAACATATCCTGCAGCACTTTTCAAAAAAAGAAATAACTGAGGCTAGAGAGATATAGATAGATAGATAGATAGATATATCACACATATACAGTTAAGTCCATATATATTTGGACAAAGACATTTTTCTAATTTTGGTTATAGACATTACCACAATGAATTTTAAACAAAACAATTCAGATGCAGTTGAAGTTCAGACTTTCAGCTTTCATTTGAGGGTATCCACATTAAAATTGGATGAAGGGTTTAGGAGTTTCAGCTCCTTAACATGTGCCACCCTGTTTTTAAAGGGACCAAAAGTAATTGGAGTAAAAGGCTGTTTCATGGACAGGTGTGGGCAATCCCTTCGTTATGTCATTCTCAATTAAGCAGATAAAAGGCCTGGAGTTGATTTGAGGTGTGGTGCTTACATTTGGAAGGTTTTTCTGTGAAGTAAACATGCGGTCAAAGGAGCTCTCCATGCAGGTGAAACAAACCATCCTTAAGCTGCGAAAACAGAAAAAACCCATCCAAGAAATTGCTACAATATTAGGAGTGGCAAAATCTACAGTTTGGTACATCCTGAGAAAGAAAGAAAGCTCTGGTTAAACTCATCAATGCAAAAAAACCTTGGCGTCCACAGAAGACAACAGTGGTGGATGATCGCAGAATAATCTCCATGGTGAAGAGAAACCCCTTCACAACAGCCAACCAAGTGAACAACGCTATCCAGGAGGTAGGCGTATCAATATCCAAATCTACCATAAAGAGAAGACTACATGAAAGTAATTACAGAGGGTTCACTGCACGGTGCAAGCCACTCATAAGCATCAAGAATAAAAAGGCTAGACTGGACTTTGTAAAAACATCTAAAAAAGCCAGCACAGTTCTGGAAGAACATTCTTTGGACAGATGAAACCAAGATAAACCTCTACCAGAATGATGGAAAGAGAAAAGTATGGCGAAGGCATGGTACAGCTCATGATCCAGAGCATACCACATCATCTGTAAAACACGGCGGAGGCAGAGTAATGGCTTGGGCATGCATGGCTGCCTGTGGCACTGGGTCACTAGTGTTTATTGATGATGTGACACAGGAATGAATTCTGAGGTATTCAGACACATACTGTGTGCTCAGATCCAGCCAAATGCAGCCAAACTGATTGGTCGTCGTTTCATACTACAGATAGACAATGACCCAAAACATATAGACAATGACCCAAAACATAAAGCCAAAGCAACCCAGGAGTTTATTAAAGCAAAGAAGTGGAATATTCTTGAATGGCCAAGTCAGTCACCTGATCTCAACCCAATTGAGCATGCATTTCACTTGTTAAAGACTAAACTTCAGACAGAAAGGCCCACAGACAAACAGCAACTGAAAACCACCACAGTGAAGGCCTGGCAGAGCATCAAAAAGGAGGAAACAGCGGCTGGTGATGTCCATGAGTTCAAGACTTCAGGCAGTCATTGCCAACAAAGGGTTTTCAACCAAGTACTAGAAATGAACATTATTTAAAATTATTTAATCTGTCCAATTACTTTTGGTCCCTTTAAAAACAGGGTGGCACATGTTAAAAACCAGGAACCAGGAAAACCAGGGATTCAAGCTTGAGGAGGCTAATTTGCATATTCCAGGTGCCTTCTGGGAAAGCGAAGAGTCTCCCTAAGCTAGAAGATCGTTGGGTACAGCCGGGACCAGCTGCTTGGAAAGAATCACCAAACCAGGGATTCAAGCTTGAGGAGGCTAATTTGCATATTCCAGGTAACACCTGGGAAACACACATTCGCCAGAAGACTCGCTACACTCATCAGGAGGGCGTTAAACTAGAAGAAGAGGGGACGGGAAGAAAAACATTAGACTTGAACAAAGAAGACCCAGGAAAACATACTCAGAAGGGAGGTAAGAACATTTCTAAAACAATCCACAGCGAGGAGATTGGAACAAAACAAAATCCTCTAAACTGCATGCTTGCAAACGCCAGAAGCCTGACAAACAAGATGGAAGAACTAGAAGCAGAAATATCTACAGGTAACTTTGACATAGTGGGAATAACAGAGACATGGTTAGATGAAAGCTATGACTGGGCAGTTAACTTACAGGGTTACAGTCTGTTTAGAAAGGATCGTAAAAATCGGAGAGGAGGAGGGGTTTGTCTCTATGTAAAGTCTTGTCTAAAGTCCACTTTAAAGGGACTCTGTCACCTGAATTTGGCGGGACTGGTTTTGGGTCATATGGGCGGAGTTTTCGGGTGTTTGATTCACCCTTTCCTTACCCGCTGGCTGCATGCTGGCTGCAATATTGGATTGAAGTTCATTCTCTGTCCTCCGTAGTACATGCCTGTGCAAAGCAATCTTGCCTTGTGCAGGCGTGTACTATGGAGGACAGAGAATGAACTTCAATCCAATATTGCAGCCAGCATGCAGCCAGCGGGTAAGGAAAGGGTGAATCAAACACCCAAAAACTCCGCCCATATGACCCAAAACCAGTCCTGCCAAATTCAGGTGACAGGTTCCCTTTAAGGGAGGATATTAGCGAAGGAAATGAGGATGTCGAGTCCATATGGGTCGAAATTCATGGAGGGAAAAATGGTAACAAAATTCTCATTGGGGTCTGTTACAAACCCCCAAATATAACAGAAACCATGGAAAGTCTACTTCTAAAGCAGATAGATGAAGCTGCAACCCATAATGAGGTCCTGGTTATGGGGGACTTTAACTACCCGGATATTAACTGGGAAACAGAAACCTGTGAAACCCATAAAGGCAACAGGTTTCTGCTAATAACCAAGAAAAATTATCTTTCACAATTGGTGCAGAATCCAACCAGAGGAGCAGCACTTTTAGACCTAATACTATCTAATAGACCTGACAGAATAACAAATCTGCAGGTGGTCGGGCATCTAGGAAATAGCGACCACAATATTGTACAGTTTCACCTGTCTTTCACTAGGGGGACTTGTCAGGGAGTCACAAAAACACTGAACTTTAGGAAGGCAAAGTTTGACCAGCTTAGAGATGCCCTTAATCTGGTAGACTGGGACAATATCCTCAGAAATAAGAATACAGATAATAGGGAAATGTTTAAGAACATCCTAAATAGGCAGAGTAAGCGGTTTATACCTTGTGGGAATAAAAGGACTAGAAATAGGAAAAACCCAATGTGGCTAAACAAAGAAGTAAGACAGGCAATTAACAGTAAAAAGAAAGCATTTGCACTACTAAAGCAGGATGGCACCATTGAAGCTCTAAAAAACTATAGGGAGAAAAATACTTTATCTAAAAAACTAATTAAAGCTGCCAAAAAGGAAACAGAGAAGCACATTGCTAAGGAGAGTAAAACTAATCCCAAACTGTTCTTCAACTATATCAATAGTAAAAGAATAAAAACTGAAAATGTAGGCCCCTTAAAAAATAGTGAGGAAAGAATGGTTGTAGATGACGAGGAAAAAGCTAACATATTAAACACCTTCTTCTCCACGGTATTCACGGTGGAAAATGAAATGCTAGGTGAAATCCCAAGAAACAATGAAAACCCTATATTAAGGGTCACCAATCTAACCCAAGAAGAGGTGCGAAACCGGCTAAAAAAGATTAAAATAGATAAATCTCCGGGTCCGGATGGCATACACCCACGAGTACTAAGAGAACT